>NC_089840.1:40200471-40800471 GCF_035609145.1 Eleutherodactylus coqui
AAACTATGGCTCCTGCTCCCCTGAGGCCTCCTGTTGTCACAGTGGTGTTATCAGTTGGGGGGACGCTGACCTGTTAGTTTTCACACCAGTCAGGTGTCATCACTTTGACAACAGAACAACAAAGTGTCACCTGGGTGGGCATCCTTGTATCTATCCCTGATAGCAATAGTATTAACACCCCCACATTGTTTTGTAGCATTGTTCCATAAAATGGGGTGTCCACTGGGCCCCCATTTCAAAATGTGACCCCTATAATAAGGGCACAGACTACTACAAGAACCAAAAATTCACTTGGGCCCCAATATAACGTCCTGCGTCTATGGTGAGCATTAGTGAGGTGAAAAGGCTGTGCCAAGTCTAACATTTACCTCCTCTCCACAGTATAGGGGATAAATGTCTGACCAGCGGGTAATGGCCGCTGGGCACCCCGTTATTCTTAGAACAGAGGTCCTCTATGACCCTAATGCATGGCGTGACAGTCGAGCACGTGGACTTGCACTCTATTTCTTTTAGCCTGGCACCGCACTCTTATAAAAGCTGTGTCAAAGAAAATCGTTGTTGCCCATAGCAACCAATCACAGCGCAGCTTTCATTTTACCTCAACAGTATGAGAAATGAAGGCTGCACTGTGATTGGTTACTATGGGCAACAGAGACAGATTTTCTTTTAGACAACTCTCATAACCTCTTATCACTTCAGGGATGAAGGGATCCTCTGACGCAGCTGTCACGGCCGCGGCAGAGATTCCCAGAGGTTTATCCATTGCCTTCAGTAAGGCTTGTGCTGCTGCCGCCGGCCCCATTGAGATCGACTTGGCTGCGATGAGAGATCACACAGCCAGATAGAACATGGTGCAATTTGTTTCCTGCATCACATCACGGTGTCATGTGGGAAAACATCACTTATGTATAGGAAGCCATTCAAATTAATAGGGTTCAGATTTGTGCATCTCAAAACACACAAATCTCGCACGATTGTATCGCCGGCCTTAGAGTATGTTCACACGGCGGAATTTCCAGCAGGAATTCTGGCTCAAACAAAACATGGCAAAATCTGTGGCTTTTTTGGAGCTGCTTTTGGCATGGATGTGCGGATTTTGCCTTGTCAATGTACAGAATTCACATGCGGAATTCTAACGAGGAACGGGAACAGGATAGGGGATAACTTCTTGATCATGGGGATCTCACTGCTGAGACCCTGACCTATCCTGAGAATGGGGTCCCATGCAGTAAGCCTGCAGTGAGGAGGAGGCTGAAGAGAGCGACGGTCATGCAAGAGCGCTGACACTCGGTTCATTTTCAATTGGACCGTTGGAGATGGATTTCCATCAGCCTTATTGAAATGAATGGGGTTCCAACTACGCAAGCTCAGCCAGGGCTCCAACAGTGTCAAGAAGAGGAGGACACGGGACCATCGTTCAAAGAATTGGTGTGGTCTTAGTGGTGAGATCCCTACTGATCAACAAGTCATCCCGTATCCTGTGGGTTATCCCGTAAATAACTTGTAATTCTGGCACAACCCCTTTAAGTGCAAAACCTGACAGCAGGAATCATCTTATGATGGGTCGGGGCTATTTATCCCCTCAACATCGCATCAGTGAAAACATTGCAGATGGGAATGAAACCATTGTAAATTATTGGTTTCATATTCTGCTTTTTTACTGACTATCGCAGCAGACGAAAATCACGCGATTTTCTCTCCCTTATGGAGCTAGCCTAAGCGTGCCTTCACACTTGCGATCCTGATATTGCTTCAGTTTGTTTAACGCAAATGTCAATAGGATGCTAAAAAAGCATCGCACAAAAATCCGTTCCTCCCCGCTCTCCCCCGCCGATCCACGCCGGCCCCCGAATCTTTAGAGACAAGCGGGCAGGTACTGGCATAAGGCACTACTCACTCGAGTTGTTTGCCTTAGCAAGTACGCTTGCTCATCTCTAATTAGAACCTATTGACATTTGTATTAACAAAGCGCAGCGATATCGTGATCGCAAGTGTGAAGGTACCCTAAGGAAAATAGAACAAAACTCCCCCACTATTTGCCAAAAGTTGCTTATATAAAATACTGCCAGAATAAAATGGCAGAATAAAACCACCTTATACACAAAGCACCGTACTCTGCCCTCACAGTACTGCCATAGAATAGCTAAATAATAATAACACCTCCATACCGTGACCAAATAAAGCCATAATATAGGACACATATCACATGGCCATATATTGCCCACACAATACTACTATACAATACCTAAATAATACCTGCGTATAGTACCCACATAGCAATTACAAACAGTGCCCATACAATGCTGCCAACCAATGCCAAAATAATACTGACATACAATCCCCTTTCAGGTTTCTCCTAAAGCTGCCTATACACTTCCAACAACTGTTCATCTGACAGCTCTTACTCCCGGCTGCACCATACACATAAGCATTCAGGCTGGCCAAATTTTCCTGTATTTAGGGAGGTAAGCCACAACCAGACCGCTCTGATGCGGCTTATCTCCCCAGGAACAAAAGGATCAGGCATTGAAATTTAACATCCCTGATCCGTCTTTTTCTTGACATCATCTGTCAAATAAAAGTTAAGCAGCCCTCATACAAATCAGAAAGTCATCTGGTCTTGCCACTATGGGCAGGTTTAAACCACTAAAATCTAGTGTGTATGGGGGCCCTAGGGTGCCTTCTTCTGTGCTCCGTACAAGCAGACAGGGAGCCATATTGAGGATGACCCAGCTTGTCCAGAAATAGATGACTCCGGGACTGATGGAAACGCATTGCAAAGACTCTTTCGGGTGACCCAACTCCTAACAGTAGAAGAGATGAAAGTCTATACTTACTCTCCTCCAAAAGGTTCCATGTGTCACGTCAAACACCTCTCCCCACCCCCAATGTCGGCGGTGGTCTGGAACCAATCACCAGTGACTAAGAAGCTGTGAGGAGATTAAGTAGTGGGGTACCCAGAGCTCGTTAACAGACCCCTTTCTCCTTCCTCCTCCGCCACCCTCTTTCAGGAGCTGTCACACTTTCTTCCTGTCTAATAAAGCCCCTTCACATTAACCAGTAATAATTAGGGTAACAATCACAGAGCTGTGGGGATCCGGGCCGAGAGTGTCGCCACTGACCACCTGTTGCCTGAATGTCCTGCTAAAATAGTAACGGAATTATAAGAAAACTACATCATAAGAGACAATAAAAGATGACCATCTTTCTTACTGACCTATCAGACCGACCTCAGACTATTAAAGTGTCATTCCAGTAATTAGTTAAATGTGCTGGACCAGCCTTATACTAAATGTACTCCCATCAGACCTCAAGACCTCATGCTTTCTTCATACCAGGACAACTTTTACTCCTTTGCCACGTCCGAAACTGTGGTGTTTTACTGCAGCATTCTCGAATGTTACACCTTTTGACACCATTTTTTAACGCACCCTATCACTGTGATGGGTGATGAGGTGCATTAATGGGCGCTAAAAACCCACGAAAATAAAGAAGGCAGCACTCGAAATTAGAAATGCCGCGATCGAACGCTAGTCTGCGAAACCCCATTGAAATCAATGGAGGAGTTGTACCACGGTTAGTGCTGCGTTTCAAACACCGTGCTAATCGCAGATAAAGTGGGCTGTGTGAGAGCGGTCTAACTACTATAACACTGCCTCCTAAGTCCAAAATAAAACTATTATAATACTTCTCCCTTTGTCCAGAATATAACTACTATAAACCTGCCCCATATCTACAAGAATATGACTTCTATAATACTGCCACCTATGCACAAGAATATATCTACTATAATACTGCTCCCTATGCATAAGAATATAACTACTGTAATACTGCCCCCTATGTACAAGAATATACCTACTATAATACTGCCCCCTATGTACAAGAATATAACTACTATAATACTGTCCCTTATGTAAATGAATATAACTACTATAATGCTGCTATTTATGAACAAGAATATAACTACAAAATAGTACCCCCTGTCTTCAAGAATATAACTACTATAATACTGCACCCTATGTACAAGAATATAACTACTATAATGCTACTCCAATCTACAAGAATATAACTACTATAATACTTCCCCTATGCACAAGATTATAACTACTGTAATACTGCGCTCTGTGTACAAGAATATAACTACTATAATACTGCCTTCTATGTACAAGAATATAACTACTATTATAATATTGCCCCATATGTACAAGAATATAACTACTGTAACACTGCCCCCTGTGTACAAGAATATAACTATTATAATACCGCCTCCTACCTACAAGAATATAACTACTATAATACTGACCTCCATGTCGAAGAATATAAATACTATAATACTTCCTCCTATGTACAAGAATATAACTACTATAATATTGCCCCCTATGTACAGGAATATAACTACTATAATACTGCCCCCTATGTACAAGAATATAACTAGTATAATACTGCCCCTATGTACAAGAATATAACTACTATAATACTGTCCCCTATGTGCAAGAATATAAGTACTATAATACTGCCTCCTATGTACAAGAATATAACTACTATAATATTGCCCCTATGTACAAGAATGCAACTACTATAATACTGCCACCTATGTACAAGAATATAAGTACTATAATACTGCCTTCTATGTACCAGAACATAACTACTATAATACTGCCCCCTATGTACAAGAATATAACTACAATAATAGTGTCCCCTATGTACAAGAATATAACTGCTATAACACAGCCTCCTGTGTACAGGAATATAACTGCTATAATACTGCCTCCCATGTACAGGAATATAACTACTATTATACTGGTATGTACAAGAATATAACTACTATAATACTGCCCCTATGTACAAGAATATAACTACTATAATACTGCCCCCTATGCATAAGAATATAACTACTATAATACTGCTCCCTATGTACAAGAATATAACTACTATAGTAGTGCCCCCTATGTATAAGAATTAGGGATGAGCGATTATACTCGCTAAGGCACATTACTCGAGTGAGAAGTGCCTTAGCCGAGTATCTCTCCGCTCGTCTCTAAAGATTAGGGGGCGGGCGTGGGTGACAGGTAAGTTGCGGTGGGAGCGGGGGGGAGCAGGGGGGAGAGAGGGAGAGAGAGATCTCCCCTCCGTTCCTCCGCGCTCTCTCCCGTCGCTCCCCGCTTGCCGCCAGCCCCCGAATCTTTAGAGACGAGCGGGGAGATACTCGGCTAAGGCACTACTCACTCGAGTAATGTGCCTTAGCGAGTATACTCGCTCATCTCTAATAAGAATATAACTACTATAATACTGCCCTCTATGTATCAGAATATAACTACTATAATACTGCTCCTTGTGTACAAGAATATAACTACATAATACTGCCTTCTATATACAGGAATATAACTACTACAATACTGCCTCCTATGTACAAGAATATAACTACTATGATACTGCCGCCTATGTACAAGAATAAAACTACTATAATACTGCCCCTATGTACAAGAATATAACTACTGTAATACTACTCTTATGTACAAGAATATAACTACTATAATACTGCCTCCTATGTACAAAAATGTAACTACTATGATACTGCCGCCTATGTGCAAGAATATAACTACTATAATACCAACTCCTATGTACAAGAATATAACTACTGTAATACTGCCCTCTATGTACAAGAATATAACTAGTATAATGCTACCTCCTATGTACAAGAATATAACTACTATAATATTGTTTCCTCTGTACAAGAATATAACTACTATAATATTGCCGCTATGTACAAGAATGCAACTACTATTATATTGTCCCCTATGTACAAGAATACAACTACTATAATACTGGCCCTATGTACAAGAATATAACTGCTATAATACTGCCTTCTATGTACAAGAATATAAATACTATAATACTGCTCCCTATGTACAAGAATATAACTACTATAGTACTGCCCCCTATGTATAAGAATATAACTACTATAATTGCCCCTATCTACAAGAATGTAACTACTATAATACTGTCCCCTATGTACAAGAATATAAGTACTATAATACTGTCCCCTGTGTACAAGAATATAACTGCTATAATACAGCCTCCTGTGTACAGGAATATAACTGCTATAATACTGCCTCCCATGTACAGGAATATAACTACTATAATACTGCCCCTATGTACAAGAATATAACTACTATAATACTGCCCCCTATGCATAAGAATATAACTACTATAATACTGCTCCCTATGTACAAGAATATAACTACTATAGTAGTGCCCCCTATGTATAAGAATTAGGGATGAGCGATTATACTCGCTAAGGCACATTACTCGAGCGAGAAGTGCCTTAGCCGAGTATCTCTCCGCGCGTCTCTAAAGATTAGGGGGCGGGCGTGGGTGACAGGTAAGTTGCGGTGGGAGCGGGGGGGAGCAGGGGGGAGAGAGGGAGAGAGAGATCTCCCCTCCGTTCCTCCGCGCTCTCTCCCGTCGCTCCCCGCTTGCCGCCAGCCCCCGAATCTTTAGAGACGAGCGGGGAGATACTCGGCTAAGGCACTACTCACTCGAGTAATGTGCCTTAGCGAGTATACTCGCTCATCTCTAATAAGAATATAACTACTATAATACTGCCCTCTATGTATCAGAATATAACTACTATAATACTGCTCCTTGTGTACAAGAATATAACTACATAATACTGCCTTCTATATACAGGAATATAACTACTATAATACTGCTCCTTGTGTACAAGAATATAACTATATAATACTGCCTTCTATATACAGGAATATAACTACTATAATACTGCCGCCTATGTACAAGAATAAAACTACTATAATACTGCCCCTATGTACAAGAATATAACTACTGTAATACTACTCTTATGTACAAGAATATAACTACTATAATACTGCCTCCTATGTACAAAAATGTAACTACTCTGATACTGCCGCCTATGTGCAAGAATATAACTACTATAATACCAACTCCTATGTACAAGAATATAATTACTGTAATACTGCCCTCTATGTACAAGAATATAACTAGTATAATACTACCTCCTATGTACAAGAATATAACTACTATAATATTGTTTCCTCTGTACAAGAATATAACTACTATAATACTGCCCCTATGTATAAGAATATAACTGCTATAATACTGTCCCCTATGTACAGGAATATAAGTACTATAATAGTGCCTCTTATGCACAAGAATATATCTACTATAATATTGCTGCTATATACAAGAATGCAACTACTATTATACTGTCCCCTATGTACAAGAATACAACTACTATAATACTGGCCCTATGTACAAGAATATAACTGCTATAATACTGCCTTCTATGTACAAGAATATAAATACTATAATACTGCTCCCTATGTACAAGAATATAACTACTATAGTACTGCCCCCTATGTATAAGAATATAACTACTATAATTGCCCCTATCTACAAGAATGTAACTACTATAATACTGTCCCCTATGTACAAGAATATAAGTACTATAATATTGCCCCTATGTACAAGAATGCAACTACTATAATACTGCCTCCCATGTGAAAGAATATAACAACTATAATACTGCCCCCTATGTACAAGAATATATCTACTATAATACTGTCCCCTATGTACAATAATATAACTATTGTAATACTGCCCCTATGTGTACGAAAATAACTACTGTAATACTGCTCCTATGTACAAGAATGCAATGACTATAATACTGCCTCCTATGTACAAGAATATAAGTACTATAATACTGCCACCTATGCACAAGAATATATCTACTATAATACTGCTCCCTATGCATAAGAATCTAACTATTGTAATACTGCCCCTAAGAATATAACTACTGTAATAGTGCTCCTATGTACAAGAATGCAATCTTATATCTACTATAATACTGCTCCCTATGCATAAGAATCTAACTATTGTAATACTGCCCCTAAGAATATAACTACTGTAATAGTGCTCCTATGTACAAGAATGCAATGACTATAATACTGCCTCCTATGTACAAGAATATAAGTACTATAATACTGCCTCCTATGTACCAGAACATAATTACTATAATACTGCCCCCTATGTACAAGAATATAACTACTATAATACTGCCCCCTATGTACAAGAATATAACTACTATAATACTGCCCCCTATGTACAAGAATATAACTACTATAATACTGCCCCTATGTACAAGAATATAACTACTATAATACTGCCCCTATGTACAAGAATATAACTACTATAATACTGTTCCCTATGTACAAGAATATAAGTACTATAATACTGCCTCCTATGTACCAGAACATAACTACTATAATACTGCCCCCTATGTACAAGAATATAACTACTATAATACTGTCCCCTATGTACAATAATATAACTATTGTAATACTGCCCCTATGTGTACGAAAATAACTACTGTAATACTGCTCCTATGTACAAGAATGCAACTACTATAATACTGCCCCTATGTACAAGACTATAACTACTATAATACTACCACATATGTACAAGAATATAGCTACTATAATACTGCCCCTGTGTATAAGAATATAACTACTATAATACTGCCTCCTATGTTCCAGAACATAACTACTATAATACTGCCCCCTTTGCGCAAGAATATAAATACTATAATATTGTCCCTATGTACAAGAATATAACTACTATCATACTGCCCCTATGTACAAGAATATAACTACTATTATACTGCCCCCTATGTACAAGAATATAACTACTATAATACTGCCTCCTATGTACAAGAGTATAACTACTATAATACTGCCCCCTAGGTACAAGAATATAACTACTATAATACTGTCCCCTATGTACAATAATATAACTATTGTAATACTGCCCCTATGTGCAAGAATATAACTACTGTAATACTGCCTCCCATGTACAGGAATATAACTACTATAATACTGCTATGTACAGGAATATAACTACTATAATACTGCCTCCTATGTACAATAATATAACTACTATAATACTGCCAATATGTACAAGAATATAACTACTATAATACTGCCCTCTATGGACAAGAATATAACTACTATAATACTGCCCCCTATGTATACGAATATAACTACTATAATACTGCTCCCTATGTACAATAATATAACTACTATAGTAGTGCCCCCTATGTATAAGAATATAACTGCTATAATACTGCCCCCTATGTATCAGAATATAACTACTATAATACTGCTCCCTGTGTACAAGAATATAACTATTTTATACTGCCTTCTATGTACAAGAATATAGCTGCTATAATACTGCCTCCTATGTACAAGAATATAACTACTATGATACTGCCCCCTATGTACAAGAATATAACTACTATAATACTGTCTGCTATGTACAAGAATATAACTACTATAATACTGCCTCTTATGTAAAAGAATATAACTACTATAATACTGCCCCCTATGTACAAGAATATAACTACTATAATACTGCCCCTTATGTACAAGAATATAACTACTGTAATATTACTCCTTTGTACCGGAATATAACTACTATAATACTGCCCCCTATGTACAAGAATATAACTACTATAATACTGCCCCCTATGTATACGAATATAACTACTATAATACTGCTCCCTATGTACAATAATATAACTACTATAGTAGTGCCCCCTATGTATAAGAATATAACTGCTATAATACTGCCCCCTATGTATCAGAATATAACTACTATAATACTGCTCCCTGTGTACAAGAATATAACTATTTTATACTGCCTTCTATGTACAAGAATATAGCTGCTATAATACTGCCTCCTATGTCCAAGAATATAACTACTATGATACTGCCCCCTATGTACAAGAATATAACTACTATAATACTGTCTGCTATGTACAAGAATATAACTACTATAATACTGCCTCTTATGTAAAAGAATATAACTACTATAATACTGCCCCCTATGTACAAGAATATAACTACTATAATACTGCCCCCTATGTACAAGAATATAACTACTATAATACTGCCTCTTATGTACAAGAATATTGCCTATATGAATGTACTATAATATTGCCCCTATGTACAAGAATGCAACTACTATAATACTGCCTCCTATGTTCAAGAATATAACTACTATAATACTGCCCCTATGTACAAGACTATAACTACTATAATACTACCACATATGTACAAGAATATAGCTACTATAATACTGCCCCTGTGTATAAGAATATAACTACTATAATACTGCCTCCTATGTTCCAGAACATAACTACTATAATACTGCCCCCTTTGCGCAAGAATATAAATACTATAATATTGTCCCTATGTACAAGAATTACTACTATAATACTCTCCCCTATGTACAAGAATATAACTACTATCATACTGCCCCTATGTACAAGAATATAACTACTATTATACTTCCCCCTATGTACAAGAATATAACTACTATAATACTGCCTCCTATGTACAAGAGTATAACTACTATAATACTGCCCCCTAGGTACAAGAATATAACTACTATAATACTGCCTCCTATGTACAAGAATATAACTACTATAATACTGCCTTCTATGTACAAGAATATAACTACTATTATCCTGCCCCCTATGTACAAGAATATAACTACTATAATACTGCCTCCTATGTACAAGAGTATAACTACTATAATACTGCCCCCTAGGTATAAGAATATAACTACTATAACACTGCCTCATATGTACAAGAATATAACTACTATAATACTGCCTCCTATGTACAAGAATATGACTACTATAACACTGCCCCTATGTACAAGAATATAACTACTATAATACTGCCCCCTATGTACAAGAATATAACTACTATAATACTGCCTCCTATGTACAAGAATACAACTACTATAATTCTGTCTCCTATATACCAGAATATAACTACTATAATACTTCCCCTATGTACAAGAATATAACTACTATAATACTGTCCCTATGTACAAGAACATAACTACTATAATACTGCTCCCTATGTACAAGAATATAACTACTATAATACTGCCCCCTATGTACAAGAATATAACTACTATAATACTGCCTCATATGTACAAGAATATAACTACTATAACACTGCCACTATTGCATTCCTTTGAGTACCCGGTTTGAGAGTTGTGTCAACTCATTAGTTATCTCTAACACACAATCCTTATAAGGTGTCATTATAATTATTGTGTATAAGATTCTCTATTGTAGATTTACAATGATGGAAGTCAGTAATTAGCGTGAAGGATTTGGAGGCTATAAGGAGCAAGTGATTGTCACTCTGCCCTGATAGGGTTAACTGGATTGGTGAGAGATGGTGGCCTGGTATCTCACCCACCAGCTGTGCAGCATGCCAGCTGCTGGCATGAGTTACCCATGCAGGGCGGCTGCAGACGCCAGCGCACATTGCTTCAATTTGTTGAGCATTCCTTAGATGTGAAAGAATGGGGGATCACACAGAGAATGGCTCGCACCCGTGACACCCCCACCCCCACCTCTGGAGCTTTAACCTGCATGAAGTGATATTTATTACACAGGGATTCTCGGTCACATAATGAAATGTTTAAACCTGACTGCGGCCATAAAGGAAATAAGAATCAGAGCTAATAGAGAGAAGGGCCCGCTCCTCATATCCCCAGGCCCCATAAATCTCACTTTCTGCAGGAAGGAGACAGAGCTTTCCCTGTTCATGAAATCCTAATGTATTCCCCCCATCCCGCCCCAAAACAGGCTCTCACACTGACACCCAGTCACATAAATAAGGAAGGGCGCTAATATTTATTCAACTGGACAAAGTCATTCACAAGATGCATTTTGGGGAGTTAGATCTTTACTTGGGCGTTTATGTATAAAATATTGCTAATACTAAGCTAATAAAATGCGCAGAACGATGTAGACATAGCAGAGCCGAGCTCGTTACATGCAATGGACCAAGCTGTATGTGTGTTGCACAACTCCAGGTAGAATCCTGATGTGCTCTTACATAGGACTGCAGGTGCATTTACTGATGGATTAAGCGCTGCCGCCTCTAAGCTCCCATTCGCATGGCGTATCTTCTGTCCGTGTTTTTTACCACCTGAGTACAGACAGCACACGGAGCCTGTAAATTAAATTAGTGTATACAGACATAAATTTTTACGTGTTGCGCAAAAGAAAAAAATTACAACGTGTCCTATTTTGGTACGTATTCAAGGGCCAAGATGGCCTACCAGGGCTCACTTACACAGGCTATGCGAATAACTCGCATTGGACAGCCCACGGATGCAGGACCATGTGCTGTCCGAGCCCCGTGGACGTTGCATGTCTTATTCTTGTTCATGACACCGACGAAAATATGGATATGCTGCATTTTTTTTCACGGATGACGGGTCTATGGAAAAAATATCACATCTGCAAAGCCCTATTAAAATTACCGGGTCCCAGTACTGTCAGTATGCAGCCCATTGCAAACAAGAACTGCGCATGGGCAAAATACACGGATGTATAAGTAAGCCCTTAAAGTTAGCCCAGCTGCACATAACCGGCTTTGCATAGTGGAATCCGATTCGGGCATCCGTTTCGGATTCCGCAGCAAATTCCGCCCTTAGCATGCTATGGTAAAACGCGATTTCCTCTACACGCATGGTGTGATTCTGTGCGGACGGCTTCCATTGAAGTCAATGGAAGCCATCTGCCCCAAAACCATTCTGCAATCGTTACTGCGGAAAAGTGGCAGGATCTGTTGCATCGCCTAGCGATGACGCGGCATAACCTGTACTGCATATGTGCGGCAGCCAGCGCGTCCGCAGCACAGATATGAAGATGGCGGACAGGTACGCTGAGGTCACCAGCCAGGCACAGGGTTGAATTCCGCTGCAGGATCTTGCATGCGGAATCTGACCCTAAGGGTGCGCTGTTGTGTCCAGAACGCAGCTCACACTGGCAGCTACTACTTGGCGCCACTGCTGGCCTTCAATGTGATGCGCCAGTTATGTGATGCCACTTCCGCATCACATGACTCGCGGCGGCGCTCAGTAGCAGTTGCTGCGCTCTGGATACAGCAGTGTGAAGTATTAGGGGATGAGAGGAGTGCAGCCCACGCTAAAAACAGCTGCTGATCCACAGCTAATTGCGAGTCAACATCCGCACCAATCATTAGAGTCAAGTTACAAATTCTCTGTCTATACATACAGCAATTATATTCAGCTACTTCATAGTCATATCTGCTTCTGAAGAAGCCGAGTGACAGTCAATATCACCGCCATTACGTCTACCGGAGGAGTTGTCACCCAGCTTTTCAGGGCTCCTGAACGGTAAACCCTCCGCAGATGTCAGGTGCAACTCTGCAGGAATTTGTATTCAATCAATTCTATCAAGCCTTCTACATACAGCTGCAAGGCAGATGCAGCCAGTGTCACAAGGGTTAAATGGCCATGCCCAGATTTATAACTATTCCCCCTCCATTCACCTCATACATCACTGTCACAGCGGCAAAAAGAAAGTTTGGTCTCTTGCTGGGCGCAAGTGACCATTTATATAGGGCCCCCCTCCCCCCTTCATGAGTCCAGTGAGAGCCCCTCAAGCTCTGAATAACCCCACACCCCGGGGGGATCCGCATTAACCAGCTGACTGATAACCGTATAAAATTGGTTTAGGAACTGAAGCGCCTCCATACCCCCTGCCCCGAGCCTTCCCTTCCAACGCCCATCCCGGGCTCCGGCCTCATTCAGTCTGTAATTGATTATACGTGAAGCTGTGACAGGAAATAAGATCACATTAAATAGAGAAGAATCCCCTCCTGGGGTCTGCGAATAAGCCCCTCGCCATTCACCACACCTATAGATTTAGAGCGTGAAGGGGTCGGCGAGGATCTCAGGATTCCTACATCCCCAGTCATCAAAAGAGCGACGTTCCCACATCAATATACGCCCATCATCAATATCACGCTGGGCCATGAATTCTTTACTCGGGTCCTTAGATCACACACAGGGGGGCACATACTTATTCTATGCTGTCAGGCTTTGTGCACGGTACAATTATACGGGGAGCAGATTATTATAAATCTACCCAACGAGGCTGTGGGGCCATTTTTGGTTGCGGTATCACACTACTAATATCAGCCTTTCTGGAAAGTTTAGAAACGCTGAAGCAGAACGGACGAGCACCGATGGCGAGGAGCGCAGCGACAAATATAGCGAATGATTACAATAATGAGAAAAAGGCCTGAGGTGAAGGGAACGTAATAGGAATACACATAAAAACATAATGTCTGCACCTGGCGCTGCCCACAGACCAATTACCCTCAACAGGGTCGGATTGCACCACCGAAATACCAGGGGATCATCTGATGGGTCTAAGCTCATATTGGACCCCTGATAATACTGCACATGGGCCTGTGGGCCTAGCAGAAGGCAAGCTCGTTTGCAGCCTACTTTGGAACCAGTAACCAGATATCGTATTAAGGCCGCGTTCCGACGGTCATATTTGCCATCCGTGTCCTGTCTAAGTATATCAATAAAGACAGATGTACCTTTAGACACCTCTCAGTTATAGTGACAATTACAGTGCCTCTATAGTGGTGTGCAAAAAAAATTTCCCTAAAAGAGTGACAAATATAGTACCTCCATAACAGTGATAACCACAGTGTCCCCATAAAATTGACAGCCATCGTGTCTATATACCAGTGGCAGCCACAATGTTCCAATAACAGTGACGGCCAGAGTACCATTTTAAAAGTAACTAACAGCCACAGTGGCACAGTAATAGTAATAACCACAGTGTCCCCATATAATTGTCAGCCACAGTGCCCCTATAACAGTGCCAGCCAAGTGCCGCATAATAAAGATAGCACAATTGTCTTTATGCCAGTTACAGCCACAATATCCCAGTGACAGCTACGGTGCCTCCATGACAGAGACAATCTTGGTGCCCCTGCAGCGTCCGAGGAGATGGCGGGGTAGATAAGGCTGAATATGTCACGGTGGCTCTACCATCTCCTCCCCTGAGGGTAGACCGGGACCCATCCAAGTTACTGCTGTGGGAGGTCACAGGGAAAGGACAACTAGTGGTTACCTTGAGTCCCTCTTGTCACTCGTGACGCCATTGTTTCCTCCTCTGCGGTGAAACTGGCAGGGAGGATACTCGGGGCAATCCAGACAATCCACAGTTGCAGTTATCTGTGTAATCCCGCTCCCAGTGACTCTCTTTTTCTCTCTCCAACTCTCTACCGGTACACACTCACGCTTTCTGAGTCCTCCTTCGCCCAGCAACGATTCCTTTCTCACTCAGTGCTTAGTGGTAGCACCGGCACATCCCAGGTAGCATAGTCCCAGGCCAAACAGTAGGAAATCGCTCAGCTTCCTCTATTCTCTCGACTCACAGACCAATCTATGTCTGTGTGGCTCACTCAATGACTTTTCTGCTCTTCCACCACTTGCAGACTTACTCCAACTACTGACTGCTACAGGCTGCTTTGCATAGCATCATTGCAAACACATATATCACATGACATACAACATGATACATTTCTCAGACATAACCCAGACTTAAACCCATTCAGTGCTGCAGAGGTGCAATACACATCAAATGCATACAACATAGAAGATATTGACAATACCATTGCACGAGAAGAACATATAACATTATGGAGGGGCCTCGTTAACTCTGTGCCACTACACCCCCATAACAGTGATAGAAAAAGTTTTGCCACAACAATGATAGTGATGTGTCCCTTTGACAGTAACAACCACAGTACCCCCATATCATTGACATCCACAATGCCCTATAACAGTGATAGCAAAAATGTCCCCATAACAATGACAAACAGTACGTCTATAGCACTGATAACTATATTGTCCCCAAAAAATGACAGCCACAGTGTCTCTATACCAATGACAGCCACAATGTTCCAGTAATAGCAACAAGCACAGTGCCTCCTTAAGGCCGCCTGCAGACGGCCGGGTCGGATCCGGCTGCTAGAATTCTCGCAGCGGGACCCGACCCGAGCGTCTGCAGAGAGCAGCGCAGGCGTTCATCTCTCCTGCAACCCCGACTCTTTCATGTGCAGAGCGGGGCTGGTGGCCGGTGAGTGACGGTGCATGCCGCGATTTGTTTGCCGCGCGAGATTTCGCGCGGCCAAATCACGGCCATCTGCATAGGATTGCATTTGTTAACGCAATCCTACGGCAGCTTCCAGGGGCGGAAAATCCGTGAGAAATACCGCCGCGGAATTTCCGCCCATCTGCAGGCACAGTATCCCTATAAGGGCGCCCACCCACTGGCGTTTTTTTTGCGTTGCGTTGCGTTTTTTAACATAGGAACTGTCAGTTGCATATGTGTCCTTATTTTTCTCCTAATGCACCCATGAAAGTCAATGGAAATTAATGGAAAAGCCGCGAAAACGCGGCAAAAAACGCGCGGAAAACGCGGGAAAAACGCCGCGAAAATCGCAAACGCCAGTGGGTGGGCGCCCTAAAAGTGGCAGCCACAATGGCACCACAACAATGGCAACCACAGTGTCCCCACACCATTGTCAGCCAAGTGACCCATAACAGAGATAGCACAACTAACTCTGTACAGCTGAAATGTCCCAACAACATTGACACCCATAGTGCCTCCATGACAGTGACAATCATAATGTATGCATAAAAGTGATGGAAAAAGTGTCCCTACAGCAGTGGCATCCACAGTGCCCCCATAACAGTGATACTAAAACATTTAGCCATAAACATGACAAGCACAGTACCTCCATAATAGTACTTCCATAGTGTCCTCAAAAACAGACAACTAAAGTTCCACTACACCAATGGCAGTCACAATGTCCCAGTAACAGTGACAATCAAAGTGCCCCTATAACACTGTAGTGCCCCCATAACAGTGACAGCTATAGTGCCCTAATAACCTTGTGTGCATCTAACAAATGTAGTAGAGATACAGTAGGAATATAAGAAGGTGTGAGGAAAAAAGGTGGAATGGAGAAGATGGCCTCAAACTGCTACAAGTTGAACCAATACTGCCATAGAGTTTACAGCGCGTGCTGATGGGGCGGAGGTCATACAGACAGTCTGGCAGAGACAAGCTCCATCCTTGGTTGGAGTTTTACCCCAAATTTTCCATTTTCATACTTTATATATAATCCACAAATAAAGTCTCCTGATCAAAGGAGTGTAGAGGCAGCCAAGAAATAAACATCTGTCATTATCAGGACTTCACCAAGTTGCTGACCCTGCAGAGAGGAGTTAATTATTTGTGTGGCACTGAATGATCTTCAATGACCCCCTCAATCTGTAAAACAAAAGCCATCCTTAGGACAATGGAGATCCTGCCCCTCCCAGCATCCTCTGCATATATTCAGCCAACCCTAGAAGAGATGAAACTATAATTCATTGTACCGTGAACAATTGGCTCGCTCACCACCAAGTGGTGATATGAGGTACTGCAGAGGTATATTGGCCTGACCCACAAGCTGGACATGCCACAGAGAATCCTCATTGTGTTAGCAGTTTTGTAGCGCATTTTTTCCTTGTAACTTGCCGTTCTGTACATATGGTAGCCGTACTTGGATGGATGGTAGTTCCAATGATTCTGCAGAGCTGAGCAGTCAGGAGAGGTGCTAGGTGTATATGGTGTCATATAATACCAGCCATAAACATGCCAGCCATAGCAGCCCCATAACAATGTCAGTTAGAATGTCCCCATAACAATGTGAGAGTGCCTCCATAAAATTGTCAAAAAGAATCCCCCCAGCCAAGATGTCCCTATAAGGCCTCGGTCACACGGGCGTTTTTTCCTGCGATTTGCGGATCGCATGACGGATGTGCATCCGCAAATCGCGTGACCGGGGCCGAAAAATCGCCCGAAAAAACTGCTCCTAGCCGCGTTTCATTAGAAACGGGCCGGATCTGTCCAGCGCATTGAATTCAATGGAGCCGGCAATACAGCCTGCTTCATTGAAAGCAATGGGCTGCGGGCGATCTCACAATGAATTTTCGGGAAGGGCTTAAAAATATAAGCCCTTCCCTGAAATTCATCCAGAGATGTGTAAAAACAAAAAAAATATATATACTCACCTGGTCCCGGCAGACGGAGTTCAGCCACGGCCGGCCGGCAGTTCTCCTGAACTGCTGTGAGTAGTATTCAGCAGCCGGGGCTTTAAAATCCCCGCCTGCTGAATGAGCTGCCTCTGATTGGTCACAGCCCTGACCAATCAGAGGCAGCTCTCACTTACCCATTCATGAATTCATGAATGGGTGAGTGAGTGCTGCCTCTGATTGGCTCAGCGCAGGGACCAATCAGGGGCTGTCATTCATGAATGGGTGAGTGAGAGCTGCCTCTGATTGGTCAGGGCTGTGACCAATCAGAGGCAGCTCATTCAGCAGGCGGGGATTTTAAAGCCCTGGCTGCTGAATACTACTCACAGCAGTTCAGGAGAACTGCTGGCCGGCCGTGGCTGAACTCCGTCTGCCGGGACAAGGTGAGTATATATATATTTTTTGTTTTTACACATTTCTGGATGAATTTCAGGGAAGGGCTTATATTTTTAAGCCCTTCCCGAAAATTCATTGTGCGATCGCCGGCAGCCCATTGCTTTCAATGGAGCCAGCTGTATTGCCGGCTCCATTGAATTCAATGGGCAAACATCATTCTTCTCTGCCACAGCTGTTACAGCTGTAGCAGAGGAGAATGATTTGTCTAGTATATGTTCTCAATGGGGTCGGCGCTGCTGCCGCCGGCCCCATTGAGCGCATATAGAGAAGAGAACAGGAATCGCAGATCGCAGATAGGTGCAATCTGCGATTTCTGTTCTATAATTTATCGGACGTGCGCATAAAAAGCGCTCATGTATCCGATACCATTGCAAAGCAATGGTTTTATAAAATCGCCAGACGCATGCGCATGCGCAAATCGCGCAAAAGAACACCCGTCTGACTGAGGCCTAAAAGTGACAGCTACAATGCCATTGTAACGTCGTCAGCCAGTGCTCTGCAACACAGTATAAGCCAGAGTGCCGCCGCAATATGTCAGCTAACATGTCTCTATAAGGGTGGCAGTTCCAATGCCCCCATAACAATGTCAGTCATTATTCTTCCACAAGAATGCCTCATAACAATATCAGCCACAGTGCACCCATAGCAATGTCAGCCACCATGTCCTCAGATCAGTGTCAACCACACTGACCCCATAACATTGTCAGCCAAGATGCCCTCTACAAAAAATGGCAGCTTGGAAACTGGTAGCATCTGGAACCGTAGACAGTTACATGACAATGTCAGTCATGCTGTCACCATGAGATTTGATGAACATTATGATACTTTGGGAGAAGAGAATGACTTTCAGAAGAAAAAATGCCCCCGTCCCTCGCTTTACTCTAATTATATTACAGGAGTTTTGCTGGTAAATACTACTGATTGTCGGGATCCCCGACGATCAGCTGATCGTCTGGCCTGCTCCCAGATGTTGGAGCAGGAATTCTCAGAAGTGGCATCACTCCCTAAAGCCGCCTCTTAGCCTTCTTGCTCCGACCCTGATGAGGACATCCGGCTCATGGCACTGGCAGCGGGACAGACAATCAGGTGATCGCTGGGGATCCTGAAAAGTGGATCCCTGCCAATCAACTATTGATTAGCTATCCTAAGGATAATGGCGACTTCACACAAGTGACTTTGCGTACGCAAAATTTGTGTGCACGTTGCAGAGAATAAAACCTCGTTCATTCACTCCTCCGCCTTTGCGCGCGCTAAAAAAAAAAATCACAAGATCCTCTATTTTTGTGCACATTTGCGCACCTAAGTAGTCTATAGGGGTGTCCAAATGCGCACCCATCCCCCATGAAATTGTGCGATGAACTGCGCAATTTTGCAGGAAAATCGAAAACACCGGAGACTAATTAGGCTGCACAGCCTTTTAAATGCACATCAGAATACACCAATTTAATTCAGTGAGTCCGTGTGCTGTCCAAAAATACGGACTGAATACGGACAGAAAATATGCCCGTGCGAATGGGCACGAAATGTCCTGATGGCATCATCATTCTCTGCGCTGCAGTACCTTTAAATGTCAAACTACGAAAATAACTCAGTATCCTAAAAAAATTCAACCCCCCCCCCCCATGTGACTGTGTCATTAATTACATTTTTGTTGTATTTTTAAACTCACCCTTGTGTGCCCCCCTGACTTTCCAGGAGGATTGTGGGTAATGTCCTGTCCTGTGGGGGCCTCATTGCTTCCGATTAGTTACGGAATGTCACATAGATTTATGTGTGACGACTTGGCTATAGGCCGCGGTCCCCCGGCTCAGGAGGAAGCATCGAGGCCTCAACCACTTTCCCTCCTTTTCCCTCTGACAATCCCCAAAATAAGTCCCCCCTCCTGGGCTCGCACACACACAGGCGCCTTGTATGTGAGCTTTGTATGGAGCCTTGAGAAACCCCACAGTATGCTAATGAATGTGATTGTCTACTTTTAATGATCTCCCCCTTTCTCCTCACATTAACCCCTCCATGGCTGCAGTGACCAAATGGGGTTACATTTCAGGCCTGTGCGGTTATCTACTAGGCAGAGTTAAAAAAATATATATATTTTTTCCCCCAGTTTTAGGCAACACCAGTGTTCTCTCGGGTCCGGACTAATACGATGGTATTACTGATCCTATATGAGCCGCCGTACAGCCGCCGGCCGTATATGAGCCATCGTAGATCTCGCTCCGAATGCCGCTGCCTGTTAGTGTGCAGATACTGTAATAAAATCAATTCTAAATTTGGGCAATTCTAACCAAGAAGTTAAAAGCTACAACTAATGAGAATGATAAACATGAAAAAATCTGAAATGCCAAAGTTCTGCAACTTTCAGCACATTTATTGTATTGTTTACTTGTAGAAATTCGCATATTTTGGCGCAAGCCATCTTGTGTGCCAAAATGTGCAACTTTTACCTTTACTTAACACTTTTTAAAAGTGCTCAGGAAATGGGGGTGGCTTACGAGGGGGTGGAGCTTCCAACAGGCCTTAAAGGGATATTCCGATCTCGGTTATTTTATTTCAATATGTTCGAAATCGCAAAACAATGCATTCACCTACAAGATGTATATTTCCAAACTTTTTTGGTCTCCAGATAATGCAGATATTCCTCTGCCCTCTGGTTGTTCACTGCTCGTTGCCAGAAAAACAAACCACCTCTTCTATGGAAAGAAACAGCAGAGGAGGTCCACATTTGCGCACTTCTTTCTTTAAATATGGTGGCTGGGATCTCATGAGTGCATGTGCACTAGCTTTTCGCCCGGTCACCAGCTACCGCTGTGCTCTCTATAATTTACCCCAGAAACTGCCATAAATTATAGTTAAATCAACACCAGAACAGTCTTTACCTAAATGGTCTAAGTAAATGTGCCCCATTGTGTTCCATTTTTCTATCATTTTCCACATCTCTGCTAGCTGTCAGTAAGTAGGAACCTTCATTATTTACATCCAGAGGAAAAAAAGCTGTACAGAACTAATACTTTCTATTGCTGAAGGTTTGTTACAGTTATCTTGTTTCTTACAAATAGGTGTAAGAGGGGTAAGCAGTGCCCTGCTCCCCTCTTATGGATTACAGCAGTTCTGCTGCCATGTACTGAACGCCGGAGCAAAGTCAAGCCCACGGCCACTAGCAGCCACTCTGTGGCATCTAAGACAGGGTATGTAATTGTTACAGGGTGCACGACTAAAGTAGGCCACAAGAGGGAGTACCAAGATCATAAAAGAACTGGCTTATTAGAACTCAATTGAGATATACTAGAAACTTCCAGAATAGGGTGTGATTGTTAATGTGACACCCATGTGACACTGTGGGGAAGGGCAAGCAGCCATCTTGGGACAGAAAGTTGGCTTTGTACAGTGGGTGGAGCAGCAGCAGCTCCTGTGTGCTAGGAGCTGCAGACTTTCACTATAATGCAGCTCAGAGCCAGCTAGCAAGGGAGACTAATGAAGTTGCAGAAGCAGCTGTCTGCAGATGCAATACTGTTCCCATGCTGGGGAGAAGCACAAATGTGGAGAAACAGCCTGTGGGCCTGATGACCGAGGCCAAAGAGATAGTGTAAGGGCCCCAATGACCAGGGGGCTAAAGGAGTACAGTGCAAGATCCCTAATGACCAGGGGCTAAAGAAGCACAGTGCAAGGTCCCTAATGACCAGGGGACTAAAGGAGCACAGTGCAAGGTCCCTAATGACCAGAGGGCTAAAGGAGAACAGTGAAAGGTCCCGAATGACCAGGGGCTAAAGGAGAACAGTGAAAGGACTCTAATGACCAGGGGCTAAAGGAGAACAGTGAAAGGACCCCAATGACCAGGGGCTAAAGGAGAACAGTGAAAGGACCCTAATGACCAGGGGCTAAAGGAGAACAGTGAAAAGACACTAATGACCAGGGGGCTAAAGGAGCACAGTAAAAGGATCCTGATGACTAGGGCTGAAGAAATGACGAGTATCACTGTGGTTCCAATGGCAGGATGATCATCTAGACGTTTGTGGACCAATGCAGAATGCCCTATACACCACAAGGGCATGTGAGTGAGGCTCAGCCTCATTAAATTCTGCTGTGCACACTTAAAAAGGATACGCCTACTAGCAGGGGTGATGTTAATGCCACTGACATTGGGCTATGAGCGCTCAAAGTATTTTACCAGTTAGTGTTGTAGCATAAACTGTAGAGAGTATAGGAATGGTTGCCCAATGATCTTTATGTGACATATGCTAAAATTATGTTGCAGCAACACACTGGATGTGAAAACAGAGAGAACTAAAATACTGTTTGTAAGACCTCGAGCAGTAGTGTTACCTCTGTGATGTGCATCCTAGTGTAAGGATGTGGCCCCTACAGGGCATAAGAGGTCTGTATATGGTAAGAGGTCAACTACTGGGAGTGATGAAGGTTGTAAAAACCTGCCGCTGTGAACCGTAAATGTGATGCACCAAAGGTTAATTGTGATATGTCGTATATGTTGCATGTGAGGACGCAACAAGCAGCTAGTGAGGAAGGGTACATAGTAGGGATAGACCATAGATAAATTGGTAATGTGACATCTACAGCCGCAAGCATCTTCTGCAAAAAGACGGTCCTGATGGTTCGGTGAAGGTCTAGCTGTAGTAAAGTTGATGACTTGTTGCAAAATGTAAAGGAGATACCCTGAGTATTACACGTGGTGTAGTGTAATTCTGTGCGCCGTTTCATGCAACGTCTAAGTACCGGAGCCCTTCTATGAAGTGAAAAGTCATTTCTAGTAAAGTTATGTAAAAGATGTGCTGCCCGTTACATAGCCTGAATGCCTTAGGCCTCTTTCAAACGGGCGACAGCGATATCGCCGCTGCAAAAACGCAGAGATATCGTGGCTTTGTCCTTGCGATTTTGTAGTGTCAGTGATGCATTTTTTGTGAAAAATCGAGCATCGAATCGCTGCTGTCTGCTATAAAATCGTGCAAGTTTATCGTAAAAAGGTTGAGCCATACCCTGAAAATAAGTCCTAACTGCATTCCCCCCCAAAAAAGGGAATACCTACCTAAAAGGCTCAGTCTGGGTCCTCCCGGTGCTCTCTGGAACTCCGCTAGCCTCCTGCGGGCATATATTGTATTTCAGCCGCACTTCAGTAGCTGTGAGCGATTCCAGCGACCTCATTGGTTGTTGGGTACACACCCCCCTTTGGAGATCTGCACGAGTGCTACTTCACGAGGGTTTAGGGTTTAGGGTTAGGTTTAGGGTTAGGGTTTGGGGTTTAGGGTTAGGGTTAGCGGTTAGGGTTTAGGGTTGGGGTTAGGGTCAGTTGCCGGCCCTCCTACGGCCCTGCTGCTGCTTATTATTTAACGGGCCGCCCACTCGTGCACATTTCCAAAGGGGGGGGTGTACCCAACAACCAATGAGGTCGCTGAAATCACTCACCGCTACTGAAGTGCGGCTGAAATACAAAATATGCCTCCTGCGGTCCTCCTTCACCCACAGAAGATCACTTCCTGGTTGCAGGATTCATAAATCCCGCCTCCAGGAAGCGATGGCTTTGATTGGTTCATCCAGCACTGCTCAGTGGCTTCATTGGAAACCATGGGCTTCACATACATGCGATTTGTAGCCAGTATGAAACAGGCCTTACCTGCACTGATACATTGTAACAAAGTCTTAGGACAAAAGAGAGATTTGTGCTGTTGAAGTGCTTATCTCACAGAGGATTGTCTAGTGAGGACTGAATACAATTCTAACAAAGCCTCAGCTGTGAGATGTGTTATAGATGGGTTTTTAGCCTCTTGTGTTACGCCAACCGACAAATGGCATCTCCTCCATTTACAAGCAGAGCCTGGATAACATCTGTACACCAACTACAACCCACAGACATGGCATCAGTAGCCGTAGATGTACCATGCACTATACACATCCAAAGTCACAGTCCACACTTGCACACACCAAGATATTTGCATCCTAAATAGTATAGTAAGTGCAGTACACCACATGAACAGCAGAGGGAGACCAGAACTAACCCACCTTCCACAATCATCTTACAAAAAACTGAAGACACATTGGGGTGGATTTACTATTGTAAATTTGACAGTTTCTTGCGCATTTTGCAACAGAAAACTGTCAAACATTCTTTGTGAAACATCTACTATGTGTTTCAGACAATATTTTTTGCTGTGTCCGACACAGGGGCATTCCTTAGTTAAAAAAGAGTAGGAGGGAGGGGCTACATTTCACCGAAAATTATGCCAAAAGTTATTGTGCAATTTTTAACGTAAACAAATCCAACTAAAGGGTTGTGGTCTAAACTTAGACTAGACAGTCATAAAAGCCAAACATATTTATCATTCAGCAGAGTCACTGTGATAAATCTGGTGGATTTTAAGACTGCCTAGTCTAGGTTTGCATTGTCTAATTAGACAGTATTGGTAAATTTGTCTCACTGTGTATATACACTGAAGTGCCAAAATTCATGGTGCAGTAGGGTGACCCTGGACACATGGCATACGCTGAGAAGCTGGGAGGGCAAGATGCTGGCTTGTCACAGTGGCACTTACCATGCTCCCTCACGGAGGGAAGCACTCAGTCAAGGACAGAGCAGCACGGGGCCTCTTCCGGCCCCCTCTGGCATGGGGATGCCCAATAAATAGGAGAATAGGTGCTAAGGTTGTCACAGGTGACGCCACCATTCCGGCACCCCCCGGCATGAACATTGGGGGGGAATAAACGAGCCACAGACGAGTATAGTACCTGAGGTCCACGGGAACTGACCTGAAATAACTTTTACTTGAAAATAACTTCAGCAATATTCAAGGCACAAAAATACAGACTGAGAAAGTGCAGGTAATAGATAAGCTAGAATACCTCCAGATCCCAGGCCCAGTCTTGTGGACACCGGTGTGTATTGAATTAAAGACGCGTACCTCCACCCGGCAGTCCCAGACTTCAGGACACTTGGGTGTGAAAACAATTGTAAACGAGTACCTCTGCACTAGGCCTTGGGATGATGCACTCACTTTCTGCTCACTCTCTCTCTTTGGGGGCTCACTCTCTCTCCATTCCCGGAACACACACTCGGTGGAATCTCTCCTCCTCTTCCATCTTCAACACATGAGGGCTGAAGGTGCCCTCATGTGTCTCTGTGCTTTCTCCTTAAGATGGAAGTCCTGGACTCTCTCTGGACTCTCTTTCCTGATCTCAAGTACTCACATTTATACCCTCTCTCATACAACGTGACAGGAAATGCATTGATATATTTACAGACAGTCAGGTCACACTTTGAAGACATTAACCCACCATTTGCTGCGTAAAAGAATGCCAAGACAGTTTTGCACCGAGCATCTACATAAGACATTACATGTATGACATTATGGAGGGGGCCAGGAAAGCATGTACTGGGCCACTACAATGGGCCAAGAACTAATATCATGTATGAGTCCCTCTAGCCCAGCTAAGTGCAGCAAGTTGATGTGGCATTGATTCCACAAGTGGACGCAAGACGTCTGGAGAGATGTTGAGCCATGCCATCTGGATAGCCATCCACAGCTCTGTGGTATCTGTGAGTGCAGCTTCTCAGGTGAGAATGGACCTCTCCATCACATCTCATAAATGTTTGAACAGGCTCATGGCGGATGAACATGCCAGTCACACCATTTGAAAGAACTCTCTAGAATGATCCTAAACCCAACTTGGGCCCGATGGCATGGTGTATTACCCTGCTGGAATATCCCATCATTGTGTGGGTACATGTACTCCATGACATGCACAAATGGTTACCAAACAGTGAGACCTAGCAGGCACTGGTCAATGATGTGTTTAGGTGGACCAGCGGACCGAGGCCGTGCCATGAGCACACACCCAACACCAATATGCAACCGCCATTAACCTGCACAGTGTCTTGTTGGCAACTAGGATCCATGGCTTCCTCCAGTCAGCGCATCCTGAAAAAAAAGTACAAAGTGGCCCCATGATCGTGAGATCCGTGTGTTGACTGTCAGTCGGGCTGTGGCTATAATGGCCAGGATCAGAGAAAACTCTGATCCCTGTCATTTAACTTCCTAGATGCGCAGTCAGTAGTGACCATGGCATCTTGTTGGTTAAACTGAGGGGATCGAGCCCCCACAAATGCAATCGTAGGATGCTGATGGTTAACCATGGCAGCCTGAGACCTAGTAAAGGCATACCACAGTTTAATGACTATTGGGCTGATCCTTCAGCTCAACCTAATAGATTGCTTTCCAGTTTAAGGGCTCAGTCACAAGGGCGCCGATCCACCCGTGTTTCTGCACGAGAAGACGGCCACACCGCTTGCGGACGACTCTCTGCATGACCGGCTCCATTGCCGGCCATGTGTTCTTTCTTCCGGCAGTGCGGAGAGTCGTCTTCTCGTGCAGAAACACGGGCGGATCAGCGCCCGTGTGACTGAGCCCTTAGACTCACAGGGAATAATACTTTGCTGTACTGAGTATACCAAAGATCACTTCGTAATGTTCCTAGCGGGACTAATAGTTTCTAATAATTTTATTAAAAATTATAGTTAAAAAATAGTTTTATTTTGTAAAAGTGACACACACAAAACATCACTGTAATTATCATGACCTGCATTGTTTCCTCCATATGTCATTAGACAAAAACCATTATACTAAGACCAACACTACCAAAAATAGCGCTGCATAACGGCCAACTGATCCCGCCATACCATGATCACATATTACCACCACATAGTGATTATTAACACAATACTGCTATTGAATAGGGACCACTACAAAGATCATTAATAACACTATATCATGGTCAAATAATCCCCCCAGACTGTGAACACATAATACCATCATAGTGTTGCTGCAAAAAAACACTATACAAAGACCATTATTACCCCCTGTACAGTGGCCATGTAGCAGTAGATACCATCTCTACACAGGTGTCCTGTGGAATATATAAGCATTTAAAATAAATCTTATTTGTATAGCACCAACTTATTATGCAGCGCTTTCAGGTAATTTTTATTTAGTGCCCACCAACCGACCTCGGAAGGCAAGTCAATCTTGAGCTGGCTACCTGAACCAGCCAAGGTTTGAACTTGCAACCTTCAGGTTGTGAGCAAGAGCTTGCACTCTGCGCCACACGAGGCTGATGCATTTACAGTACTATTATATCCAATGATCACAGCTGACATCCTCTTACTGGAGTAATTCACTTTTCTCCTCTATCTGGCCTAGACCACCATGACAACTTCTTCCAACCAAATCTTGCCTCTGCAGAATTTGATACATAGACATCTTTGACGCCTCAATTTTCTAGCGATCTGGCTTTGTTTTCCAAATGTCTACATAATCTCCCTATCTATAGTTCCCCAGTTAGTGATAATGTCACTCATGGTGACCACACATGAATAGTATCCCCTCTTTGTGCTCCCTGTAGGCCACGTATAGCAAGTGCCACTTTTAGTGCCTTACATACAGTAAAAGTGCCACCATTCAGTAATAATGCCCTTAATAGGCCTGCACTCAGTAATAAAGCCCCATATAGATCCCTACTTGTTAATAATGTCACTCACAAGCCCCCACTAAGTGTCAATGCCTCTTATAGGCTCCCACCAATCATAAGTCCCGACTCAGTAACAGTGCCCCACAAATTCCCTTGCTTATCCGGACATAAAGAATTTCCCCAGTGGATTTAATGGCTAGATTGTTCCTGGGTCTGTACCAGAGACAACTCCTACCACCAGTCTAAAACAACTGGCACCGTGACTCATCAGACCATGCCCTATGTTGGCAGTACTCTAGGGTCCAGTTAGCAACCTCACAAACCCAGGTGCAGCGATGTGTCCAGTGTGATGGTATTAACCGAGGCTCTGGTGGGTCTTCTGTTCTCATATCCCATGGAAGCTAAAGAACACTGACCTGACCTGCGAGATATGTGTGTGAAGCCTCCTGCACTGAATGTGGATGTAATTATTGCCAAAGTCACTTGTCTGTACAGGCATTTCTAGCAAGACACTACTGGTCACGATCATTAAGCAACCGTGGGCAGCCAATGCGCTGTGTCCACTGTGGGTGGTAATGCCTTCTATGACGTATAACCGGGACACATGTAACACTGTGGGTCAAGGAATGTTAAATGACCACAAAATTTTGGAAATGGAATGTCCCATCCATCTGGCACCCACTATCATGCCTCGTTCAAACTCTGATAATTCACGTCGCCTTGCCATGAGCACATTGGACAGTGTCCAGCCTCACTCACAAGTAATATAGGTGTAGGTGTTCCCGTTCTGTAATTTCAATATTGCTATCCCATGACTTTTGGCATGTCAGTGTACATTACATTACTTATCCTGTACTGATCCTGAGTTACATCCTATATTATACTCCAGAGCTGCACTCACTGTTCTGTTGGCTCAGTCACTCTGTACATACATTACATTACTGATCCTACACTGATCTTGATCTACACTAGCAGAATAGGGAGTGCAGCTGTGAAGTATAATAAAGGATGTAACTCAAGATCAGTACAGGATAAGTCATGTGATGTATGACATAGATTAATTCTATATGTAAAATGACTGTGTGGGTATTTTGAGTGGAGCAGCTTTATTTCTTTTTACTTAATTGCCCCGATGGCTGTGGAAGCTTTCTCTCGGACGCTGTATTATCTGGCGTGAGATAGCGTCCTTTCTTAGCACAGATAAGTCCTCGCCATTCGGACATCTGTTTGATTCCCCTTAAAGTGGTGTTAGCTCGATCTATTCAGTGGTGTAAATGCGGCACTTTGGGCGTGCAGGCGGGGTGCTGACAGCCCCATTCACCGCGCCCGGCTCATTATCTACATCTCAGGCACCGGCCGTGTGAGAACGACAAGCCCCTTTATTCTATAATGAGCCTCAGGGAGAAACTGCCCCCCTCCCCATTTCACAGCCCTAATCAGGGTGCTAAAGCCAAGAAAAGGAAAGTGAGCCCTCTAATTATGGCACTCCAGAAAATCCCATACCGCCCCCCTTATGTGTCACAGGACCATATCCTGGGGATACAGGAATTTAAAAGGGACTGTAGATTTCTGCAGTTTCCTGACAACTTTTGCCATGAGATGGCCGGAGGGAAGGGGTTAAAGGGTTTTCCAATAACAAATCGATTGGTGATCTATCCTCAGGATAGGTCACCAATAACAGAATGGTGGAGGTCCACTGCTTGGGATCCCAGTTGATCAGCTGATGACATGTCAAAGTGGTTTGGTACAGAAGCTTCTCTCAAACTCACTTCAATGGGAAAGCTGCAATACCAAGCCAGGCCACTGCGTTACAGATGGCACTTTGACAGCTCTGGCCATCCATAGGAGCGTGTTATCAGCTGATGGGTGGCGATCCTCAATGGCCGCCCCCTCACTGATCTGCTATTGGTGAACTGTCCTTAAGATACGACACCAATAGTTTTGCTCCTAGGAAACCCCTTTAAGGGCACCTACCCACTTGCGTTGCCGATTTTCGCGCGTGAAAAACGCGGCGTTTTCGCGTGTTTTTCGCGGCGTTTTTTGCAGCCCTCCATTGACAATCATGGGTGAATTAAGAGAAAAATAAGGAGACATATGCAGCTGACAGTTCCTATGTGAAAAAAACCCACGAAACGGAAAAAAAAACCCAGATGGACAAGAACACATTCTATACTAATTGCTCTTGAGAAAAAACGCAAAACATCACAGGAAAAAAAATCGCAAGTGGGTAGGCACTAGAGATGAGCGAACGTACTCGGTAAAGCACTATTCGTCCGAGTAATGTGCTTTATCCGAGTACCTCCCCGCTCGTCCTGAAAGATTCGGGGAGCGCCGCTGCTGACAGGTGAGTTGCGGCGGGGAGCAGGGGAGAGCGGGCGGGAGAGAAGGAGAGAAAGATCTCCCCTTTGTTCCTCCCCGCTCTCCCCTGCAGCTCCCCGCTCCGCGGCGTTCCCCGAATCTTTCAGGACGAGCGGGGAGATACTCGGATAAAGCACATTACTCGGACGAATAGTGCTTTACCGAGTACGTTCGCTCATCTCTAGTAGGCACCCTAATTTGGCATAATGTATAATACAACCAATCTATGGAAGGTGGTCGCCTTTTTTAATGTTTTGCGACTTATACAACAAATTTGAGGGAAAAAATGTACATCAAGGGGGTGTGGCTTAACAACCTACCGTCCTTACCTTCAAATTTACTTGCGCCATTTTTGGTGCATAATACCAGTGTCTATACACAGCAGTCGCTGAAGGATGCTGCACGTGTTGCCAAATATTTTTTTGCAGCCTGCACCATCTTGATAAATTTGGCGCAAATATTTGCCAAAGTAAATAACGCACCATTGAGCAATGATCCTCAAAGTTATGGCTTTTGATGTAAATTTGCATCAAATTTAATCACAATGGAGTTCACTCGCTGGTCTCATCACATCAGAGCTGTCATATATGGAGACTGGTATGCTGCGCCAAAAACAGTGCTGCCATTCATAGTCAGCATTGCAGGTTTTTAATTCACGCAACTTTTTAAAATGTTTTTGTACAGGCTGCAGAACAAGACTAAAATGGCGCAAGCTTCACATGATTTGGCGCACACGTCACTTGCATAATTTTTATCACGTGCATTATTTAATTTTTCTGGTGCATAAATTGGCTCCACGGTGAGAACACCTATAGGATAAATACATTGTACAACTCAGCGTCTCATCGCGTGGCAGAAGTCTCTATATACGGTAACTGACTGCGACCTCCATTAACAGTCAATGCTGCAAATGTTCATAAGGGTGAGTTCATGCACTAAGGCTAACTTCACACGGCGAAGCGCAATATTGGACCCGCCCTCATATCGCGATCCTCACCATGTGAATTCGCTGGGGATGTGAGGCGTTTTCATGTTAAACAGCCTTGCATCACTTCGGGGAAGAAGGCAATCCTCCGTCACCGCTGACAGCTGCGGCAGGAAAATAGCGGAGTTTCTCCCATTGTTTTCAGTGGGAACCTCGCATCGGTGCGATGTGAGAGTGCGCAGCATGATACGAGGGAGTGCTGATAAGTCTTTGGCTTTCTGTTCTTTTTTGTTTCTATGGTAACGAATGTTACATCACATGAAAGCCTTATGTGTCTTATATATGTTTTCAATATTTTGTGTTTGTAGCCCATGGCAACAGTGATCTCGGCACGCGGGAAAACAAAATGTCGGAGTCTGAGGCGATATTCATGACAAATGAGAGCAGAGCACCGATACAATTCTTGTTTCTGCAAGGATATTCATGGTGATATGCCGCAGATATTGGGGGATCAATGCCCTTCATATTCTATAGTTAACAACTGGGCTGCCAAATTTAAAATGGGCCACTTCAGCACCAATGATGAGGAACGTCCTGGACGACCGAGAGAGGCTGTTGTTCCGGAGATCGTTGATGCTGCGCACAACCTCATACTGGAGAATCAATTTCAGCTGCAGGACTAGCAGATATCATGGGGATTTCTAGTGAACGGGTTTGTGTCATTATCAATGAACATTTGGACATGAAGAAGCTATCTGCAAAGTGGGTCCCCAAATGTTTGACAACAGATCAGGAAAGCATGCGAGTGAAAACTTCCCGGTCCATTGGTCAGCGTTTCCGGACTGATGAGAACTTCCTGGATCGACCGGTCACTATGGATGAGAACTGGATTTATTTGTATGACCCTGAAACCAAGGAGCAGTCAGAGAGTGGAGGCACAGTGGTTCTCCTCACCCAAAGACGTCCAGGGTGGAAAAATCAGCCACTAAGGTGATGGCGTCCGTTTTCTGGGATAAGGAGGGCGTGCTGCTAGTGGACTACCTTCACAATGGTACCACCATCAATGCAAGGTATTATATGGAACTTTTGGACCAATTGAAGGCTGCTCTGAAGGCCAAAAGGCGTGGCAAGCTGTCCAAAGGAATCTTGTTCCTGCAAGACAACGCCTCCGCTCACACTGCACAAGCGACCACGGCAAAACTGGTGGAGCTAGGCTTCCAGATGGTTGACCACCCACCTTATTCACCAGATCTAGCTCCCTCCGACTATCATCTGTTTCCAAACCTGAAGAAACACCTCAAGGTACCAAATTTCACACCATTTCTGATGCCATTGCTGCTACGGATGACTGGTTTGAGGCACAACCAAAATCCTTCTTTTTGCAAGGCTTACAGAACTAGGAATACCGATGTAAGAAGTGTGTTGGCATCAGTGGAGAGGATGTGGAAGAAATGTAAAGTTTCATCTTCCTATCTCGTTTCTTTCTGGGTAAAGCCAAAGACTTATCAGCAGCCCCTCTTAAACATGCTGCGATTTGTTTCCTGCATCACATCGTGGTGCCATACAGAAAAGCATCACTTGTGTGCGAGATTTGTGCATCTTGCAACGCACAGATCTCTTGCGATTTTCTCGGTCGTGCGAAGGCAGCCTTAAGAATTGTTGCAGAATTTCGACTGCGGAATACAAAATGCGCCATCCAATGTAATTGATTGGAGCTTTAACCAATCACACACACAATAGTCAAGCTGTAGATTTTAAAACCCCCGCCATTTTCTCTATCTGTGGTGGAGAAATGATGGATTTTCATTACGCATTTCTTTCATTGCCAGGAATGAACTCTGTGCTGAAAATTGGGGCAGATTTTGTCTGCGATGTGTGACCATACCCTAATTGTATCATGGAGCCATCGTTACTTCCCTGACTCCAGCAGAGGGTCTTGTAGTCAGACGGCACATGAGCGCTCAGCTGTTTGTAGTTTCATTAAGGACTATATAAACCTGACCTCTCTAGATAAACAGCGTTCCCCTCATATCTGACAGCAGCAGAAATTACTAAGACAAACAAAGGGTGGTGGAAAACTGAACCACAACAGCACTGCACCCTATAGAGAGAAGATATAGCAGGGTCATGTCAGGCAAAGGTTAAGTAGTTTAGCAGTTATATTCCTCCACATAGGGGGCAGTATTATAGTAGGTATATTCTTGTACATAGGGGGCAGTATTATAATAGTTATATTCTTGTACATAGGGGGCAGTATTATAGTAGTTATATTCTTGTACATAAGAGCAGTATTATAGTAGGTATATTCTTGTACATAGGGAGCAGTATTATAGTAGTTATATTCTTGTACATAGGGGGCAGTATTATAGTAGTTATATTCTTGTACATAGGGGGCAGTATTATAGTAGTTATATTCTTGTACATAGGAGCAGTATTATAGTAGTTATATTCTTGTACATAGGGGGCAGTATTATAGTAGTTATATTCTTGTACATAGGGGGCAGTATTATAATAGTTATATTCTTGTACATAGGAGGCAGTATTATAGTAGTTATATTCTTGTACATAGGGGGCAGTATTATAGTAGTTATATTCTTGTACATAAGAGCAGTATTATAATAGGTATATTCTTGTACATAGGGAGCAGTATTATAGTAGTTATATTCTTGTACGTAGGAGCAGTATTATAGTAGTTATATTCTTGTACATAGGGGGCAGTATTATAGTAGTTATATTCTTGTACATAAGAGCAGTATTATAGTAGGTATATTCTTGTACATAGGGAGCAGTATTATAGTAGTTATATTCTTGTACATAAGAGCAGTATTATAGTAGGTATATTCTTGTACATAGGGGGCAGTATTATAGTAGTTATATTCTTGTACGTAGGAGCAGTATTATAGTAGTTATATTCTTGTACATAGGGAGCAGTATTATAGTAGTTATATTCTTGTACATAGGGGGCAGTATTATAGTAGTTATATTCTTGTACATAGGGGGCAGTATTATAGTGGTTATATTCTTGTACATAGGGGCAGTATTATAGTAGTTATATTCTTGTACATAGCAGGCAGTATTATAGTAGTTATATTCTTGTACATAGGGGGCAGTATTATTGTAGTTATATTCTTGTACATGGGGGGCAGTATTATTGTAGTTATATTCTTGTACATAGGGGGCAGTATTATAGTAGTTATATTCAAGGACATAGGGGGCAGTATTATAGTAGTTATATTCTTGTACATAGGGGGCAGCATTATAGAAGATATATTCTTGTACAGAGGGGCACTATTATAGTAGTTATATTCTTGTACATAGGGGCACTATTATAGTAGTTATATTCTTGTACATAGGAGGCAGTATTATAGTAGTTATATTTAGGGACATAGGGGGCAGTATTATAGTAGTTATATTCTTGTACGTAGGAGCAGTATTATAGTAGTTATATTCTTGTACATAGGGAGCAGTATTATAGTAGTTATATTCTTGTACATAGGGGGCAGTATTATAGTAGTTATATTCTTGTACATAGGGGGCAGTATTATAGTAGTTATATTCTTGTACATAGGGGCAGTATTATAGTAGTTATATTCTTGTACATAGGGGCAGTATTATAGTAGTTATATTCTTGTACATAGGGGGCAGTATTATAGAAGTTATATTCTTGTACAGAGGGGCACTATTATAGTAGTTATATTCTTGTACATAGGGGCAGTATTATAGTAGTTACATTCTTGTACATAGACAACAGTAGTACAGTAGTTACATTCTTGTACATAGGGGGCACTATTATAGTAGCTACATTTGTGCACATAGGGGGCAGTATTATAGTAGTTATATTCCAGTACATAGGGGACAGTATTATAGTAGTTATATTCTTGTACATAGGAAGCGGTATTATAGTAGTTATATTCTTGCACATAGGGAGCAATATTATAGTAGTTATATTCTTGCACATAGGGGGCAGTATTAGAGTAGTTATATTCTTGAACATAGGGGGAAGTATTATAGTAGTTATACTCTTGTACATAGGGGGCAGTATTATAGTAGTTATATTCTTGTACATAGGGGCAGTATTATAGTAGCTATATTTTTGTACATAGGGGGCAGTATTATAGAAGTTATATTCCTGTACATAGGGGCAGTATTATAGTAGTTATGTTCTTGCACATAGGGAGCAGTGTTATAGTAGTTATATTCTTGTAAATAAGGAGCAGTATCATAATAGTTATATTCTTGTACATAGACAACAGTAGTACAGTAGTTACATTCTTGTACATGGGGGGCACTATTATAGTAGGTACATTTTTGCACATAGGGGGCAGTATTATAGTAGTTATATTCCTGTACATAGGGAACAGTATTATAGTAGTTATATTCTTGTACATAGGGGGCAGTATTATAGTAGTTATATTCTTGTACATAGGGGGCAGTATTATAGTAGTTATATTCTTGTACATAGGAGCAGTATTATAGTAGTTATATTCTTGTACATAGGGAGCAGTATTATAGTAGTTATATTCTTGTACATAGGGGGCAGTATTATAGTAGTTATATTCTTGTACATAGGGGGCAGTATTATAGTAGTTATATTTTTGTACATAGGGGCAGTATTATAGTAGTTATATTCTTGTACATAGCAGGCAGTATTATAGTAGTTATATTCTTGTACATAGGGGGCAGTATTATTGTAGTTATATTCTTGTACATGGGGGGCAGTATTATTGTAGTTATATTCTTGTACATAGGGGGCAGTATTATAGTAGTTATATTCAAGGACATAGGGGGCAGTATTATAGTAGTTATATTCTTGTACATAGGGGGCAGCATTATAGAAGATATATTCTTGTACAGAGGGGCACTATTATAGTAGTTATATTCTTGTACATAGGGGCACTATTATAGTAGTTATATTCTTGTACATAGGAGGCAGTATTATAGTAGTTATATTTAGGGACATAGGGGGCAGTATTATAGTAGTTATATTCTTGTACATAGGGGCAGAATTATAGTAGTTATATTCTTCTACATAGGGGGCAGTATTATAGAAGTTATATTCTTGTACAGAGGGGCACTATTATAGTAGTTATATTCTTGTACATAGGGGCAGTATTATACTAGTTACATTCTTGTACATAGACAACAGTAGTACAGTAGTTACATTCTTGTACATAGGGGGCACTATTATAGTAGCTACATTTGTGCACATAGGGGGCAGTATTATAGTAGTTATATTCCAGTACATAGGGGACAGTATTATAGTAGTTATATTCTTGTACATAGGAAGCGGTATTATAGTAGTTATATTCTTGCACATAGGGAGCAATATTATAGTAGTTATATTCTTGCACATAGGGAGCAGTATTAGAGTAGTTATATTCTTGAACATAGGGGGCAGTATTATAGTAGTTATACTCTTGTACATAGGGGGCAGTATTATAGTAGTTATATTCTTGTACATAGGGGAGAGTATTATAGTAGTTATATTCTTGTACATAGGGGCAGTATTATAGTAGTTATATTCTTGTACATAGGGGCAGTATTATAGTAGTTATATTCTTGTACATAAGGGGCAGTATTATAGTACTTATATTCTTGTAAATAGGGGGAAGTATTATTGTAGTTATATTCTTGTACATAGGGGGCAGTATTATTGTAGTTATATTCTTGTACATAGGGGGCAGTATTAGAGTAGTTATATTTTTCTACATAGGGGGCAGTATTATAGTAGTTATATTCTTGTACATAGGGGGCAGTATTATAGTAGTTATATTCTTGTACATACGGGAGAGTATTATAGCAGTTATATTCTTGTACATAAGGGGCAGTATTATAGTAGATATATTCTTGTACATAGGGGGCAGTATTATAGTAGTTATATTCTTGTACATAGGGGCACTATTATAGTAGTTATATTCTTGTACATAGGAGGCAGTATTATAGTAGTTATATTTAGGGACATAGGGGGCAGTATTATAGTAGTTATATTCTTGTACATAGGGGCAGAATTATAGTAGTTATATTCTTGTACATAGGGGGCAGTATTATAGAAGTTATATTCTTCTACAGAGGGGCACTATTATAGTAGTTATATTCTTGTACATAGGGGCAGTATTATAGTAGTTACATTCTTGTACATAGACAACAGTAGTACAGTAGTTACATTCTTGTACATAGGGGGCACTATTATAGTAGCTACATTTGTGCACATAGGGGGCAGTATTATAGTAGTTATATTCCAGTACATAGGGGACAGTATTATAGTAGTTATATTCTTGTACATAGGAAGCGGTATTATAGTAGTTATATTCTTGCACATAGGGAGCAATATTATAGTAGTTATATTCTTGCACATAGGGGGCAGTATTAGAGTAGTTATATTCTTGAACATAGGGGGCAGTATTATAGTAGTTATACTCTTGTACATAGGGGGCAGTATTATAGTAGTTATATTCTTGTACATAGGGGAGAGTATTATAGTAGTTATATTCTTGTACATAGGGGCAGTATTATAGTAGTTATATTCTTGTACATAGGGGGCAGTATTATAGTAGTTATATTCTTGTACATAAGGGGCAGTATTATAGTACTTATATTCTTGTAAATAGGGGGAAGTATTATTGTAGTTATATTCTTGTACATAGGGGGCAGTATTATTGTAGTTATATTCTTGTACATAGGGGGCAGTATTAGAGTAGTTATATTTTTCTACATAGGGGGCAGTATTATAGTAGTTATATTCTTGTACATAGGGGGCAGTATTATAGTAGTTATATACTTGTACATACGGGAGAGTATTATAGCAGTTATATTCTTGTACATAAGGGGCAGTATTATAGTAGATATATACTTGTACATAGGGGGCAGTATTATAGTAGTTATATTCTTGTACATAGGGGCAGTATTATAGTAGTTATATTCTTGTACATAGGGGCAGTATTATAGTAGTTTTAGGCTTGTGCAGAGGGAACAGCATTACAGTAGTAATAGTCTTGTACATAGGGGGCAGTATTATTTTAGGTTTATTCTTGTACATAGTTGGTAGTATTATACTAGTTATATTCTTGTATATAGGGAGCAGTATTATAGTAGTTATATTTTTATACATAGGGGGCAGTATTATAGTAGTTATGTTCTTGCACATAGGGAGCAGTGTTATAGTAGTTATATTCTTGTAAATAAGGAGCAGTATCATAATAGTTATATTCTTGTACATAGACAAGAGTAGTACAGTAGTTACATTCTTGTACATAGGGGGCACTATTATAGTAGTTAAATTTTTGCACATAGGGGGCAGTATTATAGTAGTTATATTCCTGTACATAGGGGACAGTATTATAGTAGTTATATTCTTGTACATAGGGAGCGGTATTATAGTAGTTATATTCTTGCACATAGGGAGCAATATTATAGTAGTTATATTCTTGCACATAGGGGGCAGTATTAGAGTAGTTATATTCTTGAACATAGAGGGCAGTATTATAGTAGTTATATTCTTGTACATAGGGGGCAGTATTATAGTAGTTATATTCTTGTACATAGGGGAGAGTATTATACTAGTTATATTCTTGTACATAGGGGCAGTATTATAGTAATTATATTCTTGTATATAGGGGGCAGTATTATAGTACTTATATTCTTGTAAATAGGGGGAAGTATTATTGTAGTTATATTCTTGTACATAGGGGGCAGTATTATTGTAGTTATATTCTTGTACAGAGGGGCACTATTATAGAAGTTATATTCTTGTACAGAGGGGCACTATTATAGTAGTTATATTCTTGTACATAGGGGCAGTATTATAGTAGTTATATTCTTGTACATAGGGGGCAGTATTATAGAAGTTATATTCTTGCACATAGGGGCAGTATTATAGTAGTTATATTCTTGTACATAGGGGGCAGTATTATAGTAGTTATATACTTGTACATACGGGAGAGTATTATAGCAGTTATATTCTTGTACATAAGGGGCAGTATTATAGTAGATATATACTTGTACATAGGGGGCAGTATTATAGTAGTTATATTCTTGTACATAGGGGCAGTATTATAGTAGTTATATTCTTGTACATAGGGGGCAGTATTATAGTAGTTATATACTTGTACATACGGGAGAGTATTATAGCAGTTATATTCTTGTACATAAGGGGCAGTATTATAGTAGATATATACTTGTACATAGGGGGCAGTATTATAGTAGTTATATTCTTGTACATAGGGGCAGTATTATAGTAGTTATATTCTTGTACATAGGGGCAGTATTATAGTAGTTTTAGGCTTGTGCAGAGGGAACAGCATTACAGTAGTAATAGTCTTGTACATAGGGGGCAGTATTATTTTAGGTTTATTCTTGTACATAGTTGGTAGTATTATACTAGTTATATTCTTGTATATAGGGAGCAGTATTATAGTAGTTATATTTTTATACATAGGGGGCAGTATTATAGTAGTTATGTTCTTGCACATAGGGAGCAGTGTTATAGTAGTTATATTCTTGTAAATAAGGAGCAGTATCATAATAGTTATATTCTTGTACATAGACAAGAGTAGTACAGTAGTTACATTCTTGTACATAGGGGGCACTATTATAGTAGTTAAATTTTTGCACATAGGGGGCAGTATTATAGTAGTTATATTCCTGTACATAGGGGACAGTATTATAGTAGTTATATTCTTGTACATAGGGAGCGGTATTATAGTAGTTATATTCTTGCACATAGGGAGCAATATTATAGTAGTTATATTCTTGCACATAGGGGGCAGTATTAGAGTAGTTATATTCTTGAACATAGAGGGCAGTATTATAGTAGTTATATTCTTGTACATAGGGGGCAGTATTATAGTAGTTATATTCTTGTACATAGGGGAGAGTATTATACTAGTTATATTCTTGTACATAGGGGCAGTATTATAGTAGTTATATTCTTGTATATAGGGGGCAGTATTATAGTACTTATATTCTTGTAAATAGGGGGAAGTATTATTGTAGTTATATTCTTGTACATAGGGGGCAGTATTATTGTAGTTATATTCTTGTACAGAGGGGCACTATTATAGAAGTTATATTCTTGTACAGAGGGGCACTATTATAGTAGTTATATTCTTGTACATAGGGGCAGTATTATAGTAGTTATATTCTTGTACATAGGGGGCAGTATTATAGAAGTTATATTCTTGCACATAGGGGCAGTATTATAGTAGTTATATTCTTGTTAATAAATAGCAGTATCATAGTAGTTATATTCTTGCACATAAAGAGCAGTATTATAGTAGTTTTAGGCTTGTGCAGAGGGAACAGCATTACAGTAGTAATAGTCTTGTACTTAGGGGGCAGTATTATTTTAGGTATATTCATGTACATAGTTGGTAGTATTATACTAGTTATATTCTTGTATATAGGGAGCAGTATTATAGTAGTTATGTTCTTGCACATAGGGAGCAGTGTTATAGTAGTTATATTCTTGTACATAAGGGGCAGTATTATAGTAGATATATACTTGTACATAGGGGGGCAGTATTATAGTAGTTATATTCTTGTACATAGGGGCAGTATTATAGTAGTTATATTCTTGTACATAGGGGCAGTATTATAGTAGTTTTAGGCTTGTGCAGAGGGAACAGCATTACAGTAGTAATAGTCTTGTACATAGGGGGCAGTATTATTTTAGGTTTATTCTTGTACATAGTTGGTAGTATTATACTAGTTATATTCTTGTATATAGGGAGCAGTATTATAGTAGTTATATTTTTATACATAGGGGGCAGTATTATAGTAGTTATGTTCTTGCACATAGGGAGCAGTGTTATAGTAGTTATATTCTTGTACATATGGGACAGTATTATAGTAGTTACATTCTTGTACATAGGGGCCAGTATTATAGTAGTTACATTTTTGCACATAGGGGGCAGTATTATAGTAGTTATATTCCTGTACATAGGAGGCTGTATTATAGTAGTTATATTCTTGTACATACGGGCAATATTATAGTAGTTATATTTTTCTACATAGGAGCAGTTTTATAGTAGTTATATTCTTGTACATAGAAGGCAGTGTTATAGTAGTTGTATTCTTATACATAGAAGGCAGTATTATAGTAGTTATATGCCTGTACATAGGGTGCAATATTATAGTAGTTATATTCCTGTACATAGGAGCAGTTTTATAGTAGTTATATTCTTGTACAGAGGGGCAGTATTATAGTAGTTATATTCTTGTACAGAGGGGCAGTATTATAGTAGTTATATTCTTGTACAGAGGGGGTAGTGTTACAGTAGTTATATTCTTGGACATAGGAGCAGTTTTATAGTAGTTATGTTCTTGGACACAGAGGAAGTATTATAGTAGTTATATTCTTGTACATAGGAGACAGTATTATAGTAGTTGTATTCTTGTACATAGGAGGCGGTATTATAGTAGTTACATTCTTGTACATAGAGGACAGTATTATAGTAGTTATATTCTTTTACGTAGGGGCAGTATTCTAGTAGTTATATTCTTGCACATAGGGGTAATATTATAGTAGTTATATTTTTGTACATAGGAGCAGTTTTATAGTAGTTATATTCTTGTACAGAGGAGGCAGTATTATAATAGTTATATTCTTGTACATAGGGGGCAGTATTATAGTAGTTATATTCTTGTGCATAGGAGAGAGTATTATAGTAGTTGTATTCTTATACATAGAAGGCAGTATTATAGTAGTTATATGCCTGTACATAGGGTGCAGTATTATAGTAGTTATATTCCTGTACATAGGAGCAGTTTTATAGTAGTTAAATTCTTGTACAGAGGTGCAGTATTTTAGTAGTTATATTATTGTACATAGGTGTAGTATTACAGTAGTTATATTCTTGTACATAGGAGGCAGTATTATAGTAGTTATATTCTTGTACATAGGGGGCAGTATTATAGTTGTTATATTCTTGTACATAGGGAACAGTATTATAGTAGTTATATTTTTGTACATAGGGGGCAGTATTAGGCCTTAGTCAGACGGGCGTTTTTTGCCGCGATTTGCGGATCGCATGACGGATGCGCATCCGCAAATCGCGTGACCGGTGCGCGCAAGTCGCCCGCAAATCGCCCGAAAATCTGCTCCTAGCCGCGTTTCATTAGAAACGGGCCGGAGCTGTCCAGCGCATTGCATTCAATGGAGACGGCAATACAGCCGTCTCCATTGAAAGCAATGCGCTGCGGGCGAGCCCGGGATGAATTGTCGGTAAGGGCTTAAATATATAAGCCCTTACCTGCAATCCATCCTAAAATGTGTTGAAATAAAAAAAAATTGCATTCTCACCTTCTGCCTGCAGCTCCGGGCAGCCGTCCTGCAGTGGGTGTGAAGGGGGTGTGAGTCAGACCTGCCCCCTGATTGGCTCAGCGCTGAGCCAATCAGAGGCATGCCTCACTCACACCCATTCATGAATTCATGAATGGATGTGAGTCAGACCTGCCCCTGATTGGCTCAGCGCTGAGAGGCAGCAGTCACTCACCCATTCATGAATTCATGAATGGGTGTGTGAGTGAAACCGGCCTCTGATTGGTCAGGCTGTGACCAATCAGAGCAGATCATTCAGCAGGCGGGGATTTTAAAGCCCCGCCGGCTGAATAGTGCCGAGAAGCAGTTCAGGAGAACTGACAGCGGCCGCGGCTGGACTCCGGCTGCAGCGGAAAGGTGAGTATACAATTTTTTTTTATTTTAACACATTTTAGCATGAATTGCAGGGAAGGGTTTATATATTTAACCCCTTCCCGACAATTAACCCCGCGCACGCCGGCAGCCCATTGCTTTCAATGGAGCGGCTGTATTGCCGCTCCATTGAATTCAATGGGCAAACATCGTTCTTCTCTGCCACAGCTGTTAGAGCTGTGGCAGAGAAGAATGATTTGTCTTCTATATGTTCTCAATGGGGTCGGCGCTGCTGCCGCCGGCCCCATTGAGCGCATATACAGAAGCGAACAGGAATCGCAGATCGCAGATAGGTGCGATCTGCGATTTTTTGTTCTATAATTTTTCGGACGAGCGCATAAAAAGCGCTCATGTGTCCGATACCATTGCGAAGCAATGGTTTTAAAAAATCGCGGGACGCATGCGCATGCGCAAATCGCGGCAAAAAACGCCCGTCTGACTAAGCCCTTATAGTAGTTATTTTCTTGTACATAGGGAGCAGTGTTATAGTAGTTATATTCTTGTACAGGGGGGAAGTATTATAGTAGTTATATTCTTGTACATAGGGGGTAGTATTACAGTAGTTATATTCTTGGACATAGGAGCAGTTTTATAGTAGTTATATTCTTGTACATAGGGGAAGTATTATAGTAGTTATATTCTTGTACATAGGAGACAGTAATGAAAACAAAGATCTGGTACCGTGTTAGCCAGTAGAGCAAAATTTAATTGTTCTCAGCAAGAGAAACGACGTAATCTTGTAGATATGATACCTTTTAATGGCTAACAAAAATACATGATGTAATAATAGCGAGCTTGCGAACCAACGCAGGGTTCTTCTTCAGGCTTATGGATTGGATCTGAAGAGGCATCCCTCTGACACACAAAAAGGAACTTCTCCCTGTAATGTAAGCAGCTGGAAGACCTGCTCACATATACTGACTGCGGACAGGATACGGATACCCAACACACAGCAGGACTATAAGATCCCAGGGACATTCACATGTTCCTCATACAATGTTGTGTACCTGATCATGTGCAGTAAATGTCCTGTTGGGGGTCTTTATGTTGGAGAAACAGGACAGAAACTGAAAGCTAGGATGAGATCTCATCGCCACACAATTGAACACAGGAAAAGAGAATTACCTGTGGCCGAGCACTTCTCTAACCATGGACATAACATAGGAGATATGAGAGTTTTGATAATGAAGGGTGGTTTCAAGTCACAAAACCACAGAAGAATTTGGGAATATAAATTGATAACAACCTTTGACACGCTGCATACTGGGTTAAATTGTTCCCCAGGATTTATGCGTGAATGGGAAGTGTGAGACATTTATTATACAGATAAGACCCCCATCAACAGTAATTCAGGGACCTTAAACTTTCACTCCCTTATCAGTGTTTAGCTAAAAATGTTTGTGTACCTCTTGTAGCATGCTGACCTCCCCCCCCCCCCTCCAACAGTAATTTAGGGACCATAAAACTTTCACTCCGCTATCAGTGCCTAGACAAAAAAAGTTTGTTTGCTGTTGCAGAATTCCTTTTAAGTGCGAACCAATCACATCCATATCTGTGCCTTGTCATAAGTATGTATGTTATAAGTGTGTATAAATATGCATGCCTCTTCAGATCCAATCCATAAGCCTGAAGAAGAACCCTGCATTGGTTCGCAAGCTCGCTATTATTATATCATGTATTTTTGTTAGCCATTAAAAGGTATCATATCTACAAGATTACGTCGTTTCTCTTGCTGAGAACAATCACATAGGAGACAGTATTATAGTAGTTGTATTCTTCTACATAGGAGGCGGTATTATAGTAGTTATATTCTTGTACATAGGGGACAGTATTATAGTAGTTATATTCTTGTACATAGGGGCAGTATTATTGTAGTTATATTCTTGTACATAGGGGGCAGTATTATAGTAGTTATATTCTTGTACATAGGAGGCGGTATTATAGTAGTTATATTCTTGTACATAGGGGACAGTATTATAGTAGTTATATTCTTGTACATAGGGGCAGTATTATTGTAGTTATATTCTTGTACATAGGGGGCAGTATTATAGTAGTTATATTCTTGTACATAGGAGGCAGTATTATAGTAGTTATATTCTTGTACATAGGAGGCAGTATTATAGTAGTTATATTCAGGGACATAGGGCGCAGTATTATAATAGTTATATTCTTGTACATAGGAGGCAGTATTATAGTAGTTATATTCTTGTACATAGGAGACAGTATTATAGTAGTTGTATTCTTGTACATAGAAGGCAGTATTATAGTAGTTATATTCCTGTACATAGGGTGCAGTATTATAGTAGTTATATTCCTGTACATAGGAGCAGTATTATAGTAGATATATTCTTGTACATAGGGGGTAGTATTACAGTAGTTATATTCTTGGACATAGGGGAAGTATTACAGTAGTTATATTCTTGTACATAGGAGGCAGTATTATAGTAGTTATATTCTTATACATAGGGGGCAGTATTATAGTAGTTATATTTTTGTACATAGGGGGCAGTATTATAGTAGTTATATTTTTGTACATAGGGGGCAGTATTATAGTAGTTATGTTCTTGTACATAGGGAGCAGTGTTATAGTAGTTATATTCTTGTACAGAGGGGCAGTATTATAGTAGTTATATTCTTGGACATAGGAGCAGGTTTATAGTAGTTATATTCTTGTACATAGGGGAAGTATTATAGTAGTTATATTCTTGTACATAGGAGACAGTATTAGGGCTTAGTCACACGGGCGTTTATTGCCGCGATTTGCGTTTGCGCATGCGTCCGGCGATTTTTTTAAACCATTGCTTTGCAATGGTATCGGACACATGAGCGCTTTTTATGCGCTAGTCCGATAAATTAGAGAACAGAAATCGCAGATCGCACCTATCTGCGATCTGTGATTCCTGTTCTCTTCTCTATATGCGCTCAACGGGATCGGCGGCAGCAGCGCCGACCCCATTGAGAACATACAGAAGACAAATCATTCTTCTCTGCCACAGCTGTAACAGCTGTGGCAGAGAAGAACGATGTTTGCCCATTGAATTCAATGGAGCCGGCAATACAGCCGACTCCATTGAAAGCAATGGGCTGCCGGCGTGCGCGGGATGAATTGTCGGGAAGGGGTTAAATATATAACCTCTTCCCTGCAATGCATCCTTAAATGTGAAAAAATAAAAAAAAAGGATGTACTCACCTGCTCCCGGCAGCTGGAGATCCCCGCGGCCGGCCTGCAGTGGGTGTGAAGGGGTGTGACTCAGACTGGCCCCTGATTGGCTCAGCCTGAGCCAATCAGAGGCAGATCTCAGTCACACCCATTCATGAATTCATGAATGGGTGTGACTGAGACTAGCCTCTGATTGGCTCAGTGCTGAGCCAATCAGGGGCAAGTCTGAGTCACACCTCCTTCACACCCACTGCAGGCCGGCCGCCGGGATCTCCAGCTACCGGGAGCAGGTGAGTACATCCTTTTTTTTTATTTTTTCACATTTAAGGATGCATTGCAGGGAAGGGGTTATATATTTAACCCCTTCCCGACAATTCATCCCACACTCGCCCGCAGCGCTTGCATTCAATGGAGCCGGCTGTATTGCCGGCTCCATTGAATGCAATGCGCTGGACAGCTCCGGCCCGTTTCTAATGAAGCGCGGCTAGGAGCAGATTTTCGGGCGATTTTTGGGCCGATTTTTCGGCGCCGGTCACGCGATTTGCGCATGCGCATCCGTCATGCGATGCGCAAATCGCGTGACAAAACGCCCGTGTGACTAAGGCCTTATAGTAGTTGTATTCTTCTACATAGGAGGCGGTATTGTAGTAGTTATATTCTTGTACATAGGGGACAGTATTATAGTAGTTATATTCTTGTACATAGGGGCAGTATTATTGTAGTTATATTCTTGTACATAGGGGAAGTATTATAGTAGTTATATTCTTGTACATAGGAGACAGTATTATAGTAGTTGTATTCTTCTACATAGGAGGCGGTATTGTAGTAGTTATATTCTTGTACATAGGGGACAGTATTATAGTAGTTATATTCTTGTACATAGGGGCAGTATTATTGTAGTTATATTCTTATACATAGCGGGCAGTATTATAGTAGTTTTATTCTTGTACATAGGGGGCAGTATTATAGTAGTTATATTCTTGTACATAGGAGGCAGTATTATAGTAGTTATATTCTTGTACGTAGGAGGCAGTATTATAGTAGTTATATTCTTGTACAGAGGGGCAGTATTATAGTAGTTATATTCTTGGACATAGGAGCAGTTTTATAGTAGTTATATTCTTGTACATAGGGGAAGTATTATAGTAGTTATATTCTTGCACATAGGAGACAGTATTATAGTAGTTGTATTCTTGTACATAGGAGGCGGTATTATAGTAGTTATATTCTTGTACATAGGGGACAGTATTATAGTAGTTATATTCTTGTACCTAGGGGAAGTATTATAGTAGTTATATTCTTGTACATAGGAGGCAGTATTATAGTAGTTATATTCTTGAACAGAGGGGCAGTATTATAGTAGTTATATTCTTGTACATAGGGGGTAGTACTACAGTAGTTATATTCTTGGACATAGGGGAAGTATTATAGTAGTTATATTCTTATACATAGGGGGCAGTATTATAGTAGTTATATTCTTGTACATAGGGAACAGTATTATAGTAGTTATATTTTTGTACATACGGAGCAGTGTTATAGTAGTTATATTCTTGTACAGAGGGGCAGTATTATAGTAGTTATATTCTTGGACATAGGAGCAGTTTTATAGTAGTTATATTCTTGTACATAGGGGAAGTATTATAGTAGTTATATTCTTGCACATAGGGGACAATATTATAGTAGTTATATTCTTGTACATAGGGGAAGTATTATTGTAGTTATATACTTGTACATAGGGGGCAGTATTATAGTAGTTATATTCTTGTACATAGGAGGCAGTATTATAGTAGTTATATTCTTGTACATAGGAGGCAGTATTATAGTAGTTATATTCAGGGACATAGGGGGCAGTATTATAATAGTTATATTCTTGTACATAGGAGGCAGTATTACAGTAGTTATATTCTTGTACATAGGAGACAGTATTATAGTAGTTGTATTCTTGTACATAGAAGGCAGTATTATAGTAGTTATATTCCTGTACATAGGGTGCAGTATTATAGTAGTTATATTCCTGTACATAGGAGCAGTTTTATAGTAGTTATATTCTTGAACAGAGGGGCAGTATTATAGTAGATATATTCTTGTACATAGGGGGCAGTATTATAGTAGTTATATTCTTGTACCTAGGGGGCAGTATTATAGTAGTTATATTCTTGTACATAGGGGGCAGTATTATAGTAGTTATATTCTTGTACATAGGGGGCAGTATTATAGTAGTTATATTCTTGTACATAGGAGGCAGTATTATAGTAGTTATATTCTTGGACATAGGGGAAGTATTATAGTAGTTATATTCTTGTACATAGGAGGCAGTATTATAGTAGTTATATTCTTATACATAGGGGGCAGTATTATAGTAGTTATATTTTTGTACATAGGGGGCAGTATTATAGTAGTTATATTTTTGTACATAGGGGGCAGTATTATAGTAGTTATGTTCTTGTACATAGGGAGCAGTGTTATAGTAGTTATATTCTTGTACAGAGGGGCAGTATTATAGTAGGTATATTCTTGGACATAGGAGCAGTTTTACAGTAGTTATATTCTTGTACATAGGGGAAGTATTATATTAGTTATATTCTTGTACATAGGGGCAGTATTATAGTAGTTATATTCTTGTACAGAGGGGCAGTATTATAGTAGTTATATTCCTGTACATAGGAGCAGTTTTATAGTAGTTATATTCTTGAACAGAGGGGCAGTATTATAGTAGTTATATTCTTGTACATAGGGGGTAGTATTACAGTAGTTATATTCTTGGACATAGGGGAAGTATTATAGTAGTTATATTCTTATACATAGGGGGCAGTATTATAGTAGTTATATTCTTGTACATAGGGAACAGTATTATAGTAGATATATTCTTGTACATAGGGAGCAGTGTTATAGTAGTTATATTCTTGTACAGAGGGGCAGTATTATAGTAGTTATATTCTTGGACATAGGAGCAGTTTTATAGTAGTTATATTCTTGTACATAGGGGAAGTATTATAGTAGTTATATTCTTGCACATAGGAGACAGTATTATAGTAGTTGTATTCTTGTACATAGGAGGCGGTATTATAGTAGTTATATTCTTGTACATAGGGGACAGTATTATAGTAGTTATATTCTTGTACCTAGGGGAAGTATTATTGTAGTTATATTCCTGTACATAGGAGCAGTTTTATAGTAGTTATATTCTTGAACAGAGGGGCAGTATTATAGTAGTTATATTCTTGTACATAGTGGGTAGTATTACAGTAGTTATATTCTTGGACATAGGGGAAGTATTATAGTAGTTATATTCTTATACATAGGGGGCAGTATTATAGTAGTTATATTCTTGTACATAGGGAACAGTATTATAGTAGTTATATTTTTGTACATAGGGAGCAGTGTTATAGTAGTTATATTCTTGTACAGAGGGGCAGTATTATAGTAGTTATATTCTTGGACATAGGAGCAGTTTTATAGTAGTTATATTCTTGTACATAGGGGAAGTATTATAGTAGTTATATTTTTGCACATAGGGGACAATATTATAGTAGTTATATTCTTGTACATAGGGGAAGTATTATTGTAGTTATATACTTGTACATAGGGGGCAGTATTATAGTAGTTATATTCTTGTACATAGGAGGCAGTATTATAGTAGTTATATTCTTGTACATAGGAGGCAGTATTATAGTAGTTATATTCAGGGACATAGGGGGCAGTATTATAATAGTTATATTCTTGTACATAGGAGGCAGTATTACAGTAGTTATATTCTTGTACATAGGAGACAGTATTATTGTAGTTGTATTCTTGTACATAGAAGGCAGTATTATAGTAGTTATATTCCTGTACATAGGGTGCAGTATTATAGTAGTTATATTCCTGTACATAGGAGCAGTTTTATAGTAGTTATATTCTTGAACAGAGGGGCAGTATTATAGTAGATATATTCTTGTACATAGGGGGCAGTATTATAGTAGTTATATTCTTATACATAGGGGGCAGTATTATAGTAGTTATATTTTTGTACATAGGGGGCAGTATTATAGTAGTTATATTTTTGTACATAGGGGGCAGTATTATAGTAGTTATGTTCTTGTACATAGGGAGCAGTGTTATAGTAGTTATATTCTTGTACAGAGGGGCAGTATTATAGTAGGTATATTCTTGGACATAGGAGCAGTTTTACAGTAGTTATATTCTTGTACATAGGAGACAGTATTATAGTAGTTGTATTCTTCTACATAGGAGGCGGTATTGTAGTAGTTATATTCTTGTACATAGGGGACAGTATTATAGTAGTTATATTCTTGTACATAGGGGCAGTATTATTGTAGTTATATTCTTATACATAGCGGGCAGTATTATAGTAGTTTTATTCTTGTACATAGGGGGCAGTATTATAGTAGTTATATTCTTGTACATAGGAGGCAGTATTATAGTAGTTATATTCTTGTACGTAGGAGGCAGTATTATAGTAGTTATATTCTTGTACAGAGGGGCAGTATTATAGTAGTTATATTCTTGGACATAGGAGCAGTTTTATAGTAGTTATATTCTTGTACATAGGGGAAGTATTATAGTAGTTATATTCTTGCACATAGGAGACAGTATTATAGTAGTTGTATTCTTGTACATAGGAGGCGGTATTATAGTAGTTATATTCTTGTACATAGGGGACAGTATTATAGTAGTTATATTCTTGTACCTAGGGGAAGTATTATAGTAGTTATATTCTTGTACATAGGAGGCAGTATTATAGTAGTTATATTCTTGAACAGAGGGGCAGTATTATAGTAGTTATATTCTTGTACATAGGGGGTAGTACTACAGTAGTTATATTCTTGGACATAGGGGAAGTATTATAGTAGTTATATTCTTATACATAGGGGGCAGTATTATAGTAGTTATATTCTTGTACATAGGGAACAGTATTATAGTAGTTATATTTTTGTACATACGGAGCAGTGTTATAGTAGTTATATTCTTGTACAGAGGGGCAGTATTATAGTAGTTATATTCTTGGACATAGGAGCAGTTTTATAGTAGTTATATTCTTGTACATAGGGGAAGTATTATAGTAGTTATATTCTTGCACATAGGGGACAATATTATAGTAGTTATATTCTTGTACATAGGGGAAGTATTATTGTAGTTATATACTTGTACATAGGGGGCAGTATTATAGTAGTTATATTCTTGTACATAGGAGGCAGTATTATAGTAGTTATATTCTTGTACATAGGAGGCAGTATTATAGTAGTTATATTCAGGGACATAGGGGGCAGTATTATAATAGTTATATTCTTGTACATAGGAGGCAGTATTACAGTAGTTATATTCTTGTACATAGGAGACAGTATTATAGTAGTTGTATTCTTGTACATAGAAGGCAGTATTATAGTAGTTATATTCCTGTACATAGGGTGCAGTATTATAGTAGTTATATTCCTGTACATAGGAGCAGTTTTATAGTAGTTATATTCTTGAACAGAGGGGCAGTATTATAGTAGATATATTCTTGTACATAGGGGGCAGTATTATAGTAGTTATATTCTTGTACCTAGGGGGCAGTATTATAGTAGTTATATTCTTGTACATAGGGGGCAGTATTATAGTAGTTATATTCTTGTACATAGGGGGCAGTATTATAGTAGTTATATTCTTGTACATAGGAGGCAGTATTATAGTAGTTATATTCTTGGACATAGGGGAAGTATTATAGTAGTTATATTCTTGTACATAGGAGGCAGTATTATAGTAGTTATATTCTTATACATAGGGGGCAGTATTATAGTAGTTATATTTTTGTACATAGGGGGCAGTATTATAGTAGTTATATTTTTGTACATAGGGGGCAGTATTATAGTAGTTATGTTCTTGTACATAGGGAGCAGTGTTATAGTAGTTATATTCTTGTACAGAGGGGCAGTATTATAGTAGGTATATTCTTGGACATAGGAGCAGTTTTACAGTAGTTATATTCTTGTACATAGGGGAAGTATTATATTAGTTATATTCTTGTACATAGGGGCAGTATTATAGTAGTTATATTCTTGTACAGAGGGGCAGTATTATAGTAGTTATATTCCTGTACATAGGAGCAGTTTTATAGTAGTTATATTCTTGAACAGAGGGGCAGTATTATAGTAGTTATATTCTTGTACATAGGGGGTAGTATTACAGTAGTTATATTCTTGGACATAGGGGAAGTATTATAGTAGTTATATTCTTATACATAGGGGGCAGTATTATAGTAGTTATATTCTTGTACATAGGGAACAGTATTATAGTAGATATATTCTTGTACATAGGGAGCAGTGTTATAGTAGTTATATTCTTGTACAGAGGGGCAGTATTATAGTAGTTATATTCTTGGACATAGGAGCAGTTTTATAGTAGTTATATTCTTGTACATAGGGGAAGTATTATAGTAGTTATATTCTTGCACATAGGAGACAGTATTATAGTAGTTGTATTCTTGTACATAGGAGGCGGTATTATAGTAGTTATATTCTTGTACATAGGGGACAGTATTATAGTAGTTATATTCTTGTACCTAGGGGAAGTATTATTGTAGTTATATTCCTGTACATAGGAGCAGTTTTATAGTAGTTATATTCTTGAACAGAGGGGCAGTATTATAGTAGTTATATTCTTGTACATAGTGGGTAGTATTACAGTAGTTATATTCTTGGACATAGGGGAAGTATTATAGTAGTTATATTCTTATACATAGGGGGCAGTATTATAGTAGTTATATTCTTGTACATAGGGAACAGTATTATAGTAGTTATATTTTTGTACATAGGGAGCAGTGTTATAGTAGTTATATTCTTGTACAGAGGGGCAGTATTATAGTAGTTATATTCTTGGACATAGGAGCAGTTTTATAGTAGTTATATTCTTGTACATAGGGGAAGTATTATAGTAGTTATATTTTTGCACATAGGGGACAATATTATAGTAGTTATATTCTTGTACATAGGGGAAGTATTATTGTAGTTATATACTTGTACATAGGGGGCAGTATTATAGTAGTTATATTCTTGTACATAGGAGGCAGTATTATAGTAGTTATATTCTTGTACATAGGAGGCAGTATTATAGTAGTTATATTCAGGGACATAGGGGGCAGTATTATAATAGTTATATTCTTGTACATAGGAGGCAGTATTACAGTAGTTATATTCTTGTACATAGGAGACAGTATTATTGTAGTTGTATTCTTGTACATAGAAGGCAGTATTATAGTAGTTATATTCCTGTACATAGGGTGCAGTATTATAGTAGTTATATTCCTGTACATAGGAGCAGTTTTATAGTAGTTATATTCTTGAACAGAGGGGCAGTATTATAGTAGATATATTCTTGTACATAGGGGGCAGTATTATAGTAGTTATATTCTTGTACCTAGGGGGCAGTATTATAGTAGTTATATTCTTGTACATAGGGGGCAGTATTATAGTAGTTATATTCTTGTACATAGGGGGCAGTATTATAGTAGTTATATTCTTGTACATAGGGGGCAGTATTATAGTAGTTATATTCTTGTACATAGGAGGCAGTATTATAGTAGTTATATTCTTGGACATAGGGGAAGTATTATAGTAGTTATATTCTTGTACATAGGAGGCAGTATTATAGTAGTTATATTCTTATACATAGGGGGCAGTATTATAGTAGTTATATTTTTGTACATAGGGGGCAGTATTATAGTAGTTATATTTTTGTACATAGGGGGCAGTATTATAGTAGTTATGTTCTTGTACATAGGGAGCAGTGTTATAGTAGTTATATTCTTGTACAGAGGGGCAGTATTATAGTAGTTATATTCTTGGACATAGGAGCAGTTTTATAGTAGTTATATTCTTGTACATAGGGGAAGTATTATATTAGTTATATTCTTGTACATAGGGGCAGTATTATAGTAGTTATATTCTTGTACAGAGGGGCAGTATTATAGTAGTTATATTCCTGTACATAGGAGCAGTTTTATAGTAGTTATATTCTTGAACAGAGGGGCAGTATTATAGTAGTTATATTCTTGTACATAGGGGGTAGTATTACAGTAGTTATATTCTTGGACATAGGGGAAGTATTATAGTAGTTATATTCTTATACATAGGGGGCAGTATTATAGTAGTTATATTCTTGTACATAGGGAACAGTATTATAGTAGATATATTCTTGTACATAGGGAGCAGTGTTATAGTAGTTATATTCTTGAACAGAGGGGCAGTATTATAGTAGTTATATTCTTGGACATAGGAGCAGTTTTATAGTAGTTATATTCTTGTACATAGGGGAAGTATTATAGTAGTTATATTCTTGCACATAGGAGACAGTATTATAGTAGTTGTATTCTTGCACATAGGAGGCGGTATTATAGTAGTTATATTCTTGTACATAGGGGACAGTATTATAGTACTTATATTCTTGTACCTAGGGGAAGTATTATTGTAGTTATATTCTTGTACATAGCAGACAGTATTATAGTAGTTATATTCTTGTACATAGGGGGCAGTATTATAGTAGTTATATTCTTGTATATAGGGGCAATATTATAGTAGTTATATTCTTGTACATAGGGGGCAATATTATAGTAGTTATATTCTTGTACATAGGGGGCAGTATTATAGTATTTATATTCTTGTACATAGGAGCAGTATTATAGTAGTTATATTCTTGTACATAGGGGCAGTATTATAGTAGTTATATTCTTGTACATACCGTAGTGGGCAGTATTATAGTAGTTATATTCTTGTACAGCGGGGGCACTATTATAGTAGTTATATTCTTGTCCATAGAGGGTAGTATTATAGTAGTTATATGCTTGTACATAGTGGGCAGTATTATAGTAGTTATATTCTTGTACAGCGGGGGCAGTATTATAGTAGTTATATTCGTGTACATTGGGGGCAGTATTATAGTAGTTATATTCTTGTACATAGGGGGCAGTATTATAGTAGTTATATTCTTTTACATAGGCGGTAGTATTATAGTAGTTATATTCTTGTACATAGGGGGTAGTATTTTAGTAGTTATATTCTTGTACAGCGGGGGAAGTATTATAGTAGTTATATTCGTGTACATTGCGGGCAGTATTATAGTAGTTATATTCTTGTACATAGGGGGCAGTATTATAGTAGTTATGTTCTTGAACATAAGGGGCAGTATTATGGTAGTTATATTCTTGTACATAGGAGGCAGTATTATAGTAGTTATATTCTTGTACATAGGGGCAATATTACAGTAGATATATTTTTGTACATAGGGACAGTATTATAGTAGTTTAATTCTTGTACATAGGGGACAGTATTATAGTAGTTATATTCTTTTACATAGGGGGTAGTATTATAGTAGTTATATTCTTGTACATAGGGGGTAGTATTTTAGTAGTTATATTCTTGTACGGCGTGGGAAGTATTATAGTAGTTATATTCGTGTACATTGCGGGCAGTAGTATAGTAGTTATATTCTTGTACATAGGGGGCAGTATTATAGTAGTTATATTCTTGAACATAGGGGCCAGTATTATAGTAGTTATATTCTTGTACATAGGAGGCAGTATTATAGTAGTTATGTTCTTGTACATAGGGGCAATATTACAGTAGATATATTTTTGTACATAGGGGGCAGTATTATAGTAGTTATATTCTTGTACATAGAGGGCAGTGTTATAGTAGTTATATTCTTGTACATAGGGGGCAGTATTATAGTAGTTATATTCTTGTACATAGGGGGCAGTATTATAGTAGTTATATTCTTGTACATAGGGGGCAGTATTATAGTAGTTATATTCCTGTACATAGGAGCAGTATTATAGTAGTTATATTTGTGTACATAGGAGCAGTATTATAGTAGTTATATTCTTGTACATAGGGGGCAGTATTATAGTAGTTATATTATTGTACATAGGGCAGTATTATAGTAGTTATATTCTTGTACATAGGAGGCAGTATTATAGTAGTTATATTCTTGTACATAGGAGGCAGTATTATAGTAGTTATATTCTTATACATAGGAGGCAATATTATAGTAGTTATATTCTTGTACATAGGAGGCAGTATTATAGTAGTTATATTCTTGTACATAGGGGGCAGTATTATAGTAGTTATATTCTTGTGCAGGGGGCAGTATTATGAGAGTTGCTTACCATGTATGATATATATCTACGCTTCACCTTAAGGTATGAATGGAGTGATGTGTAGAATAAGTACATTAAGTATTTGGATATATTCATGGTATGTGAATTCTTCCCTTTGGGATGGTGACAGTATCACAGATTGTAAAATTAGTTGTCTTTAGTTGCATGAACATGGCTGCCTATGTCATTACATTGATGGATGCTGAGCATTCGGACATTATATGGTGCAAGTGACGTGATTATATGGAAACATTTTTGTTGGCTGTGGACGCTCCCTGAAGAGTCATGAGGGGGTCTCCACTTGAGGCCATGTTTGCTCAGAGTATATTGAATCCAGCTTAGAGATGTAGTTAAGCAAACAGCTCTCCTGTAAAAGGATCACTAATGTCCTCAAGGTCTGGGGATGGAGCCCCCTCCTCGCTCATTCCAATTGCTGGAGGGGAGGGGGGGGGGTCACTGTGTGTTACAAAGGGAACCACATGGGGCTTATTCTTACTCAAAATACGCAACTTAACCCCTTCTACCGCTGGAGCATGAGAGGAACCGCTGTCTATAAAAACATATGGAAACTATTCACATCAGTTATTATACCACTGACCTCTGAGATCTGCAGAGCATTGCTCTGCTCCCTCCACCTCCTGACTGATCCATATTGATCTATTCTGCAGATTATTACACTGCTGACCTCAGATCTGTAGAACATTATTCTCCTGCCTCTATCTTTTGAGAGATACTTAGTGATATTTCTGCAGCTTATTTCTCCTTTATTTTTCTCAGACATTTCCAGCCATAATCTTCATTTTGCTGCAGATTTCGTTGCAGATTTTGGTGCAGATCTGCAGCAGATTTCACCCCTTCAGGGCTTAGTCACACGGGCGTTTATTGCCGCGATTTGCGCATGCGCATGCGTCCGGCGACTTTTTAAAACCATTGCTTTGCAATGGTATCGGACACATGAGCGCTTTTTATGCGCTCGTCCGATAAATTAGAGAACAGAAATCGCAGATCGCACCTATCTGCGATCTGCGATTCCTGTTCTCTTCTCTATATGCGCTCAACGGGGCCGGCGGCAGCAGCGCCGACCCCATTGAGAACATATAGAAGACAAATCATTCTTCTCTGCCACAGCTGGAACAGCTGTGGCAGAGAAGAACGATGTTTGCCCATTGAATTCAATGGAGCGGCAATACAGCCGCTCCATTGAAAGCAATGGGCTGCCGGCGTGCGCGGGGTTAATTGTCGGGAAGGGGTTAAATATATAACCCCTTACCTGCAATGCATCCTTAAATGTGAAAAAATAAAAAAAAAGGATGTTCTCACCTGCTCCCGGCAGCTGGAGATCCCGGCGGTCGGCCTGCAGTGGGTGTGAAGGAGGTGTGACTCAGGCTTGCCCCTGATTGGCTCAGCCTGAGCCAATCAGAGGCTGAGCTCAGTCACACCCATTCATGAATTCATGAATGGGTGTGACTGAGACTTGCTTCTGATTGGCTCAGCGCTGAGCCAATCAGGGGCAAGCCTGAGTCACACCTCCTTCACACCCACTGCAGGCCGACCGCCGGGATCTCCAGCTGCCGGGAGCAGGTGAGTACATCCTTTTTTTTTATTTTTTCACATTTAAGGATGCATTGCAGGTAAGGGGTTATATATTTAACCCCTTCCCGACAATTAACCCCGCGCACGCCCGCAGCGCTTGCATTCAATGGAGCCGCTGTATTGCCGGCTCCATTGAATGCAATGCGCTGGACAGCTCCGGCCCGTTTCTAATGAAACGCGGCTAGGAGCAGATTTTCGGGCGATTTTTGGGCCGATTTTTCGGCGCCGGTCACGCGATTTGCGCATGCGCATCCGTCATGCGATGCGCAAATCGCGTGAAAAAACGCCCGTGTGACTTAGGCCTCCTTAGTCACACGGGCGTTTTTTCACGCGATTTGCGCATCGCATGACGGATGCGCATGCGCAAATCGCGTGACCGGCGCCGAAAAATCGGCCCAAAAATCGCCCGAAAATCTGCTCCTAGCCGCGTTTCATTAGAAACGGGCCGGAGCTGTCCAGCGCATTGCATTCAATGGAGCCGGCAATACAGCGGCTCCATTGAATGCAAGCGCTGCGGGCGAGTGTGGGATGAATTGTCGGGGAGGGGTTAAATATATAACCCCTTTCCTGCAATGCATCCTTAAATGTGAAAAAATAAAAAAAAAGGATGTACTCACCAGCTCCCGGCAGCTGGAGATCCCGGCGGCCGGCCTGCAGTGGGTGTGAAGGAGGTGTGACTCAGACTTGCCCCTGATTGGCTCAGCGCTGAGCCAATCAGAAGCAAGTCTCAGTCACACCCATTCATTAATTCATGAATGGGTGTGACTGAGATCAGCCTCTGATTGGCTCAGGCTGAGCCAATCAGGGGCCAGTCTGAGTCACACCCCTTCACACCCACTGCAGGCCGGCCGCCGGGATCTCCAGCTGCCTGGAGCTGGTGAGTACATCCTTTTTTTTTATTTTTTCACATTTAAGGATGCATTGCAGGAAAGGGGTTATATATTTAACCCCTCCCCGACAATTCATCCCGCGCACGCCGGCAGCCCATTGCTTTCAATGGAGTCGGCTGTATTGCCGCTCCATTGAATTCAATGGGCAAACATCGTTCTTCTCTGCCACAGCTGTTACAGCTAGCAGAGAAGAATGATTTGTCTTCTGTATGTTCTCAATGGGGTCGGCGCTGCTGCCGCCGGCCCCATTGAGCGCATATAGAGAAGAGAACAGGAATCGCAGATCGCAGATAGGTGCGATCTGCGATTTCTGTTCTCTAATTTATCGGACGAGCGCATAAAAAGCGCTCATGTGTCCGATACCATTGCAAAGCAATGGTTTTAAAAAATCGCCGGACGCATGCGCATGCGCAAATCGCGGCAATAAACGCCCGTGTGACTAAGCCCTCAATCTGAATTTAAATAAAAGCGTGAAATCTGTTGCAGATCTGCGCCAAAATCTGTGACAACCTTTAGGCCACTGTCACACATGCTTTCAGAAAACACCACTAGAAATTGCAGCATTTGTACCACAATTTCGAGCAGCGCTTTTGAACACATGACACATCGATTGACAGCACTTTTTAACGCACCCCATCATTTTGATGGGTGATGAGGTGCGTGAAAAAGAACGCGCAAACGCAGAAGAATAGAACAGACAGGACTTGAAAATTGAGCGCATGTCTGCGATGCCCCATTACAATTAATGGGAACGTTGTACCGCGACTAGCGCAGTGTCCCAATCGCGGTGAAAAATGTCCGTGTGAGAGGAGCTTTATGCAATATTGACAGGATATATTATAAAAGTCTGATGAGTGCAGATCTTATATCTAAGGCTACCCACACACGGGCGAGCACAATATCGGACCAAGAAACTTGGCCCGATATTGCACTCGCCAACGTGCGTTTTCACGCTGATCACTTCTGTGGAGTAGTGATCCTTTGGCACGGCTTTCAACCGTGTTACATGATCGGCAAGTGTTTCAATTGTTTTCAATCACTCGCATGCGATGTGTTTTACTGTCCAATTAAAGACAATGTATGATGCGTTCCGAGTAACACGAAAAGATAGGACATGCCACGAAAACATCGCTCATGTACATGACTCCATTCAAAGAATAGGATTCATATTCGGGTGAGTTTTGTGCCTCTCACAATGCACCAAACTCTAGCGAGATTCTCGGCCGTGTGAAACTGGCCTATTTCAAGAAGTGAGCCCAATTACCCATAACTCGGCTGTAATTGGTGGTCAGGAGTTCTGGAAATACCAGAGCGGACTGTCTAACGCTGTTTCCATAATTCCCATTGAAGTGAATGGGAGTTATGAAAGCAGTGCAGCTCATTGTGCTATGTTGTCTCTGTAGCTCCCATTCACTTCTATGGAAGTTATGCAGTGGCTGTTTCCATACTTCTGGCCCCGGCGTACACAGGGGTGTTCTCATGTAGGCCAAGGTGAGAATACCCCCTTTAAGATCTGCAGAGCATTCTTTGCAGATGATAGCAGACAGAGGTTAGATTGTACAGAGCATCCCACAGGCAGGAGCCTCTTCTTCCTCGGCCTGCAGATTACTCATTTCCTCTAATAGGTTAAGTTACATAATGTGACCATAACCTGGTCAGAGCACTTGTCCACCTCACCGCAGCAACCTCAACCACAGCGCAAATTACCCTCTTGCTTCACGGCCCACCATTTACGCCTCCACTACAGAAGTGCTCTGTTCTCCCTCAGCTTTCTACCTGCCGGCAGCAGCAGAAGTTCTCGTGACAAAGAAAACCAGAAAGTGAAGTCAAGAAAGTGCAGAAAAAAACTTGTCACACAGCTTTCCTGTACTACCGAATGGCAAGTCTACCTTGGTATGCAGGAACTTTGGAGTGGGGATGAATCACTAGGTAGATTTGTGCTTCAGAAACCTATGAAAGCCAAGTGACAACCAATATGGCTGCAGTTTTTACCACAGTGCTTTCCTGGGACCCTGATTGAGAAATCTACACTGAGTGATCACAGCATTAGGGATAGCTGGCGAGTGACATCTTGTGATCAGTAACGCGGTACGACGTGATGGGCACATCATGATCTACTCTCAGATAATAAAATTACCCCTTCTCTGGTGACTTGAATTACTTTGACCGTGGGCAGATTGTTGGTGCCCGTAGGTGTGGTGCCAGTATTTCTGAAACAGTTGCACTTGTTGGCTGTTCCCGAGCAAGAATGTACCAAGACTGGATGAACTATGGACAGACATCCAATAGAGGATCACGCAGTGGTGGGCCACGTTTGGTTGATCCTAGAGGCGAGAATCAAATGTCACGCCTGGTATCTCAGCAATGATGTGCCACATTGGACCTACTAACCCAGCAATACCACAGTGAGGATTTCCACAATGACCATGCAGCATACCTTGCGAATTCTCCACACTGCCTTGGACCCTATACTTACTGTCCTATATAACCCCATTGACCATATTTGGGACATGCTGGAAAGGGCAGTGAGATCTGCTCCCACGGTCATGGGTCGAGTTGAGTGTGGAGGATGTTCGCCACCTCGTGGAATCTGTTCCCCAATGTTTGAAAGCTGTAATCAGCCAAAAAGGTGGACCAACCTGTTATTGAATATGTATTCCTTATGCAGTGATGTACAATCTTTCTTAAAAAAAAACACACAATCCCGTCCCTTTTTTCACACAGTCACCAGAGTCTGAGAGGGGCGCATTTTTGGGATGCAAGAAGCTGGATGGCCGTATCAACGAATTGCCGCTACCGGGCCGTTCTGACCAGACTGTTAGGAGGTGTTAGGACAAATGGATATGTAAGGGCACACAAGGTGACCGGGCTCAGGATCCCCGACAGACCACCAGTAGAGAGAATCATCTGATTTTCCAAGAAGTGCGAGCAGCTCTAACGTTGTCTGCCATCCAGAAACAGGCGGCACCATCTTTACAAGCCACTGTGTCTGTCTGAACAGGTGCTTGGCTGAAGGCAATTTAGCTTTACAATTGCCGTTATATGTACGGCCTTTGACACCCACCATCGGCCCTATTTGCGGTGTGTCGTGAACGATGAAACTGGACTACTATGAAGGGGAACTTGGTTGTCTTCAGCGATGAATCCAGGTTTAGTTTGGGCACTGACGACGGACGGACGTGTTCGAGTCTGGAGACGTTGGGGCGAACGGCTCAGTTCTGCCCCCTGCTAGTGTGATGGTCTGGGGGACCATCGCATACAACAGTCGGTCCCTCTAGTAGTGGTACGAAGGACAGTGACAGCTCAGCGATATGTTCAAGACATCCTGCAGCCACACGTGTTCTTCTCATGGCAGCTTCCAGCAGGATAATGCTCGGCCGCACACACAGGGGGTCACAGGAAGCCCCCACAACATTGTCACACTTCCATGGCACCCTGGTCTCCAGATTTATCGCCAACAGAACATGTATGCGACCATCTGGGAAGCCAACTTGGACAGCCTACAAAGTCTGTCGGATCTAGATGCTCAGTTCCAGCAAATGTGGGGTGATACGCCATAGTATACCATATGGAACCTGTATGTCTCCATGCCCGCCCGTACCACATCTTGTATCCAAACTAGAAAAACTTTTATTTGATTCCAACAACTCCTTCTAGGCACTTAATTTTTTGATAATGAGTGCAGTAGCCTGTCTCGTATTATTTAAAAAATGAACTGAATTCAATGGGATCTGTGCCCGCAATACCAACGCTGGGCCCTGCAAAGTATACGGCGCTGTCTGCTTCCATACACAGTGACAGCTGAACAACGTGGGTCTCAAGTGGCGGATCCCCAATGATCAACTACTGAGGCCTCGTGTGGTGCAGAGTGTTAAGGCAGCAGAATGCAGTGCTCAGCTGGGAACAGGAAAACAACAGTGAAACTTGGAATGCAGATTTTCCTGCACTGATACACTGTAACAAAGCATCAGCATTGTGATCTCATTGTGATAACCTGTGACTTCTAGCAGGATTTTGTGTGTATGAGATAGAAATCATGAAAATATTACTTTTGACACTATTTTTTTCCCTGCATTCAAGCTACGGATGCAGCAATCGTTAACATGACAGCCGCATCCTGATAACTTGATTTGCAGCGTTGTAGCACATTGATACTGTCACAGCTGATACTGGCATGGATATCAGCCAACTGAAAGACGCAGTGCAAAACTGAAAAACATGGAGGGAGCTCAACTTTAGGGTCACCGAGGGTCTTGAACGACTGAATGGCTAACAACAAGAAGTACATTGCAGTTCTGTTATCATTGTGCAGTACATGCCGGTTCGGGTTTGCCTCATCTGTACTTCCATCTCCCGCAGACTTTGTGAGTCCCTTCTTCTATGCCATAGTTATACGTTCTTTGCTGCCCTCTGCAGTGTGAAGTGTGCTGACAGCCAAATGGTTGGAGCGCCACCTGCTGTCTCAGAGGTAAAAAGACAGTTTTCTGTACTTTGGAAGTTTTTAAGCTAAGGAATTAAATTTCAAGTATTTGTCTGACATACCGCTACCTGTTCCCACTACTATATACAGAGTGGGGGTTCTCCTGCGATCCCTCAACTGGTAAGACAATTAACCAAAGTATCATTTAACCCAATGTTCTCCAAGTTCTGGCTCACTAGCTGCTGTGAAACTACAACTTCCAGCATGACTGCCAACTGCAGGAGGTCAAGGAATGCTGGGAGTTGTAGTTACCCTACAGCTGGAGAACAGCGCTTTAACCCTTCAGATGCCAGGGCATTTTTTTTTCTTTGTTTCGCTCTATACTCACTTTTTTTTGTTGTTGCATGAGACAACTCAAGTACACTGTGATGTCAGGACACCGTTAAATAATTATTTAACCCCTATTCCACCTTGACGCATGTAGAAGTCCTTGGTAGTAAACGGGTTAATGTAGCTGTCTAGTTCAGGGAGCAAGAAAGAGGAATCCTCGCGGCTGAACGGTTCCATGCCTGGATGGAACCGTGCAGGTCCAGACGGCCCTCATTGACTATAATGGGGTCTGCCTACTTTCCGACCATTTGATCAGAAGAATATGCGTTGCATGCAGCGCTTTTTCTTCCAGTATTCTCAACCGGATCTCTGACAAAGTCTCGGGCCAGAGGAGGTTCTGACGCAGATGTGAAAACGGGGATTGTCTCTAAACACCCCTCCAACTCCTACCCCCACCCCAAAAAAAAAGACTTTAAAAAAAAGAATAATAATGATAATAAGGGATAAGATTTAATTTCAGTGCAAAGTGCAAAGGATTTACATATCCTTGTGATTGCTAGCTCATTGATCACTAGTTCAGGGATATTTGATTTCCACGGCCCCAATTTATACAGCTCCCTATGGAAAAAAAGCGGCAACTTTTTGCAGTAATCCTGCAATATGACTGCGAGTTACAAGTGACGCGGTGGAGCCTGCGCAGGATTGTTTAATGTTACTCAGTAGCAGAAACACGTTGGATACAACCTGAATTTTCGGGGTACATTTGGACTTTAAGACAAGGTGTTCATAGCTGTGGAGCTTAAGAGAAGGTGCAAACAAATGGATGGTGGGGATAATGATCAGACCAGAGAGCCAGCGCTGTGGGCAGCGGGCGGGTGTGCGGGTGGCAGAATGTTCCCTCCTTTCTTGCTGAGCAGTAAAATCTCCTCTTTCAGACTGTCAATCTCTTGAGTTTGCATCTCAACCAGTTGGAGTAGCTTCTGCCTCTCCCGAATGTCAGCTTTCCGTGGGCCCTGAAATTCTTCACCCTGAGCAGCGACATCAGAGAGTCAGATTTTAGAAGAAAAGTACGCTTTTAATATACACTGATCTGCCAAAAGTCATGGGATAGCAATATGTATTATGAAGTGGTGTTGCCTTAGGTGATGAACGCCCACAGATGTATAAGTTGGGGACACCGGGCAGCGTGCTCATGGGAAGGAGACGTGGATAATTAGAGTTTGATCGAGGCCTGATATTGGGTACCAAATGGATGAGACGTTCCATTTCCAAAGTTGTGTGGGCATTTAACATTCCTCGATCCACAGTATCATGTGTGTTTCGCGTATACATCATAGAAGGCATTACCACCCTCAGTGAACAGCGCAGTGGTCATTCACAGGTGCTTAATGATGGCGACCGGCGGTGTCTGGCTAGAACTGTCTGTGTAGACAGACAAGCAACTGTGGCAGTAATCACATCCGTGGTCACTGCAGGAGATGCCACACATCCCACAGGTCACTGCTGCGTTCTTTTGCTTCCATCGACATGGGAGCAGAAGACCCAGCAGAGCGCTCCTGTTAATACCATGACTTTTGACACAGAGTCTCATCTGGGCTTGTGAGGTTGCTAACTGGACCCTAGAGGACTTGCAACATGTAGTGTGGTCCAATGAGCTATGGTACCAATTGTTTTGAGCTGATGGTAGGGTTTGTGTGTGCCACAGACCCCATAAAGCCACGGACCCCAGATGTTAAGAAGGCACTGTGCAGGCTGCTGGTAGTTCTATACTGGTGTGGGGTGTGCTGTAATGACTTGTGTTGGGTCCACTGGTCCGCCTAAACACGTCATTGACTGGTGCCGGCTACATTTCTCTGCTCTGGTAACCATTTGTAGCTCTTCATAGACTTCATGTACCCCACAATAATGTGATATTTCAGCAGGATAATGCACCGTGCCATCAGGCCCACGTTGTGCAGAATCGGTTCGAGAAGCATTGTGGGAGTTTCTATGAATGGTGTGACCTGCATGTTTACCTAACATGAGCCTAATTGAGCATTTATGGGATGTGTGGTCCATTAACACCCGGGATCCTGCACTACAAATACCATGGAGCTAGGTGTGGCTATCCAGATTGTATCACTCAACATCTCTCCAGATGTCTTCAATCTACTTGTGGAATCAATGCCGATGTAGAACGCGGCAATCCTGACTCACGCCTCACACACGCTTCATCCGACGGTGCTCTAGAAGTGCTGAACGGCTGTGGAGGAGGTCGCAAACGTCCGCGGACTTTCTCCACTACAAATTAATGCTCAAAACCTACAACCTCGCCCTCCAAGACGCCAAACAAGACTACTTCACCTCTGTCGTCTCCTCACTATCGCACAACCCTAAACGACTCTTTGATACTTTTCATTCCCTTCTCAGCCCTAAACCGCAGCCCCCGGTGACGGATCTCAGTGCTGAAGAGCTGGCTTCCTACTTCAAAAAGAAAATTGATGACATCCGTCAGGAAATAACTTCCCAATCCCAGACTAGCCCTGACCCTAGTCTTGATAGCACTGCATCTAGCTCCTGCTCACTGTCTGTACTCAGACCAACGACAGAGGAAGAAGTCTCCAAATTGCTCTTCTCTGCTCGCCCCACCACCTGCGCTAGCGACCCTCTCCCCTCACACCTCCTCCGATCCCTCTCCCCAGGGGTCATTTCCCATCTCACCACTATATTCAACCTCTCTCTGAGCTCTGGCATCTTTCCCTCTTCTTTCAAACACGCCACCATATCCCCACTGCTAAAGAAGCTGACTCTTGATGCAACTGATGCTGCTAACTACCGACCCATCTCTAATCTCCCCTTCATCTCCAAACTACTAGACGCCTGGTTTACTCCCACCTTGTAAGCCATCTATCAGAGAACTCTCTCCTCGACCCCCCCCACAGTCTGGCTTCCGACCCCAATACTCGACAGAAACTGCCCTTACAAGGGTATCCAATGACCTACTGACAGCCAAATCGAGGGGCGATTACTCCCTACTGATCCTCCTTGACCTCTCCGCAGCATTTGACACTGTTGACCACAAACTCCTCCTCAGTATGCTTCACTCCATCGGCCTAAAGGACACTGCTCTCTCCTGGTTTTCCTCCTACCTATCTGACCGCTCTTTCAGCGTTTCCTTTGCTGGCTCTACCTCTTGTCCTCTTCCCCTTGCTGTTAGGGTCCCCCAGGGCTCGGTCATCGGCCCCCTCCTTTTCTCTATCTACGCAGCCCCTATTGGCCAAACCATCAGGAGATTTGGTCTCCAAGACCACCTCTATGCTGACGACACCCAGCTATACACCTCTTCCCGTGACATCTCTGCACCTTTCCTCCAAAACATCACCGACTGTCTGTCCGCTGTCTCAAACACCATGTCCTCTCTCTACCTAAAACTTAACCTCTCTAAAACTGACCTACTGGTATTTCCACCCTCCACTAACCGACCTCATCCTGACATCTCTATCTCAGTGTGTGGTGCCACCATAACTCCTAGACAATACACCCGCTGCCTTGGGGTTACTCCCTACATCCAATCTCTGGCTCGAACATGTCAGCTGCACCTCAAGAACATCGCAAGAATCCGCTCTTTTCTCACTGTAGACACGCTAAAAACGCTTATTGTTGACCTCATCCACTCACGGTCCGATTATTGCAACTCGTTGCTGATCGGCCTCCCCTGCACCAGACTCTACCCTCTCCAGTCCATCCTGAATGCGGCAGCCAGGCTCATCTTCCTGTCCACCCGATACTCGAACGCCTCTGCCCTGTGCCAGTCACTGCACTGGCTGCCCGTTAAATACAGAATTAAATTTAAACTCGTTACCTTCATCCACAAAGCCCTCCACAGCACAGCACCACCCTATATTGCCTCCCTCACCTCAATCCTTCACCCAACCCGGGCTCTCCGCTCTGCTAACGAAACTAGACTGTGCACCCCTCTAATTCAAACTTCTCATTCCCACCTCCAAGACTTCTCCAGAGCAGCACCGGTCCTCTGGAATGCACTACCAAAGGCTACCCGGGCAATCCAGGACTTGCAGAACATCAGGCATGCTCTAAAAATGCACCTCTTCAGGGAGGCTTACCGCATTCCCTAAACAAACCCCTCTATACGCCACCTGATAACATGCTCCCTGACCTACTGACTGCAATTCCTGCTAGCCATCATAAACCGCTCCTGCAGTCATACTGATTCTGCTGTCACACGGCCAAATATCTGACCATTGTCTGTGTATAGTATCCCTCACTCTCCACCTCGCCATACCGGGCACATCTCCAGCCCCTTTACCTTCTGTATCACCCCATTAATTGTAGTATGTAAGCTCGTTGGAGCAGGACCCTCACCCCTATTGTTTCCATCAACTGATTACTATGTATGTTGGTTCTGCAATTTTTGTATTTTTTGTCTTTCTTTATTCCCCCTGTCTATGTAAGCGCTGCGGAATATGTTGGCGCTATACAGATAAAGATTATTATTATTACGTTAACTTGCTGGACTTAACTGGGCTAGAGGAAGGGTCATACTTATTAATTCCTGTCCCTTTTGGCACATCCGTGTATATGGTTTGTTTGAAAGATTTGGACATTCCTTAGGAGGTCCAGAGTTAACAATCTCACCTGGGTCTTGTTGCATGAGGAGACCCAAAGGCCCCTCTGCCACTCAAGAAGATACCAGTATTTTATATGGCATATGGTAGGTGAGGGTCCTGGTACAGATCAGCAGCTTCAACTAACATCTCTGTTCTAACCACTGTTATCTTAGAGTATTTGGGGCTGGAGCAGAGCTGTTAGTTGAGGGGGCCGCAGATGAGAAGAAAGTGACACAATATTGATCTCCTGTGTATATTTACAGAGTGGAGTTTTGGTTTTGCCCTAAGACTTACCACCACAGTTTGTCGGGCATCCAGTTTGGCTTCTATACTCTTCTTCTCTGTCAGCAGTTCGTTCAACCTTTCCATCTTCTTTGTCTGATCGCATGTGATTTCCATCAGGTTCCTCTTGGTCTCCATCACCTTGAGCTTTTGAAAGCAGAATAGAAGAATATGGCGCGAATAGGATGGGTTTCCCACAGTCTGCAGGAATGGGGCTATTTTGTTGAATTCCTAGACAATCTCTTTAAAGGGAGCCACTTTAAAGTCATCACCTATGAGCACTAAGCTGTGGTGCTCATGGGGCAGGTCCTAAGGAGTCTGGGTTGTACTTTTTATACTTACCTAGCTCTTCATTCCCACGCTGTCATTTGTGAAAGTCCATGCGTGGACAGTACAGTGGACTCATCTCTGCAAGCTGTGAGCATGCACATACATTGCTTTCTATGACAGCATGGGAAAGGAAAGCTGAGGAAGTATGCACTCCCCAGGACCTGCCCTATGAGCACTATAACTTAACTTATGGTGCTCATAGGTGATGACTGGTTCCCTTTAATGATTGGGCAGAGCGCTTCTGACTTGCTCCCAAGCTGTGTAGCTGTACAGTAGTTGCTCCTTCCTCTCTATCCCCTCTCTGCACTCATCATTATAATCAGTGCAGAGACAACGCTGGAGCCAGGAGATGTAACCTCTGGACTCCAGGTATGCTGCATTAACCCTTTTTACTGTGTTAGAATTAAGCAATGTACTGACCTAGATCAGCAGAGATCCTTACGTTAAGGCCTTCACTGTCCTACACGGTCAGGTATACCGATATTGACTTTTTCCTTGTCCTAGACTACTAGGGATACCTAAACTCACCCATTCACTGACCTAGACCACCAGAGATGCAGATAGTAACCTTGGCAGTACTAGATCACAACTTCTGTTTAATACTTTTGGATGTAATGTGGGTCTGTATATCAAGCTGCTTTAAAGCTAACTATTAGGAGGCTGTAGGTTAATATTTACTTGATGCAGTTCTGTATCACAGGGATTAGAGGGAAGAGCACCAAGGTCCCAGACTGTCCAGACTAATGGTCTTTTTACATGGGCTGATCAGGCCCGAATGTTCCTCTAAACATTAATTCGCCCAACAATCAAGCTGTGTAAAAGGACCAAAGGTCAGCTGACGAATGAGGGAAGACTCGTTTGTTAGCTGATCGTTCAGTTACAGCGAGCATAAAAATGCTCACTGATTGGTTGTAAATTTCCCTGTGCGAATAGAGATCACTCATCCTATAAGCCGATTCTTGGTCTGTGTGAAGGAGAGTTAAACGAGCGCCATTCGATATGCTTTTGAATCAGCGCTCATTAGATTGAGCTGACGACTCAGGGAATATTGGGGGATACCTCTCATATAACAAACAAACTTTTCCAATGTCCAAATGGGGCAATAAAAACTGTTCCATGGAAAGATTCAAATTCTGGTAAATATATGCCTGCATATATACAATTTAACACTGAACTTTATTTAATATTTTCCTTCTTCCTATGCTGAGATCTGATTCCTTGGCTCAAAGACTGAGGCTGCACTACTGAGTGATTCTGATGGTGTGCCCCCGTGTCTCATCATCCACATCTGCCACTTTTCAATTCAAGTAATGTGGATGGTGATTTGGACCCACACAAAGTCTTCATGACAGCCCTAAGTCTGACAGAAATCAGAAGAGGACATGGTATCAGAATCTCTCAGTAATGCAACCTCAGGCCTTAAGTTGGTAACGACAAGAAAAAAAGACCTCAGCACGTCAGTAAGAAATTATTTGTTTTTTAATCCTCACTGAGACCTTTTGTAAGGTTCATCCTCACCTCCCACTGTGTGATCTCACGGTCCATCTCATCTTGCCTCTGTGCGGACTTCATCTTCAGCTCCTCCAGGCTGGTGTTCACAGACAGGGTCTGGAGAGTTTCTAGGTCCACCAATCGGCCAAACTTCATCATCATCTGCTGGCGACATATCTCCTCCAGACCTGGGGTACAGTGACAACATATTACCGCCATATAAAACTAGAGTGTGATTTACCAGTGGAGTCGTGGGTGGCCCTCACTGCCGGTCCCTTGGTTACTCACTCTGTATTTTAGCCTCCATTTCTTTCTTTTCCCGGATAAGTTGCTTGTGCTGCTCCTTGGCCTTTTTATACAACTCTCGCTGCTCCACCTTCTCCATCTGTAGCTCCCTGATACGATGCTGTAGACTCTCCAGGGAATGGTTGGTAAAGACAAGGGCCTGGGACAAGTCACTGGGAATCTCTCCATTGATGACATAATCAACCTGTACGAGATAAATAACAGGTCACCCCAAGAGTCTCCCAATAAGAGGAGAAGGAGCTTTAGATTCAAACTGTGTCTGCTGCACCCCAATAATATAAGGTATAATACACAGAGCACATACAGCGTTACTTAGGACGCAGATCAGAGACTACTGTTGTAGTGTGGTGTACAGCAGATACCTGCAGAATGACGTCCAACAGGTATGTGTGGTGTGGTGTCCATCAGATAGGAGGTACATTCAAGTTCTAAGGTCTCCTCATTTTTTTCTCAGGAATAGGAGCAGATTCTGCATGGTTGCATCCAAAATTTTAGAAGACGTCGGCATTCTTCAGGGAAGTGAGACAGATGGCAGCATCATCCATTACACAGAACACACATGACAGCGGTTGGCGTTGGATGGGTTTTGTAGTACTTAGAATGGCAACATTCACATTCTAAGAACAGCGTATAATCATCCGTTTTCTTCACATTCGAGGAATGACAACCATTAACATTCGTCATTTGAGTAAGACCTGCGATGAAGGTGCCATGTATGTCAAAAATGTACATTCATTGATGCAACAGTTTAAAGAAGGCCAAACGTCATGTCCGAAAGAACCAAAGGAGCCTCAGCCACGCACCAGCTGGTCCTACAACGTGATCGCGCAAGTAGAGTAAGTGCCTATGGAGGACCGCCAATTGACGGAAAGAGATTGCCTGCAAAGTTGTCATTAAGCCGGATTCATGCACACCATCTTACATGATGACCTGAAGATACGGAAAGTTTCCTCCAGGTGGGTGCTGAGAATGTTGACCGACGATCACGTCTTGACACATAATGATGGCATGAACGGTCCCTTCATTCCATTGATTGTCACAATGGTTGAGATGTGAATGAAGGACGCTCTCCATGGTTGCACGTTTTCTAGTCGTGCCGCTCTTGCATCACTGATTTTCCAGTGGACAAAACAGAACCCTAAAGAAGCATTCACAGTGACCATGCAATCATGGCATCGACATTGTGAAAAATGTGTACGTCAAGAGGGAGATTAGGTTCAGAAGTGACAAGACATTTAACTCTCTGGGTAGTAGTTTTTCAGAAAAAAATTAGAAGACCTTAGAACTTTGTATGTGCCCTGTGGTGTCCAACTTATGTCCAGTGTCCGGCAAGTGGATGTAATGTCCAGCTCTGCGCGTTACCTGGTGGAGCTTTAGAGGAACCACCACGTACAGCTCGTTGAGCTTCTGCTGCTTCTCCCGCTGGAAGGCTTCTAGTTCAGCCTCCGCTGTCTTCAGGTTCCCTTCCACTATCTTAACCTGCAGAGACAACCAGATGTAAAATCCATCACACAGAAGCTAAGTAATTTTGCCTTATTTACTATGTTCCGCGTTACATCATATCTTATACTCCAGTCACATCCAGAGCTGAATACAAAAGTCTACTGGCTACCAGTTTGAATAATGAAGGGCATTCTGTGAGATCTCCCCCATTAAGATCAGACCACATCCAAGGAGTCACCTTCTTGGTCAATGAATCACATTCCTTCTTCAGATTTTCCATCATCCTTTTCTCTTCCATCAGTGCCTCCTCAATATCCAGTCTTTTCTCTCTTAGTTCTAAGACGTTATCAAACAATTTGGGATCACAGTCTGAAAGAAAGAAAGAGACACAAAATGTTTATTATAATGTATCAATGCAGGAAAGTGAATCATCCTGAGGATGATTGTTGTTTGTCTATTGTTTAGATCAGAATATTTTCTAGATTACGTTTGATACAAATGTAACAAATTCTCAGGTGTTGGAAAGTACAATCAAAAGCCCATCAATAGGGAGAACACGGAGGGCTGTTTGGCTACAACGATATGCCATCAGCTATGGGCAAGAGGGTCAATTAGACATATCACTGGCTTCAGGCAGCAGGGCTCATGGTGACAACTCACATGGGTAACGGTCACCATAGGGTGATCCCAATTTTAGTTGCAAGTGTTAAGCTGTTTTAGAGCGACCCTCTGGGCCTGGACAAACAAGTATGGCCGAACTGCTTCTCTGACTACCTGATGCACATTGTAAATGAGTATGCATTGATAGTCTAAGGCCTCCCTCACACAGGCGTTTGTAGTAAATGCATCGTTTTTTGTGATTTCAGCACAGCTGATAACGCAGCCAAAGAAACTGAAAAAAATAAAATAAAATACTCACCTAGTAGGTGCCGTCTGCTGTCCCTGCAGGCTCCCAGGCACTTGTCTGTGGCTGCAGAGCATCTCTTGCTGGTAACGGGGTTTCAAGACCATGCCTCCAGCACTAGATTGCTCTGATTGGCTGAACCGATAGCCATTTATTAATTGAATGGCTGTGATTAGCGCATCCAGCACTGGTTGCAATTGGCGCTGGATTAGCCAATCAGAGCAATCTCTTGCTGGAGGCGGGGTCTTCAAATCCCATCACTAGTAAAAGATCGTCTGACAAGTGCCCTAAGCCCCGGAAAGCAGTGCCAGTGACCTGCACAGCGCCAGAATCGTGAAGCATACTTTTTTCTGTGCCGCCCTTTCAGCAGCGCTGCTAACGTTGCCCATTCATTTCAATGGGTGATGCAGGGCTGAAACGGCCAAAGATAGGACATGCATCACTGTCAAAGCACAGAGTTTTGACGCTTGTGTGAACAGCCCCATTGAAATGAATGGAAGCGTTGTACAGCATTTAGCGCTGAGCTCAAAAGGCAGCGCTAAACACTGTAAAAAATGTCTATGTGAGGCAGGCCTAAGACACTTCTGGCCAGCACTACTTACTATCACAGCAGGTGTATTGTCCTAGACCAATGATACATACTAATGCACAGTGAGCATCAGGTAGTCAGAGAAGCTGGTATGTCCATCCGTGTTTGTCCAGGCCCGAGGGGCGCTTTCAATTATGTAAAAGACAATCAGACAATACTCACTGTCTGGGCAAACAGAATCATCAAAAACGCCTTCTTCAGACTCGGACTCCTCATCGTCACTCTCATACATGGACTCTTCATCCGAATCGTCATCACTGTCCTCGTCTTCCTCTAAGAAAACAAATAATGCTTTTGTAAGTAAAGTGAAATTCCCATCATGATCAGTCAAAGTCCATAAAACACCAAACACCCCAACGGATATTAAGCTATATCTTTAAAGGAACCTGTCACTTGTTTTCACCCCATTAAATCATCCTTAGTGCACTCTTATAAACGAAGCCACCTTCCTAAACATGTCCATTGCTCCCATATACCTTGGGAAACATACTTTCTAAAACTCCAGCACCCTATGTTAATGAAGGCTGTACAGTCGAATGGACGTGCCCAGACCCTCCCAGCCGCAGGAAGAGTTCTTTGTATCCCTCCGCCTTTGATTGACACGAATGACGTCCCCTATTTTTCCACAGGCTTGTGAAGATGCTAATGTCCTATTAGTTAGAGCAGGACCCTTGCATGTGTAGAAGAGGCTAACGAGATTGCCCACGACAGGCCTGGCTCCTCCACTGTACGGTGGAAATAGTTGTGTGCAAAGTATCTAATATAAAGAAGCCTACAGGCTTTTTCTTGCACCACGCTTTGCCCCCTTTGGTGGATGATTTTGGTGTCATTAGATTTGGTACATCCTCACCGCCGCCATAAAATCATAAAGTCTGAGTCTGATACATTGAGTGACCGATCAGGCCTGGTCAAAGTTCCTATGTTAAGTCTAGTGGCGCTATTGTGCTTCAGCCAACAGCGCCGCTAGGAAGAGTCATGCATTGCTTTGCGACGTTTATATCAAACTGTTGCCATGTCCCTAAAGCGTAGAAGACCGTGCCGCGGACGGCGAACAGTTCAAGCCGGATCCTCATAACCATAAACATTTATAACCATCTTTCCAAACATTTTATGTTCGTGTCAGCCTAGTGATTTATAAGTACTGCTTGTTGGTATTAGATCTGTACAGTACAGTATGGACATTGTTTGCTGCCATTATTAGGTGCATGGATGCGTGTGCAATCTGTAAATTTATAGAAACATTGCATTTTTCCAGTATTTTTATTCACCAATTCTGGTCCTTTCCACCACAAAAATAAGTTGGACACAATCTCTAGAAATGAGAAAGTCTACGGGCTCTGTTCCACGGAACAATTATCGCTAAAAACAATCGTTGGATCGTGGGATGTGAATGTTAAACATTTGCTTCTCGTTCATCGTCCATTTTATGAAGGCGTGAAAATAATCGTTCGCACGTGTGAACAGCGATCATTTAGTCACTCGCTGGTACGCTGAATGCGAACGACTGAACGATATGCAAGCAGTTTGTCTGCCTGTATAAACTGGACAATTTGTCGCTCGTGCAAACGATTTATCGCTCCGTGTAAATGGAGCCTACGGATGGCCTTACACGGGACGATCACTCAATTAATCGATCAAAAGAGCAAATGCACATAGCAGTTGTTCAGTGTAAACACAGCCATTAACCCCTTAATGACATGGCCTATTTTGGGCATAAGGGCGCAAGGATTTTTGGCGGATTTTCATCTCCATTTTTCAAAAACAATAACTTTTTTATTTTTCCGTGGCGCAGCCGTATAAGGCCTTGTTGTTTGTGTGGCGTTTTTTATTGCTGCCATTTTTGGGTACATAAAACTATATTGTAAAACTTTTATTAATTTTTTATGATTGCAGGGAGAGAAAACACATCAATTTTTTTCTGCGGGTCGGTACGATTACAGTGATAACAAAATTCTTCTTTCTTTTTGGTTTTTCCATTTTTCCGCAATAAAACCCTTTTTTAGAATTTTTTTTTCCCTAAATCGATGCATTTAAAGTCCTATAACTTTTTTTACTTTTCCATGGACACAGCTCTGTAAGGGCTTATTGTTTGTGAGATGAGCTGTAGTTTTTGGTACCATTTTGGGGTACATACTAGAGATGTGCGAACGTACTCGGTAAGGCCGATTTCGCAATCGAGCACTGCGATTTTCGAGTACTTCACTACTCGGGTGAAAAGATTTGGGGGGCGCCATGGGTGAGCGGGGGGTTGCATAGGGGAGTGGGGGGGAGAGGGAGAGAGCTCCCACCTGTTCCACGCTGCTACCCCCCCTGCTCCACCACGCCTCCCCCCGCCCCCCCGGCGACCCCCGAATCTTTTCACCCGAGTAGTGAAGTACTCGAAAATCGCGGTGCTCGATTGCGAAATCGGCCTTACTGAGTACGTTCGCTCATCTCTAGTACATACAGATTTTTTGATCACTATTATTGCTTTTTTTGGGAGGCAAAATAAAAAAAATAAGCATTTTGCCCACTTTTTTAAGGGTTTTTTAAAAGCTTTTTGCAGGATAAACAGTGTGTTCAATTTAATGTACGCGTTGTTACAGATATGACGATACCAAATATGTGGGATTTTAATTTTTATCTTTTTTTTTTTTTTTTTTTACACTATTTATGTCCCTGTAGGGGGACTTGTACAATAGCAGCTTTGATCACTATGATAAGGCATTGCAGGACTTCTGTCCTGCAATGCCTTATCGCTTGTATTAGCGATCATAGGACGCCTGTAGCTGTCGTCCTTTTGCCATGGCAACCCGTCGAACTATCCGTTTCATCTACATAGATCACAGCAGGAAAGGGGTTAACAGCGGAGGTCGCTGTCCCAATGCACCCCCGCTGTTGAAGCAGGTGGCCGGCTATCAGTGATAGCCGTCTCCTGCTGTCGGACAGCACAGGATCTCTTCAGTTCTTGCACTATCAACAGGACGTAAGTGTATGTCCTGTTGCATTAGGTACCCCTCTGCCAGCATGTAGATTTACGTCTTATGGCGTTAATGGGTTAATGGGGTGATTACCAATAATTCGCTCACATAAGTCGCTAGTCATTTTATTTCAGTTCACCCTAAAAAATAGTTGCTGGTTGATCAAAAGTAGTCTGGTGTAAAGTCACAGCTGTATTTGAATGACTTATGAATGACTTTGCATGGAGATTCCCTCTATGAACGATATCTCGGTGAACAACTAATGAGCAACCATTGATTTGTGTAAAAGCTTTCATTTGGTGTGTCGTTCATACACTTCAGTGACTTTTCTGAGCGACTATCTGAACAATGGTTGCATAGTATAAAGGTACGCTAATGTCCAACCAGAGAGAGGAGACACAAGCTGGACACCAACCTTCATCTCCACGCACCTCCTTCTTCTTCACCCGCTTGATCTTCTTTTTAAAGACTTTGGTGAGAAATGTGGCAAATTTGTTGCCCTCTCCCAGAGACGTCTGGAAGGCAGAATGTAATGCCTTCTCCCTCTCCTGCAGCCTCAAGACTTCCTTCCTCTTGGTCTCCAACTGCTGGAAAAAATCTTCAGACTTCCTCTACAAGAAAAGACAAAGAACAACACTGTGATGTTTAGATCATCACAACTTCTCTCTGGGCACTAGTAGACCTACCTTTATTTCATCCAACTCTGTGATTCGGTCATTGACTTTCTCCTGCAAGATGTCCTCTCGCTTCTCAAATTCCTTCAGCAGGAGAAGCTCTTCAAAAAGTGTGATGTGCTGCAAGTCAGCCATCTTCATCTGCACATCCAGCTGCATCTTCCTATGTCGTACAATGCGGAGCTCCGCGTCAAAATCTATGGCCAGTTTGTTCATCTGTTATAAGGTGGAAGGAGGAAAGACTGAGGATTTCCACTTGGACCAATGAGAGGAGTAAAGTGGAAGGATAGAATATGACTACTATGTATACAAAATGGAAGTGGTACTGTACATCCACTGCCAACCAATGCAACACCGCCATAGCATTTCTTACTGCAATTGCCAGTTATCCTGAGTCAAGGGCATGTCAGCCCTGGAGCATGGGTAAAGAGTTTTCATGTTTATGCAACTTTGCTTTTCTTGTACCGTGTACATCATAGCTGCAGTCATAATTCTATAGCTTCAGAGCTGTACTCTTCCAGCCTCCCCTTATTCAGTGTCGGCACAAAGTTTCCTTTGCATTTGCATTCTAGGAATTGTTATCTTTACATCAGGCACTGTACAGTCATCTGATGTAGGAAGAACTAAAGGCCCATTTACACACAAAGATAATCTTTCAAACAATTGAAAGTTTTAGCGATCTTTTTGCATAAAGTGTTAATGGCCACTGATGACCATTAACACTTTATCATCTTCATTTGCATGTAAAAGGGCCTCCAGGAGCTGTCTGCAGAGCCCAGTGTGTGATTAATCACACGCCCAGCTGTGCACACAGCTGCATTATTCTCCTGATTGGTGCCAGCAGAATACAATGTGAACTGCCAGCTCCCCATGGAGATAACAGCCTGCAGTCTACTGAGAGATAAAGGTGTTTGCTTTATCTCCAGTAGCTGAATGATGGATTTTTAAGTTCACCTTAAAGTCATTGCTCAAAGGAAAAGTGCCCGATGCCCGTGTTTACATGTAACGATTATCGCTCAAGTTCAGTCGTTTAAAACGAATTTTGAGCGATAATCGTTGCGTTTAAATGGGCCTTAACTGAGCCACATAAGGTTAATGCCATGCAGACCATGCAGTTAAACTCTGGGAAGATTTCCGTGGACAGCTCTAGTGCTGAAATGTGCAGAGCCATGAGCTGTCATCTGAAATCTTGGGGGTTTTAATTGCATTGTTGACTCATTTAAAAAACCTGCCCTGTGAGGCATGACATGGTAATAATAAACCTGCCACCAAAGGGGTTCTCAGAGACTTTAACACTGAGGGCCATCAATGTTTAATTGTGGGGGATCCAACCTCCGGGATCACCAAAAGAGTAGCAGACTATGCAGTACCAGGCATAGTGAAAACCAATGACTAGGATAAATACATATACAGTACCTGTAATTGGACTGATGGGGTACATATGTACTCTTGCAATTCTTCCCTGGTGTAAAAACCATTGACCAACACAAAGGATCTCCCTAGAAGTGGAGTAAGTATAGTGCAGGCAGAGTCTATGCGACCAATAATGGGGTGGTGGGTGCACTGATTTGCCTTTCACTACAGTAGGGCTCACTATAATAGATACTGCTGTCATATTCTGTGTTCCTCCCTCTATATGTTACCTGTTGGATAAGATTCTCCTGCATGTATAAATTCTTCATTTCCTCTCTCCGCAGGGCCTCTCTCTCCAGGTCAGACAGCTCCGTATTTTGTACATTGCGATTCTGGGAAGACGCCATCCGGTAAGAACTCGTAGTGCCCGTGGTGGACGGTCTGGAATGCGGCTCTGATTGCTTTTCTGTTGTTTGCTGTTTTCCTCCAAAAGTGTCAAAGGCACCAAAACCTCCTCCCTCCGTTGCTGGTTGTGCCTGGATCCGGTTCTCTTGCTCCAGCTGGAACTTGCGGAGTGTCTCGCTGTCGTACTGGAACTTCTTCTCTGGCGTCTCGTCAGCGAGCACTAAAGGGACTCTCGGGATGGGGAGGTGTTTGGATGGGTCCAATGCCTCCTGGATAATTCTCACCTCTCGGCCCAGACTCTTCATCTTTTCTATTGTTTCTAGCTTGAGATCGCGCAGCGCCATGATGGAACGGTTCATGGATGATTTATGCTCATGTATCTTTAAAAGGAAACACAAATCACGGTTATATGGAACCTTTAATGCAAATTCTATACAGTCATCAGTAATACATCAATAATCTGATACTGATCCATGTTAATCACTGAGTAGCGGTGTCAAGAGATCCGTGAAGGGCTTACAGTATCAGATTTGTATGACCTGTTTGACCTCTACTCATGTCCTATGAACACAGTCACACCCCGGGCTTTATATGTTTGTGTTACACACAGATATACCATGCTTTCTAACATTGCCAGCTCCTTCCGCTTTCTTTCCGCATTGATTCGCAGGTGCTCGGGGACAGTGTAATCCTTGGCGGTCTTCAGTTTAAAGTCTCCCATATTCTCCTTGGCATTTTTGATGGCCAGAACATCATCTGGGTCCTCGTAGTCCTCGCTGGGCTTAGTTTTGTACCTGGAAACAAACAGCAGAAATGCTGTTACATGTAAAGTAGGGAATATGGGTACATTTACAGAAAGGTGCAAAGAGAGGTATATGCAGTGTCCCTGGATGTAAAGGTACCCATACACCTTCACAAGTGTCGGATGAACAGTCTGACAGTATTTCCTCCAGCCCTGCCATACACAGGAATGTTCAAATGTCTATGGAGGTAATGGCCCTTTTACACTAAACGATTCGTTCATCATGCAGTTTCTGCAGGCATAAAAATCAAATGATGATTGGCCTGTGTAAACATGAATAACGGCCTGTTTACTGTGGAGTGAGGTGGGCGGCCGGAGCAATCCCTGGCCCGCTCTGCCAGCATTCACTGAGTGATGCTCATTCCTATGCGGAAGCGCCCAACAGCCATCCCTGTTGGTTGCTAAAAAACGTCTCTGATCCTTCTTCCGGAATCCTCTGCCAGGGAAGTGTTGAGCTGCACCCATACAGATCAGACAGTCCGACCAGGATATTATTAAGGGGTTCGGATGATAAAAGTCCAATGCATGCAGTGTTCCTAAATATACAGTACTCTTCTGTGCATGTCGTGCTCCTGGTATGAAGTAGTCTTCAGTGCGTACAGCTCCTGCTATGAAGTAGTCTTCAGTGCGTGCAGTGCTCCTGGTATGAAGTAGTCTTTAGTGCGTGCAGTGCTCCTGGTATGAAGTAGTCTTTAGAGCGTGCAGTGCTGCTTGTATGAAGTAGTCTTCAGTCCGTGCAGTGCTCCTGGTATGAAGTAGTCTTCCGTCCGTGCAGTGCTCCTGGTATGAAGTAGTCTTTAGTGCGTGCAGTGCTCCTGGTATGAAGTAGTCTTTAGTGCGTGCAGTGCTCCTGGTATGAAGTAGTCTTTAGTGCGTGCAGTGCTCCTGGTATGAAGTAGTCTTCAGTGCGTGCAGTGCTCCTGGTATGAAGTAGTCTTCAGTGCGTGCAGTGCTCCTGGTATGAAGTAGTCTTTAGTGCGTGCAGTGCTCCTGGTATGAAGTAGTCTTTAGTGCGTGCAGTGCTCCTGGTATGAAGTAGTCTTCAGTGCGTGCAGTGCTCCTGGTATGAAGTAGTCTTCAGTGCGTGCAGTGCTCCTGGTATGAAGTAGTCTTCAGTGCGTGCAGTGCTCCTGGTATGAAGTAGTCTTTAGAGCGTGCAGTGCTGCTTGTATGAAGTAGTCTTCAGTGTGAGCAGTGCTGCTTGTATGAAGTAGTCTTCAGTCCGTGCAGTGCTCCTGGTATGAAGTAGTCTTTAGAGCGTGCAGTGCTCCTGGTATGAAGTAGTCTTCAGTGCGTGCAGTGCTCCTGGTATGAAGTAGTCTTCAGTGCGTGCAGTGCTCCTGGTATGAAGTAGTCTTTAGAGCGTGCAGTGCTGCTTGTATGAAGTAGTCTTCAGTGCGTGCAGTGCTCCTGGTATGAAGTAGTCTTCAGTGCGTGCAGTGCTCCTGGTATGAAGTAGTCTTTAGATCGTGCAGTGCTGCTTGTATGAAGTAGTCTTCAGTGTGAGCAGTGCTGCTTGTATGAAGTAGTCTTCAGTGCGTGCAGTGCTCCTGGTATGAAGTAGTCTTTAGAGCGTGCAGTGCTGCTTGTATGAAGTAGTCTTCAGTGCGTGCAGTGCTCCTGGTATGAAGTAGTCTTCAGTGCGTGCAGTGCTCCTGGTATGAAGTAGTTTTCAGTGCGTGCAGTGCTCCTAGTATGAAGTAGTCTTTAATGCGTGCAGTGCTCCTGGTATGAAGTAGTCTTCAGTGCGTGCAGTGCTCCTGGTATGAAGTAGTCTTCAGTGCGTGCTGTGCTCCTGGTATGAAGTAGTTTTCAGTGCGTGCAGTGCTCCTGGTATAAAGTAGTCTTCAGTGCGTGCAGTGCTCCTGGTATAAAGTAGTCTTCAGTGCGTGCAGTGCTCCTGGTATGAAGTAGTCTTCAGTGCGTGCAGTGCTCCTGGTATGAAGTAGTCTTCAGTGCGTGCAGTGCTCCTGGTATGAAGTAGTCTTCAGTGCGTGCAGTGCTCCTGGTATGTAGTAGTCTTCAGTGCGTGCAGTGCTCCTGGTATAAAGTACTCTTCAGTGCGTGCAGTGCTCCTGGTATGAAGTAGTCTTCAGTGCGTGCAGTGCTTCTAGATATAACCTCTTTTTTTTATTAATCAGCTAATTTTTTATGATTCTTTTTGCAGAAGAACAAACCATTACAAAATAACTTCCCCCGACATACAACAACACAGCCCGCACTCAGATGTGTACTGCACACACACAAGGTTATGAAAAGCATCCAACATAAAGGGTTCACACAAGCAAATGATGGCATAGTCGTTGGCTTTAAAATACAGCCAGTTTTCACACACAGATAAATCATTTACATTTTTCTTTCCTCAATCGCGCCGTTGTTTAGGGCATTGTAGGGAGCGTGAACTACTGACCGGTCGCTGTTTACACGTAATGAACTGTGAACGATGGTTTTTATGCCTGCATAAAATGAATGATAAGCATACAGATTTATTGTTTGTCGTTTAATCCTTGGCTGTCTTTACGCTTAATGATTATCGTTCAAATTCGCACAATCCAACGATTTTTTTGAATGATAATGATTCTGTGTAAAAGGGCCTAAAACCACAGAACTCGGGAGCGTCCGTATCACACGGTCATAAAGACCCAAGCAGAGAACGGAACCTCTCCTGGATACAAGCTCTAACACTTACAGCTTATCCCATTCCTGCTTTCTTTGTAGGATTTTGGATTTTGCCTTTTCTGCTTTCTCAATGATCTTCTGGATTCTTTCCACACGTCCCTCCATGCGTCTGCCCCCCCACCGCTGTCTGTGCTTCTGCCCCTGTCCCATAGCACTAAGGTCGTCCGCTCCTGTAGTGGCTGCAACGAGATGGGACACAAGGAATGATCGTTGACCATAAAGATCACAGAGTATATTGTAGGCCTAGTAACAGTCCAGTTACCTCCAGCAATCTCCCGATTGATCACCTACCTAACAGCAGATTATCCTCAGTAATTTGCCAAGTGATAAACTACCCAAGACTAGACTGATCCCAGTAATCTCAGCTGTGGTAACCTGCCTGAGAACAGATCATGGTCACTGATCTCCCCTATGGTAATCTACCTGAGAACAGATCATGGTCACTGATCTCCCCTATGGTAACCTGCCTGAGAACAGATCATGGTCACTGATCTCTCATATGGTAACCTACCTGAGAACAGATCACAGTCACTGATTTTCCCTATGGTAACCTGCCTGAGAACAGATCACAATCACTAATCTCCCCTATGGTAACCTACCTGAGAACAGATCACGGTCACTGATCTCCCCTAAGGTAAACTACCTGAAAACAGATCACTGTCATGGATCTTCCCTGTGGTAACCTGCCTGAGATTGGATAACAGTCACTGATCTCCCCTATGGTAACCTACCTGAGAACAGATCACTGTCACTGATCTTCCCCATGATAACCTGCCTTAGAACAGATCATGGTCACTGACCTTCCCTATGGTAACCTGCCTGAGAACAGATTATGGTCACTGATCTTCCCTATGGTAACCTACCTGAGAACAGATTATGGTCACTGATATCTCCTCTGGTAACCTGCCTGAGAACAGATCACGGTCACTGATCTTCCCTATGGTAACCTACCTACAGATCACGGTCACTAATCTTCCCTATGGTAACCTATCTGTATAGTCTCTGTGCCTACCTAGTTGAGTATACATAATCTCTATAACACCCTTCTTTATCCTCCCTACTGTATTGCCCCAATACTATAGATGATGCTCACCTGATTCTCGACTCTCTTTAGTGACATCTGCCTCTTTCTGATAAAGATCGTAGCGGGTCATCCTTCTCTTCCCATCCATCCCCTGCACTTTACAGTACTTCTCGGAGAGTAAGAGGAGGCGGTACGTGGACACCTGATGCTCGCTGTTGATTGCGCGGACGATCACTGTGTCAAATTCCACCTTATCCCGGAACCTGGAACATAAAAGTCCAACATGACAGATCAAAGAGAGCACATTCCTACCTCCCATGTTCTGGTCAGTCACTGGTGACTTTTCTTCACTCTAATGCACACATTTGACCAGCAGGGGTCTCACCACCTATATAGTCTACGATTTTTTTAAATGGTTTTTATTCAATTTTTTTCTTGGAGCTGCGATGACCAAGCACAATTCTGGTGGTGTGTTTTTTTTCTGACAGTGTTCACTGTTTGAGATAAATAATGCTTTATTTTAATAGATTGGACATATATGGACGCGACAATACCAAATATATCTTTTTTATGTTAAAAATGAGAAAAGGCTTTTTTTGTAAATGTTTTAATATATTTTACTTCTGTAATAATTATAAATACTTTAACTTTTTTTTGTAGTCCCAATAGGATACTTGAACTAGCGCAATACTGCAGCACACATGCTGCTGGCATTCTATTAAGTCTTGCTACAGGTAGGGCTTAATAGGCATAAATACAAAGAAAACCCGGTGGCCTACACAGCTGCCAAGATACACGAATGGCCAGCCATGATTTCATTGTAGGCGAGCCATTTCAAGTGACTGAGGAAGCTCCTTTGAAGTGCCGCTGTCAGACCTGACAGCAGCATCTAAATGGTGAATGACTGAGATTAGAGCTATCTCTAATGGAGGCCCTTGCCGCCAGGTGTCAGCTGTCAAAGACAACTGACAGCTGCCGTGTATGCATATCTGATATCCCCAAGGGCTTTAACCCCTTAACGACGGCCCCATCGGGAAACTACGTCCTGGCCGGCTGGGCTTTATTCCTAGAGGACGTAGTTTTATGCATCCTCTAGGAATGACAGCCCTGCAGGCTCAGGACGTGATAGCTCCATGCTGCCGGTTACCGGAGGTAGCCGACAGCATGGAGCTGTCATCCCGGGCCGCGGGACCCCACCCCCGATAACGCGATCACCGGTATCCACCGGATACCGGCGATCGCGTTAAACTCAATGAAAAGTTAAAAACAATTAAAGTTTCAGCTCCCCTTACGGATCGGATCCGTAAGGGGAGCTGAGAGTACTCACCCCCGGTCCTCCGCAGCGTCCGGATCCTTCGGTCTTCTCCCCAGCACTGCCGCCAGCATCTGCGCATGCGCGCCAGCCGAATTACGTCACGCGCATGCGCAGAGAGCCGGGAGGCCCGGGAAATTTAAAAACTCCCTGCTCCCGGCTAGAATGAGTAGCCGAGAGCTGGGAGCTGTCACCGGGAGCCGCTGTATGCGGCTCCCGGTCACATGATCGCTGCTATCCAATGGATAGCAGCGATCATGTAAAAGTAAAAAAAAAGTTTAAAAAGTGTAAAAAAAGAAGATAAAAAGTTTGTTTCATCTCCCCTCATGGATATGATCCATGAGGGGAGATGAAATTAGGTACCTTAAGCCCCCAGATTTAACCGCAGACCTTGCCCGGCTTTTGCGCACGCGTCCGTCGCCAAAATGGCTACTAAATGGCTACTAAATGTAGCCAAGAGCCTGGAGATTTCATGGGCGGCCACGGTACGCGTTTCCCAGTCACGTGATCGCCATTATCCAATGGATAACGGCGATCACGTAAAAGTAAAAAAAAGCTCAATTTTCACCTCCCGTCACGGATCGGATCCGTGAAGGGAGGTGAAATTACTTAAATAAGGCCACCAGCGAGGTTCCCTGACGGGATCCTTATCCACGGACCTTCCCCCAGTTTTGGCGCATGCGCCCGTCGCCAAAATGGTGGACGCAAGCGAAGAAGCTGGGGAGGGCAAGAGAAAATTTAAAATCTCCTTGCTCCTGGCTACTAAAGGTAGCCAAGAGCTTAGAGATGTCACGGGGGGCCGCGGTGAGCGGTCTTCGGTCACGTGATCGCCATTATCCAGTGGATAATGGCGGTCACGTAAAAGTCAAAAGACAGTTAAAGTTTGACGCTCCGTTCAGTTTGGGCCCCGTTGTGCATCCAGACAGAAGATTAGGGCCACAATGCATATGTTTCTGAACACGGGACAAATGGGGGTATACATTTTGGGCTGAACGTCTTCATTCCTATGTATGCTGTACAAAAAAAACTATTTTTAAAATTACATAATTGCCAAAAAAACAAAAATCGTAATTTTTTCCTTCTGCTTTGCTTCAATTCATTTAAAACCGGTGGGGTCAAAATACGCAGTACACCGCTAGATGAATGCGTTAAGGGGTCTAGTTTTTAAAATGGGGTCATTTGTGGGGGTCCTCTGTCGTTTTGGTCGCTCACGGGTTCTATAAGTGGGCAATGGGGCCTGAAACACCTTCAACCAAAATGTCTGTTCAGAAAACCACCCGCTGCTCCTTCCAGTTTGGGCCCCGTTGTGCATACGGACAGAAGATTAGGCCCACAATGGGTATGTTTCTGAACACGGGACAAACGGGGATATCCATTTTTGGGTGAAAGCCTCCATTTATATGTCTGCTGTCCAAAAAAAAATGTTTTTAAAATCACATAATTGATAAAAAAAACAAAAATCGTAATTTTTTCCTTCTGCTTTGCTTTGCTTCATTCAAAAACTGTTGGGTAAAAATTTGCAGTACACCCCTAGATTAATGCGCTAAGAGGTCTAGTTTCCAAAATGAGGTCATTTGTGGGGGTTCTCTATCGTTTTGGCCGCTCGAGGGCTCTACAAGTGACCAATGGGGCCTAAAGCGCCTTCAAGCAAAATGTCTGATCTGAAAGCCACTGGCTGCTCCTTTCGGTTTTGGCCCCGTTGTACATACGGACAGAAGATTAGGGCCATAATGGGTATGTTTCTGAACACGGGACAAACGGGGGTATGCATTTTGAGGTGTAAATCCTCGTTTTCATGTGCACTATAGAAAAAAATTCTGTGTTAAAAATTACGTATTTGCAAAAATATGAAATTGTATTTTTTTTACTCTAAATTGCATTAATTCCTGAAAAGAAACTGTGGGGTCAAAATACTCCTGACCCCCCTCAGTGAATACACTAAGGGGTGTAGTTTTTAAAATGGGGTCATTTGTGGGGTTATCTATAATTCTGACACCTATGAGAATTTACAATCTTGGCTTGGTGCCGGAAAATAAAGTGTTCCTCAAAATGCTGAAAAGTAATGTTAAATTTGTACGTGTCCTAAATGGTTAAAAAAAAACGAAAGTTTTTCAAACGTGCGTCCAGAATAAAGTGAACAGATGGAAATATATATCTGAGCAAAAATTTGTACAGTATGTTTGCACATATTTGGGATATTACAGTTGAAAACGTGAAAAAATGACAATTTTTTCAAAATTTTCCCATTTTTGGGGTTTTTAATAAATATACACAAATTCTATGGGTCTATTTTTACCACCTAAATGAAGTACAACATGTGGCGAAAAAACAATGTCAGAATCACTTGGATATGTAAAGCCTTCACGGAGTTATGATATGTTAAGTGACACATATCAGATTTCCAAAATTTGGCTCTGTCACTAAGGCGCAAACAGGCTTCGTCACTAAGGGGTTAATAGATTTTTTGGGACTTATTTGTTGACGACCTATCCTTATGACCACTGATGATCTGCTATAGATAGGTCACCAAAAGTATTGGACCGGAAAACCACTGTTGAAAATTTGCCTACTTATTCCAAAATTTGGACTACAATTAAATATGTAATTAACTTCCCCTATCCAGCAGCATTCTTATAGTAGACCCCACTGGTTATTACAAGATATCTGCAATGATTCTCAGTGTGAAGAAAGTTTTCCCCTGTAGAATGAAGCCCCCTTGTTCTCAGGATCAGTGGTTGAACCCAGACCCTTTAATAGCCCTGAACATATTTATATCATAAAGGCTAGGTTTCCACTTGCCGAGCCTGCAGCTTCTTCAGGCCTATGCTGTGCTTCTCCTGTTCCCAGGCCAGCTCTTTCAGCACGGTGCGGATCCTCTCGGACGTCTGTCGTTCCATTTCTTCTCGGATCCTATGATCCATCTCAAACTCCTGGAAAGAGGAACAAAAAGTTGTAGAGTTTTTTGTACTCCAACAAGTTTCAGCATTCTGGTCATATCAGTCTCTGACGTTGTAAGTGGGTGGACTAGCTCCACCTGGTTGCAACCAACCAGCGGTGACGTAGCGATTGTATAGCATTTGCTTGGCATGCATTTACACTGAGCAATAATTGGGTAGTTTGATCATTCGTTGGACCAGAACTGCGCCTCTAGTCAGCCTGTCTGCCGCTGCTTTCCTTTCAACAAATCGTTACGACGTCTGTTTATACCACGATTTATAGGTCCACGTGAAAGATCCAATCAGCAATAATCTAACTATTTAAAACTGATCGTTCCGCCGCTGCCAGCGTTTAAACCTAACAATTATTATGCAAACCACTCGATCTAACGATTATTCGCACAATAACTGCTGTGGAAAAGGGCTTTTAGTGAGCCTCGTGTGGCTCAGAGTGTAAAGCTCTCGCTCACGACCTGAAGGTTCAATCCCCGCTTGGTTCAGGTAGCCGGCTCAAGGTTGACTTCCATCCTTCCAAGGTGGTAAAATGAGTACCCAGCTTGCTGGGAGGTAAACGATGACTGGGGAAGGCAATGGCAAACCACCCCACACAGTATGCCAAGAAAATGTCATGATGGGGTGTCATCCTAGGAGCCGGTCATGTATGGAGCTCTTGGTATCAGCACATATACTGCACAGCAGGGAACTGAGACTGTTAAATGAAGTAGAATGATTGTATAACCAAAATGTTACATCTTTCTGATACTGAGGTATTAAAACACAAAGTGTATTTCCAAGATCTCTGATCGCAGGATGTTAATGGGCGGTCCAATCAGCCTTTTTTTCAGTCCATGTGCAAGTAGCCTAAAGGGACCGTTCACTTGGGTGGGATTTTATGCGCAAAAATCTGCACAGATCTGCGTGGATTTTGATGTGGAACGAATCGCTTAAATCAGCTTGCAATTCTGCATCAAAATCGCTAGCTGCATTCCTGGCTGAAATATTCCGCCCGTGTAAAAAGGTCCCTAAGGCTAATTTCACATGGGCGTGTGCGACATCAGGCCGTGAAACTAAGCCCGACATCGAGCTCGCCCCCATGCGGTGTCTCCACGGACATTTTTGTGTTAAAAACGTCTTGCAACACTTCAGTGAAGTAGCGATCCTCCGCCGCAACTTTTAGCCCCCACAGAGGATCAAGGAGTGTTTCCCATTGTTTTCAATAAGAAGCCTCAATGCTTCTCTGGCCCCACTGAAAACAATGGGCGATACAAGGTGTTCCGAGAGAACACCCAAAGATTAGACGTGCACAATTTTTTTCCCATGCCGCAATGCAGGAAAAAAAATCACTTATCTGTATTACCTCATTCAAAAGAATGGGGCTCATATTTGTGTTTCGATACGCCACTGTCTCTTGTTGATAAAAGTTATATTTTTGGGTATTATATTTAGTCCCTACTGCTTTGGTGACTTCCTGAAAGCCGCAGCATGTCTATTTATCTTGCGGAAACTGCGCATATCTGCTGCGGATTTTCTCCATAGAGATCAATGGGAAACAGAAAATCTGCACCAAAAAAAAGTTTTGTTGCGGATTTTGAAGCGCTTTCACTGCGGAAACACGCTGAATCAGCATTTGTTGATGTTTGAAAATAAAGCTTGCCACTGTGGCCTCAGGAACAGGAACTACCGCTAGCATATAACTAGAACAATACATTCCACAGCAGAAAGTCCACACATTAAAAGTACATGTACAAAAACCACATCATTGATTCCCGCAGCTTGCACTAAATCCTCGCCCTGCCATCAGCACGGGGCAACAAAAGTCTGAATTAAGCTGACCAGGTGATGTTTTTCGGCTGCTCAGTGATCCAATTTCTGTGCTCCTTTGCCCACTGAAGTCTCACCTCTCTGTTTCTATTAGGGCTCCCTCACACGGGCGCATGGGGCTGCATGTTATGTGCACAGTGTTACATGCGTAACACGCAGTACACACAGTAAATATGCATGTAGCATTCGTATTTCCTGCATATGTTAAATCCCCATAGCCTAGATTATGAACCAAAATAGGACATGCTGTGTTTTTTTTTTTCAAGCGTGCAAATATGAGTGGCCCAATAGAAATCAATGGGCTTTTAGCACCCCGTATTACACGCGTGAAAAATATGCCAGCCACATATGTGTGAGTGGGGCCTTACAGAGCAATGGCGCTGGAACTGATCTGAACATTTGGACACTTTAGTTGGAGCGTAAGCATTAAATTTGGCTGCAATTTGATTGACTGTTCAGTGTGTGTCCATCAGAACAGTTCTTGATATCCTCCTCTGACCCCTTTTGTCAACGAGTTGTTTACATCTACAAAATCTCCTTTCGCTGGATGTTTTCCTCGATCTCGCTATACTCTCCACACTGCTGCATGCGAAAACCCTACAAGGTTGGCCGTGTATGAAATTCTGGCCTCGGCTAGTCTAGCACCGGCGACCAGGCATCGTTGGAAGTCACTGGATTTTCCCATTCTAATGAGATTTCACACTAAAACTGATCCACGGAAAATGTACTTACTTGACTATATGCTGCACTCCGGGGTGTCAGGTCTAATTTCAATGCAGAGGTGTCTTTAACAAAATAGCCATTCAGTGTAATTGGCTGCCATGCAGAGGAGTCATCTCTGGTCTCTGACCCCTGATACGTACCACTCTGCTGAGCTGCATGTGAGGCGGTAGCGCCATGTTCTTTTTCAGTAGTTGCTTGAACTCCTTCCTTAGCATCTCAAGCTCTCGTCTCCTGCCGACCTTCTTGCTTTCCGCTTGCTTCATCAGAAGGTCGTGCTCTCGTTTCTGCTTAGCATTTTCTATACTGAAAGGAATTGCATCGATAGTGATTTTAGTACATCTAAGTCACCAATAGTCACATAATACGCAGAGCACTACGGACTCTTTCACGCGGAGGCATAAATACGCAGTGAAGAAAACTCATTGATCTCTATGGGTTTATTCACCTGTGCGAACTTACACTGCGTATTTTGGTCACGTAAAAAAAAAAATGCAGCCTGTCCTATTTTATGCATATTTTGGTGTGCAGTGGGGTTCCTGATCAGTTGTATGCCACAGGATGACAAGTCAAATCGATGGGTTTCCTTATTGATTATAGTGGGTGAAGGTCATCCAGTGCAAAAACATGGGGATAAGAAGAGGGCGTCTCAGGCGATTAGTCCAAGGCCTCTTTCACACAAGCGTTTGATCGCAGCTATTTTGCCGTGATAAAACACCAACCAGAAATCACAACCATCTGAAGCATTAAATCCCAATGCATCCGTTCAGATGGGCGATTTTCCGGTGCATAAAATCGGCCAGCAAGAAAGATAGCGCATAAGGTGCGCATTCTGGCCAGCCGCTTTTACGCGCAGTCGGAAAAGATAGGACTTGTCCTATCTTTTTGACGGAATATGTAGCCGGTTTCCATAGACTTCTATGGGAGCCTATGAGAGCCGTCAGACAAGGGGAGGGGGGAAGGAGGTAAGAGGGTGTTTAGCAGAGGCTTGCGTTGCTAAAATCCCTTCCCCTCCGCTTGCCGGCAGCTCCCATAGGCTTCTACGGGAGCTTCTATTGCTGCGATCAGCTGGCAAAGGGAGGGGAAGTGAGGGGTAAAGACTTTAGCAGCGTTAAAGTCTCTCACCCTGGCCAACGTAAATGCAGGTTGCGGTGTATATACGCTGCACGCAGGCTGTCTGAATGGGTGAGAAAACAAGAGATTTAGGCGCGACTTGGTCGCGGCTTTCTCTTGTCCATGCGATTTTCGCGGCTGAAAAATCGCAGTGCTTGTGTGAAAGAGCCCTAAGCTTGTACGAGGCATTAGCATCTACTGGATATATCCAACTGTGGGCAATTACATACTGTTGTCACATGGCCTAGTTTGGGGATTACGATACCATGATCTAATAAGTCATTTCTATCATGACAAAGAAATATTATATTGTATTGTGATATAAAAAGGAATCTGCATTATAATAGTACATTACATGGGACTTCACCTGTAAGCATCTGGATCCTCAATATCCTCCACAGGCTTCTCTTCATTCAAGCTGAGCTGCAGATACCAAAGTATGTATGAGACATCTGATAATTTGCAAAATCCCCATTATACTCTTGCGCTCGGGCACTATACAGAAGTGAGCGCTGTATTTTATCTACAGTCTGATTTGCTGAGAGGAACCATGTGATGTTACCTACCCTAGGAGAAGGCACTTTAGCTTTCTTCACTTTTAGGTCCCTATTGATGTCCTCCATGGAGAGAATGCTGAAGGTGAAGATATTGCCGTCGGCTCCGCAGGTCAGAAGATACTGGTTATCAAAGCTGGAGCTGATGGCTTGGATGGCTCCATACTGGTTATCATGGACCCCGAGAGACCAGTAATTGCTTATAGATTTAAGTAAAGGGTCGTCGGGCTGGAGAGGGTAGACCCGGATGGCTCCATCCTGCATCCCACAGAACAACAGCTGCCTGTTGGAGCTATGGATGAGAAAGACATAAAGACCTCAAAACCATCCTAGTATTACAGACCAAGCTCAATAAGTATGTATTTATGACCATCTGACTGTGAGATAATGAGGGTTTCAGCAGAAAGATCATCTAGCCACCAAAGGAACCTGCCTCCAGTTTGGAGAACCGCTTAATACCCTGAATTCTAATGCAAGATGTCAAGGACTATGGTGTTATGGAGATGCATTTTAATGCAGCACAGTCTATAGACCAACGCACCTGAGGTGCCAATAATAACCACTATGCTATAGATACTGGACATCTCAGCATATAGTATACACTGAACAATCACTGCAGTAGCAACACCTGCTCAATAATGGGTTGGTCCACCTTTTTGGTCAACCTGTTGAAAGAGGACACTGTGGTCGGGGAAGACTTTCTGAAGATGTGGGTGCAGATGGTCAGCTAACAGGTTCCTATAGCATTCACCATGCACGTATTGTGGTATAATGACCAACAGTCCTAGGTCATGCCATGAAAATGCTCCCCAGGCCATCACACTGCCACCACTGGTCTGTTGAACCCCAACTGTGCACCTACAGAATACAGCTTCATGCTGTTTATGCCAGATGCGGGCCCAGCCATTGGTGTGGTTCAGTAATAAATGGGACTCATCACTCCAGACGACCTTCTGCTATGTGTTCAAGGTCCATTGACATCTTTATGCGAGGCGTTGTTGGCGATGACATGGAGTTATCAGGTTTTTAGCTATTGAACCCCAGCTGATGCATGGTACATTGCATGAGCACCGTTGGAAATTTGTCTATCTTCCCTGCTGTTATACTGTTAGATCTGTTGGTCCACTGTGGCAAATTGTTGCTGAGATACCAGATGTGTCACCTGACATTCGCTTTTAGCATAAAACACACGTGGCCTGCCGCCAGATGATCTTCTATCAGATGTTTGTCCATGGTTCATCCAGTCTTGGTACACTCTTAATACCGGGGTTTGGGAACAGCCAACAAGTGTGACTGTTTCAGAAATGCTGGGACCACACCTCCGGGCACCAACTATCTGCCTACGATCAAAGTCACTCATGTCACTGTGATTACCCATGACTGCCAGATGTTGCCTTCGGCTAAGAACAAGAGGTCAGCACATTATCTGAGGGCAGATCGTGACACGGCCATCACATGGTACCGCGTCACTGATTACAAGCTGTGATTGTTCTCAGTAAGAGAAACCAAGTAATCAAGTTTTCGGGTCTTCTATCGACCCTTCATCAGGCTAAGGCCCCCTGTCCATGACAGTGTTTTCGCCGACGGTAAACCACTGGCGAATCACGCCGGCCGATGATTCCCATAGCGTTGCTATGGAAAGCGCCAACACCTGTCCATGAGCGGAGAATCATTGCGATTCTCCGCGGCCAGCCTATCTATCAGATAGGGCTGACCAGCGGAGATTCGGCGGCAGCTTCTGCTCCTGGGCGGCGGCTCCTGCGGCAGAGATCTGCCACGGGACTTTGCAACGCCCATGGACAGGGGGCCTACATAAAACTGGTTTGGATGGGGCATATATATAACATAAAAATGCAGAGAGAACACCCCTCTTGATCTAAAAACAAATGTTCACACACAGAAATTTGAGAATGTTTTGCACTAAAAACTTACAACACCAGACAAATGAGTTGAGAGATAAATACTTAATCAGTCCACTGAGCTCAGGAATGTTACAGTTTTATGATGTGTGTTATCTCCCTTTTAACCTGCACATAGAAGGAGATGGAACAATACCTCTGCAGCACCACCTACTGGATGGCAACATTCTTACAAATCATTTTCAAAATTTTTATGAAGTTTAAAAAAAAAAAGCAAAAAAAAAAAAAAAACAATGGACATCCCTCTTGACCTCCTTCAGACCTTTCATATTCTCCAGTTATGGTTTTGAACATTTTTGCGGTCAGGGACACAGCATGCAGCAGATGGTAGTTATCATACTGAAGGGCAGCTTCAAATCGCAGCATCACAGAAGAATTTGAGAGTATAAATTTATGGCCATGTTCGATGCCCTCAAGAATGGAATGAACCTCGGCCTGGGATTCTTGCATAAGTGGAGAATAAGAAAGGTATGAAGGAGGTCAGGAGGGATGTCCTCTTCCCAATTATTAGCTTTTTTTGTTTGCTTGTTTTTTTAAACTTCATAAAAATTCAGAAATTAATTTGTAAGAATGTTTCCATCCAATAGGTGGTGCTGCAGATATCTCGTGCCAGCTGTTCCTAATGCAGTGATCGTTCAGTGTACATTTTTGGTGTACAAAATACCAGGACAGCACGCTTTACGTATTGTACATACACTGCTGCACCTAATATCAGGGGAAATAGGTCAGAAATAAAGAAAAATATAGCATATGCAATAAGTCATTATTTCACAACCAGAAAGTTTGGAGGTTTCCCCATGGTAAAAGGCAGAACCTCTTTGGGTTGGGAAACGTGATATGTATGGAGATAAAGTGAAGTTCTCTACCTGAAGTGCATTTTGTGGATGGGATTGTTACTGGTGTTATCGACTGACAGAGCGCTCTCTGGTTCATCCCTCCTCAACGTTGGATCCCCAGGCTGTCCTTCAGCATCCGAAAACTTACAGAGGTAGAGGAACCCTGAGTCATAGCCGTCCTGATAACGGGAAGGATAAAATTAACACATTAGAGAGCGTTTATAAAAGTGTCGTAACGTTGAGAGATTTTAAGTGCCAAAAATGGCTGAGCACTAGAGATGAGCGAGCACCAAAATGCTCGGGTGCTCGTTATTCGAGTCAAGCTTTTCGTAATATTCGAGAGCTCTATTTGAGTAACAAACCCCATTGAAGTGAATGGGAGACCCAAGCATTTTTGCAATGGACCTGCCAGGTGCCGAACCTTTTTTTTTTATTTCTTTCTCTCTCTCTCGAAATGGTAATGCGGTGAAGGGTCAAAACAGGGAGGGGTCGAAGACGGTGTGGTAGTCGCTCGAGTAACGAGCACAATCGAGTATGCTAATACTCGAACAAGCCTCAAGCTTGGACGAGCATCTTCGCTCACCTCTACTGAGCACCATATTCAGAAAAATTGCACTTGGCTGTGTGTGAGTTTGGTGCATTATGTCTTCATACAGCCATTAAAAATCATTAAACAAGGTCAGAGGGAGAGAATAGAGTCCTGGAGCAGAAGGACGATAATAGGGGTGATGATGATGATAATGATGATGATATGACACATGATACATACCAGGGATAACCAGAACTTCCCAGGACTGGCATAGAACCCACACAGGATGGGACTTGGTTCTTCTGGAACAAATAGCTCCGGTAGCTTCTCCTCTTCATCATCTGTGATTGGCGGAAGGTCCTCCTCTGACAGTTCCACTCCCAGCTTCTTCTGTTCTTGTATCCAGGCTTCCCGCTCCTTCTTCTTCTGCTCCAGGTTCTTTCTTATGCGCTCCACTTGCTCCTCCCTCTGGAATGCAGACAAGATGAAATTGTAAGCAAATAAAATCTAATAACCCAATGGCGATATTTACAATGATCCATTAAACTTCAACAACAAGCTCTGTGATGTCAACACGCTGGTGTAGGGGCAATGAGCGGTGCCAAGAACCCCGTTATAGAATCCAGTGGCCCGACCACTTCGATTGGCAGCTCTGAGGCTGCAGCATTAGGCTCTGCCCCCTGCAGGGACTGTGTGAGCATGCAGTAAGAGAGACCAGCAGCCATAGCCATGCTTCTTAAAGGGACTGTAGTGCCAGGATTTATAGCACTAGCAGAGCTGTGTAAAAAACGCCACCATTGGCTAAGTGACATGGCAAGAGTGGGGAGTGGAAGGAGTGCAGAGAACAGCGGGCTAAGTCTGCCACCTCCAAAGGTTCTAGAAGCTACTAGGATCCTATAAAAAATAATTGCAGCTGCGTCACAGCAGCCAGTGATGAAACACAGCTGAGTGGGAGGAGCAGCTGTGAGCAGCGGTACAGAGGAAGTGGCGGAGGCCGTTCCCTATCCGAGTTCACATGCTGAGCATGGATGGGGAGCACTGACGAGAGGAAGTGTGGCCTGGGGGTGCTAGATAGAGAGAGGTGCTGGCCCTTGGAGGGAATGAGTGATTTCTGGATCAATGAAATAGGTCATTATGGCAGATGAGGAACCCTAGGGGTGTTAGTTTATTTTTGCTATGGACATATGGGATTATAAAGTTGGATATAGTAATGCAGGTTTGGTACATTGAGAAAGGATAACCATGGATCCTAGATTTTTCAAACTGGATCAACCTGTCAAGATGTATGGCCATCAATTTCTTGTAAAGAAGTATGCAAATTGATACCGTACATTAAATGAGTGAATCAAAAGGGAGTTGTTTTTTCCCACTGCTGTGCTATATGAATACTGGCGGCTATGGTGATATATTGCAGGAGTTTGAATGGAGCGTTGTGAATACCACTAGCTTTATTACCCAGTAACAGAATAAAGGTGTTAAGTCTTGGGGAGGTGCCCACTACTGAAGCCATGAGGCGAGCTACTTTTTTTTCAGAATACGTGAGCTACTGGGCAGGACAACCAAATGTGAAGTTGTGATCCAACACTTTCACAACCTATGAAACATAAATTAGAGACTTCAGGATGAATGGCATGGATTCGGGTTGGGGCAAGGTATGATCTATGCAATATTTTCGGTGATGGTTCTGTTATGGTAACTTGCCAGCCATTCCTGCTTAATCCTTCACAACAATGATGCCATCTCTCCAACATCAGAGTGAAGTTCAGGTCTTCTTCCCATTGGAGCATATATGGTAATAGGGCATATAGGGTAATAAGTTTGTTAGTTTGCCAGCACATAAATAAGGGGGCATCTAACCGCTGGATTAGAAAAAAGGAGAATAAGTGGAGATGGGCCTGAGTGAGGGAATAGTTGACTCACACTTGACACCAGTGTAGCATAAAATAGAAAGAGAAAGGTGCAGTGGGCTGAAAATGAGTTGGAAAGGCTTTACTAGTCCAAAGAAGGGAACAAAATGGAAATTGACCTCGCTAAGCTTTTGAACATGGAAAGGGGTATTACAGAAGAGAATTTCTGACTTGGACTGCTTAATTTTAAGTCAAGAGGCTACACTTAAATTTTTCGAGGAGCACTATTAAGTTAGGGAGGGAGGTAAAGTTTGGTAAGGGTTAAAAGAAGATCACCGCAAAAAGGCTGTGTTTTATATTATTATTGTCAATGGCGAAAGTATATGGGAATCAGGGTAGCACCCCTACAGACATGAATGGTGTGACAATAAGTAATATAATGTAGTGGACTTACCCTGGTACTCAGTGAGGTCACTGGAGTGCCCCACCGGTACCTCCAAGTCCAGGAAAGCCTGTAAGAGTGGCGGTCCTCGGTCCCAATCCTTAGTAGAGAGCAGCTCAGATCTTTGTGTCCCCCCAATATGGGGGACCCAATGGTGTATATTCCAAGGATAAAAGAAGAAAAAATGATCCAAGCGCTTCCCAGGAGAGAAGTAGATCCACTCAGAAGTTATTTTGTCAATTGTGTGTCAGACTGTTGTCCCGTGGGAGCCGCCATCTTGGGGCGGAGTTTCACATGGGAGGGTCAATACGTGTGACATCAATGCGTCTTGATTGCAGATAATAAAATGATGGTAATATAATTAGTAAGATCGATACCCAATAAAAGATCCTATAGGATAACTCGGATGATTATTAACTTCAGAGTGGATCTACTTCTCTCCCGGGAAGCGCTTGGATCATTTTTTCTTCCTTTATCCTTGGATTATTGTCAATGGGGACGTCAAATATATTGGGATTATCATGGATGGCAATAGCTTAAGGCTCCACTGCGAGGCCAATAATTGTCAGTGAGAGGGGGCATCCCTCTTGGGGGCCACTTAAGATGTGTACCGGGGTGGGTTGAGTAGAAAGTATTTTAAGGTATGCTTAAGGGTTAGAATAGAGTGCCGAAATAATGTTCAAGAAGAGACCACCAAACCCCATTTTTTTTTAAGTGTCAATTGTAAATAAGACCAGGACGGTCGCGGTGTCCCAGAGACATTCGCAACATGGATTAGATTTAGGATTTTTCCTACATAGTCCGGCGCTTGCCTACCTGAATTGAAGCCTACTTGGTCGTGGTTGACCAGTGAGGTCAATAGTTTATAAACTCTCGCAGCAATTATAGCCATGAAGACTTTGAGATCAACATTAAGGAGAGAGATGAGCCTGTAATTAGAGGTCAGGGTGTGCTCTTTTCCAAGTTTGGATATAGTTGTGATAAGAGCTTATAGGAAACCATCATGCAGGATATAGTTAAACAGGTCCACCAAGTAGGGTTGTAAGGTTGGGGTGAACTTCTTATAGTATAGGGTCATGAGACCGTCTGGGCGTTGCCCCTTTTGAGACATTAGATGGGCCAGTCTACATCTTCTGTGGTTATATCTGATTGAAGGGTTATTAAGGCAGAACTCGATATACGCGGAAGACTAAGTGGTGAGAGGAAGTCAAGTTCAGAAGATTTGGTAGCGGAGTAAGAAGCTGTATAAAGTTTTTGATAGTATAAATGATCCATAGACTTTAGCAATATGTGAGACTCTACTATGCAATGACCTCCAAATATATTATCCTTCGTTATGACACTTGCATTCGTTTAACAATGCAACATAGAAGTCAGTGACCATTGCAAAGTTTTGACTGTCTTCATTGCTGTCCATGGTAATTTCAAAAGCGTTCACTACCACCGAAGTCCAACTGCACCAATACTTTCTATGACTGCCCTAGAAGAAGTATATATGGCGCAGATGGGTTCAGGAAACAACAGGTCTCCAGACAGGATATAATATGTATACCTTGCTGTGTTTTTACCTCAATCTTTGACTTGATACTACTGAATCTGAAGTAACTTAGGGGAAGATTGGAGACTTCATAGGTGGAAATTGGGTCCATCTTCACAGCGGCAGGGGCTGGGATCTGCACCGCGAATCCATTCTCACAGAGAACCAGCAGAGTGCTTTGTTCCTGCAACCAGATACAATAAGAAGAAAATGCAAAGGGAACCAAAAATAGCAATGACAAATATTGATATGTATCTATCGTATATCGGAAGATCAGATTGGGCTAACATTTTTGCCTTAAAGCAGCTCTGGCTTATGAGATATAAACATCTATGGGATTGAGTTTATATAGATCTATACAATGAGAATATAGAAATCGAATGGCAGTATTCATTCCAGACTGCTACTCACATGGGACGGGGGGGACCAGTGTAACTCCCTGACAGGTCCTGGAAGACGCACAAATCCAATCGGTTCGTAGGATTCTCCAACGGCAAAGAAAAAGACAGTTCTGTCCAAACTCTATAAGGTAATCAGGAGGTATAGATAATCATTATCACATTATATATATATATACTCGAGTATAAGCCTAGTTCTTCTGCACATTTTTTTATGCTGAAAAAGCCCCCCTCGGCTTATACTCGAGTGAGGTAAAAAAAACCTGCAATACTCACCTCTCAGCCGGCGTCTGTGTCCCCGATGCGATGGTCTTCCCGGCGGTGCGGCAAGCTGCTTGAGAATTTTCCCCGCTGTCATCTCCCTGCTCAGCTTTGAATTCCCAAGCCATCAGCGCTGTGTAAGTAAGCGCTGTGATTGGATCGAGCGCCAACCAATCACAGCCAGCGCTGATGGTGGGGGAATTCAAAGCCGAGCAAGGAGATGAGGCTCTTTTACACGCAACGATTATCGCTCAAAATTCACCCAAACGGCTAAAAATGAGCGATAATCGTTACATATGATTGCGGGCATCGTGCAGTTATCGTTTGAACAATGGATTTCAGTTGACTTAAAATCCATTGTTCAGTCGCTGAAAGACCGAGCAAATACATTCCATTTGAATGCATTTCACTCATCTTTCAAAAGACTGAAGGATGTTCTCCCTGTGACATGTTTACACTAGCCACGAGGAGAACAATACAATCTGTTTGCACAGCTGGGAGTATGTTTAAACACACGCTGGGCTTTGCAAACAGCGTCCCTTTACATGCAAATGAAGATGATAAATGTTAATTGACTTTAACACTTTATGCAAATAGATCACTAAATCTTTAAATCTTTCAGTCAGTCATTTGAAAGATTATCTTTGCTTGTAAAAGGGCCTTAAGGCCCATTTACACTGAAAGATGATCGTTCAAAAAAAAAAAAATCGCTCAAACGATAGTTTAAGTGACAGTTTTGAGCGATCATCTTTGCATAACTCTTAAGTAGCTAATTAGCTACTTAAAGAGTTAAATAAAGGTGGAGCAGGACACCGCTTACAGCTCCGAGAACAGCTGCTTTGTTCTCGGAGCTATTGCTGAGGGATACCAGCTGAAAGAATACTATCAGCTGGTATCCCGTGGAGAACTCAGCTCGGCGCAGATAAAAGTCATCGCTGATTTTTAGCTTGCTAAAAATCAGCGATGAACGAATGGTGCTCAAAAAATGCACGATGGCTGCGCACTTAGACACAACGCTTATCGCTCAAAAGATGGCTTTTGAACAAATTTTGAGCGATAATCGTTGTCTAAATGGGCCTTCACTGCTGTCCTCTGCTCGGTTTATTGTCTGTACACATCCACGGGATTCATTGTGTCAAATGAATTGTTTGATGTAAGAAAAAAACTGCTACATCCCCCACAATGCAGTGTAGCAAAGCACAATGTATTAAAAGGGTTTTACAGGCAAATACTATTGATGACCTATCCTCAGGATAGGCCTCCAGTAGAGATGAGTGAGCATGCTCGGTAAAGCCTGATGCTCAATCGAGCATTGATATTTTCGACTGATTATTCGACCGAGCGCCATGGGGGGGGGGGGGGGGGGGGGTAGAGAGAGAGAGAGTGTGAGAGTGAATGAGAGAGAGAGAGAGAGAGAGGGGCTTAAACGAGCATGCTCGCTTATCTCTAGTCTCCAGTATAGGCCATCAATAGTTGATCAGCAGGGGTCCACCATTTGGGACCCCTGCCAATCAGCTGATTTGGAGTGTGCTGTCAGCACCACAACACATAGGGGTACGGAGCAAAAGCAGAGATACTCTGACCCCTGTGTAGTGGGCAGAGCTTGTAACTGCAGGTGCAGATCCTGTTAAAATCAATGAGAACTGCGCATGCAATTACGAGCGCCTGCCACCACACAGGGGGCAAAGCTAAGTACTGCCACTCAATATCCCTGTAAGTGGTGGTGCTAAGAGCAGGCACTCAATCAGCTGATCAGCAGGGGGCCCGAATGGTGGACCCCCGCCAATCAATAATCTATATTGATAGTATTTGCCTAGAAAACCCCTTGAAATGATCTTAGCTAAACTGTTTAGCATGTGTCAGCGGTGCAGTTCCAGACTTTACCCCAGTGGCGAGGATCTCTCCATTGCGCTCATATGCCAAAGCCGTAACAGGAGCGTTGTGCGGTTTGAAAGCTTGTCTCAGATTTATTGCGGCATCTTGGGTACCGCTCCGTCCCATCACGAGCCTCATGCCTGTGGCATTGTATACCTCCAGAATGCGGACAACCCCGTCTTCAAATCCCATTGCAAATAAGCCGCCTTTTGGATTAACCTGTGGAACAGAGAAGGGTGGATCGATGCAAGCCAAAATCTGGCGCAATGCAGAGAATTACCGCTACAATTTTTCCTTCAATGGAATCAGACCCGCACTGCGCTGCCAAGGAGGCATCACAATCGTACTATGAGCCTGTGGCTTAAGGCCATTTTACGTGGGCCGAAAATCAAGCATGAATATTCACATGAACGCTCGCTTGCCCGACTGTTGACCCGTGTAAAACTGCACCAGATTAGCCGATGAACAAGTGAATGTTTATCCATCAGCTGATGACATCTCTGGTGCTGCGGAAAACAAATGATCCTTGTTAGCTGCACATGAGGGATATTCTGCCGACATCAATGATTCTCTATGTGGGACGAAGAACTGCATGAAAAATTCTCTGAATCGGCCCATGTAAAGGCAAGGTAGATGAACGCTAATCTTGATGATCAACACTCGTCTACTAGAGCAAATTGCTCCATGTCAAAGGACCTTATGCTAGATTCACATAGGCGATCACAATTTTGTTGTGGCAAAATCGCGTCTTTGTTCCTGCGATTTTTGGGTATCAGCAATCTCGCATCACATTGCTGCCTTTTTTATCACAAAAGTTAATAGGACTTTTTAATGTTAAAATCACAACGCAAGTTTGTTGTGTTGCGATGCGCTAAAAAGGAGGCTCCATAGGGAAACATGGGAGATGATTAAAACAAAAAACGCACATCGCAGAAAGATTGAGCATGCTGCGTTTTTTTTTTGTTCTCCCAACATCGATTCAGTAAAAACATTGCAGGTGGGAAGGAAACCATTGTAAATCGCTGATTTCATAATCTCCTTTTCTACTGACTCTAGCACCAAGCGAAAATCGTGCAATTTTCTCATCCGTGTGAAACCATCCTTAGGGTATATTCACACATGGCAGATTTATTGCAGCATTTCTGTGAATGTACCATTCACATGCATGAGGCTTGTGGATAGCCATGCACCGGCTGCTGAAGCAACAACACCATTCAAAACTACCGAACAGTTACAGAAAGTTCTGCAAAATGTCCTTCCTAACTACAGAGAAATCTCCTTATCTTGAATGGATTGGAGGTCCCTGCAGCATCACGTGCTGGACAAATCTGAAAGTTAGGGCTTTTTGTTTTCTTGGGGTCTCCTTTTCTCATCATTGTAGATAGGCTAACAGTAATTCTGGGGGGTGGAAACACCCCAACAATCTCCTCTGTGGGCGATTGCTAATGAGGCTGACAATTTGTAATCACCAGAATCATATTTTCCCTTTTTGGATGGAATAAATAAAGTTTTGAGGGCCCAGCAGACTTTAAAAAGGATAGAACAATGTAGAAGGAACTGACCATGCGAGGAGCCCACGTCAGTGCGGTGCCGCCTTGCTTAAACTTCATGTCCACAAGAGGAGCCATCCCAACAAAGTCATAGATCCTCAGAGATCCTGGAGGAGAAAGAGCAGCACTGACCGTTAGCAATAACCTGACTGCACAGACTAATATAACCCTCAGAACTGACAGAACTGCAAAAACGGTAGTGACATTCATGCACCAAAAATTCTTAACTCGACAAGATCTATTATACCATTCCTCATTGTTGCTACCTGAGACACAGCATAGAAAATATATCCTCGGCCGTACAGATGATGATCCAGCAGAAAGTGTATTTTCTATCAAAGGTGCAGCAAACATAGCAGTTGCTATAGAGCCCAGAAGCTTAAAGGACTCAGCCCCACTACCAAATTACCAAAGGTAAACTAACTTGCATCCTTAAAGAGTCCTATTAGAGTATGTGAACATCATAGAGCTGGGTTCTCTGCTTGGGACCCTCTTCCATGAGTCAGAACAGAGAGACGCTTTATAAAACTGATCCCGTTCTGGCGGACTTTGAGCCTCCTTTTTTTACGGGATGGCTATTCATCTGCATGTAATACTGCATTTCCCTTGTGGTGGATGCTGGAAAGAAAATACTTGGCTGGCGCGGCTTTCCCCAGCAAACTCAGTTGCTTGCTGAGGGTGATGAGAGTGGGGCGCTGGGCGGACATCTGATCACCCTGGGCCCCCCATTCTGAAAGGAGATGTCTCTGATAGGACAACCCATTTAAGGGGGAGAACATCTGATCACCTAGGGACCCGCATTCTGAAAGGCGATGTCTCTGATGGGACAACCCCTTTAAGGGGGCGAACATCTGATCACCCCGGGCCCCGCATTCTGAAAAGAGATGTCTCTGATGGGACAACCCCTTTAAAGGTGCATTGATATGTAGCGGATTTGCTGCGGATTTTCCTCAGTGGATAATCTGCATAAAAATCTCTGTGAAATTCCACACCAATGGTGCGAATTTTAACGCAGATCCGCCGCAGACTTCATCCTCTAAATTGGAAGGGTGAAATCTTTTGTGGATCTGCAGCAATATACTTGTCAAAATCTGCACCAAATAGTTTGGATTTTGATACAAATTTTGGTGCAGTTACACACTAAAATGCACTGCGTAAAAATACTGCAGATTTTGGTGCAGATCCACACCCTAATTCGTCACTTTGAACGTACCCTAAGACACATGGATCAAGTGCACAACTCCAAGTAGCTATTGAGCTAATCATTTGGGGAGGGGTACTTGAAGCTCCAGGACCCCAATGCAGAATCTGTAACATGGCCTACCAACTGTGACACATTATTTATACTACTGATCTCTTGCCCCCTTCAAGCTCTAAGGCCTTGGTGTGACCATAGTGTTTATACCACCTAATGTCATTGGGAGGAGATGAAGGGCAGTGATCACTATACTAGTCCTGGAAAGGTGAAGGAATCCAAATGGTGGAAGAGAAGAGAGGACTTGGGAGTGCAAGGAAAGGAGAGGAAAAAAACAAGGAAGGGACCCAGGAGACAGAGTAAAGACAGTAATAAGTCCACAAATAGCAGTCTTTTTGCCACAGATTTGGCTGATAATTCACGATATTTCACTGTAAATTAGTGCATCAAAAATCCACACCATTTCTGCGGGATGGGAATTCATCATAATGGTAACCAGAGATGAGCGAGCATGCTCGTTTAAGCCTGATGCTCGATCAAGCATTGATATTGTCGAGTAACTGATTACTCTACCGATCATCTCCATCTCTCTCTCCTTCTCCAATTTACCCAAGCATCGCATGGTTCTCGGTCAAGTAATCAGTTACTAGACAATATCAACGCTCGATCGAGCATCAGGCTTAAACGAGCGTGCTCGCTCATCTCTGATGGTAACCCCAATTCTTGAATTCATTTGCTACTGATTGTGGCACTGAGTGCAGCCCGATTCCAAGTCTTACTCTTTGGGCTCCATGTTACTCCCCTGAGGAGTCATGCTATGGCTTCAGCATAGCTAGGGAGTGGAAAGGTATCCTCTAGTTAGGAGGTGACCATTCACATCTGTCCTGCCCTCTGAACATAGTATGTGTGTGATATGGGGAACTTACTGTCCAGAGATGTAGTCGCCATGATAAATGTTGAAGGAGACACATCCAACGCATTGATCTTTCCAGAGTGAAAGGAGAAGATGCATTCGGGGTCTTGTGTCTACAGAAATAAGACATTGTAATTTCAATGCTGAACCGGGAAATAAAGATCATTTTAGATGGCCAGATTATCACGTCCGAACATTTTTCCAAACTCTCAATAGCGGGCCATGTAAAGGGACCAACAATCAATTTTGTTCAGTTTGTTCGGTTTCAGCAAGCATGAAAACACTCGATCGGTGGAGCATCTGCCATGTGAACAGGAAAATGTACAGCCGGCCCAAACTGGATGAAACCTCGTACTACGGTAGCAATTGTTCATTCCCACAAGCTAATTCTCGGGCCATGTAAAATAAAATGAAATGAGCGCCAATTGACATGCATGTTGTTCGGTGCTCATTAACCCCTTGAGTGGCGGGTTTCCTACCACCCTGTCGTGCCCACCAGGGCAGGTTTTTTAAAATGGTCTAATCATTGAATTTCAACTAATTTTGCAGTTGCGTCTCAAGAGCCATAACTTTTTCATTTTTCCATTGACACGGCCATATAAGGGCTTGTTTTCTGCGGGACAAGTTGTGATTTTTTAAACAGGAGGGAGGAAAAAAAGAAATGGGGAAAAAAGAAAAAAAGGGGCCATGTCATTAAGGGGTTAAATAATGTATTAAAGGGGTTGTCCCGCGCCGAAACGGGTTTTTTTTTTGTTTTTTTTTTAACCCCCCCCTTCCCCGTTCGGCGCGAGACAACCCCGATGCAGGAGTTAAAAAAACAAACCGGGTAGTACTTACCCGAATCCCGGCGGTCCGGCGTCTTCATACTCACCTGCTGAAGATGGCCGCCGGGATCCTCTCTCTCTCTGTGGACCGCAGGGCTTCTGTGCGGTCCATTGCCGATTCCAGCCTCCTGATTGGCTGGAATCGGCACGTGACGGGGCGGAGCTACACGGAGCCGGCATTCTGCATGAGCGGCCCCATTGAAGACAGCAGAAGACCCGGACTGCGCAAGCGCGGCTAATTTGGCCATTAGAGGCCGAAAATTAGTCGGCTCCATGAGAACGAGGACGCCAGCAACGGAGCAGGTAAGTATAAAACTTTTGATAACTTCTGTATGGCTCATAATTAATGCACAATGTACATTACAAAGTGCATTAATATGGCCATACAGAAGTGTATAGACCCACTTGCTGCCGCGGGACAACCCCTTTAACTTCCTTCTCTGGGTCATTACGACGCACGGATACCACATGTGTGATTGTATTTTTGATTTTTTACAAAGTAAAGGGAGACAAGTGTTTTTATAATTTTTTTCTTTAATAATTTTGTAACTTTTTTTTTTTTTTTTAACTTTTTTTTTTTTTTTTTTTGTCCCTTTAGGGGACTTCCACAGGGACCCATCAGGACCCCCTGATCACATTCCGGGGGTCTGATGGTGACAGCCCTTTACATGCTGCAGTGACAGCCCTTTACATGCTGCAGTCACATAGACTGCAGCATGTAAAGGGTTAACACAGCAGAGATCGGAGGTTTTCTCTGATCTCTGCTGTAAGAGCTAGTACCTAGCTGTCCTCTGACAGCTAACAACCAGCTCTCCCTGCCACAGAGACCATCGGCTTGCTTCTGACAAGCCGATGGTCTCTATGGCAACCTGTAAACAAACCAGTGCAGGAGATTGCCGACATGTCGGCAATATCTTCTGCTGGTTTTTCAAAGCCCTTGCTTTATTCTTTGTGGGTCTGTGCAGGCAGAGCACACTGTCATAGCTTGTGGCATTGTGCTCCGCAGCTCCCATAGTGATACATAGCCCGGAAATCTTCCGGGCTATGTCACTATGAGCAGTGGAGCTCGTCCCGGAAAATTTCCGGGCGTGCCACTCAAGGGGTTAAATTGGGCTGAGAACTCAGCTCATCAGAATGGACCTTAAATCCCTTCTCTGACACCAACTATGACAACACAGTACTAGCAAACCGTAGTGGTCTTCATCTACTGTCCTAGCAGTCTGCCATGGACTGGTGTACCACCTATACACAACCAGTTGACTTTTTAGGAAGGATATCTGATTAATTGGATATTGGCCGTTTCCTGCACATTGTAGATAATGGAACTATAATCACTGCAGTTTACAGAAAGTGAAGAATAAGACTTACTATATTGGAAAAGGATAGATCCAACTTCCATATTCCTCCACTGGCATCCTGAATGACAAAGAAAGTAAGACAACGAATACTAACACTAACCCGCAGAAGTAGACTTATGTTACTGGCCCAAAGTACTGATGAGCGAAGTTTTCAAATGTTCAGTTTGGCCAGTTTGCAGAATTTGGGCAAAAAGTTCAGTTCGGTCCGAATTAGTTCGAACCGAACCCAAACTTCACTGCTACCTCCAAAACAACAGAAAAAGGAGGAGGGGGGAGAAAAGGAGAAGCAGGAGAGGAAGAAAAAAGAAGAATGAGAAGAAGAAATATTGCCATTTTAATGGATTCGGCCGAGACGAACCGCCTGAGATTCGTGATTGCGCCGAACCAAACTTTTAGCAAAGTTTGACCTGAAACAGGATTCGACTGTTTTGGTTCACTCAACACTAGTCCAGAGATATAAAGAGCCTTTACTCTCCAACTGCAGGATAAGAACGATTGCCATAGAGCATCCCTTTAGCACAGTCCCTTGAAAGGTGTCGTTATGTTGCTTTAGGAGCAATGGGGTTCCTTTGCTTATAGGGCCTCCATGCAGCTGCAGAGGCTACATATATGATATGTGCTAACAGGCTTAGTGAGGCCAGAGTACCACTGGGGATTATATATTAGGATGCTCGCTTTAGAGTATGTCCACATGTACCATAAGCCTTGAGGATTTACAGAGCAGAGCATGCAAAAAATCTCATCTACATGCTGAAGAAGAAACCACTGCATAAATCGACCTGTGGTGAAGATCTTAAGTCTGCAGCAGATCAATATATGCAATGCAAAGAGTGAAGAGCCACAGCATTTCTACTCTGAAATCGCTGACAAAAATGACACAATTTGATGCAGCTTTTGCAATTGTGGTTGTTCTGCAAATTTGCTACAGATTTTCCACTGCAGAATGCCTGCAGCTGATCTGCCACGTGTAGCTGTGCTCTGGGTTCCTGGGTTCAAATCCGAATAGGGGCAATACCTGCATAGAGTGAATTTGTGCTTTCTCTGGATACTCCATCACTTTCACACACTACAAAAACAAATTGGCCCATAGCCAATAATGTGGCAAGAGTCTGGCCTACCTGAGCAAACCACACCGGAGAGTCCCCATCCATGGTCTTCACCATATATCGGAGGTTTACATTCTTTCCAACAAGAAGTTCGTTCATAGGTTCCATCTCTAAAAGACCAGTGTCATCCACAGAGTCTGCAGTATCCACTGTTTCAAAATCCCAAACCTGAAGGAAAGCGATAAAAAGCAGGACTATAATCAACAAATCTTAATTTTCTTCTCACAGTCAGATATATACAAGAAGCACACCTACCCTGACAAAGCCATCCACGCCAATGGTGATAAGTTCTCCTTCATCCAGGACGAACTGATGAATAGGACCGCTATGACATGCTCTTTGACCTTTTCTACATATCTCCACCTTGATGAGACCACCTTCCCATAGCAGCAGGTTGCCCCACTCTGACCCGGATATCACCTGCAGGACAAGGGTGGACTCTTATGACGTGCCCATTGCGGTGCCTATCGTTTCACTGTGTTTTTTGATAATTTTTTATGTTTTTAGCATAGTGAATTATACGTAAAGTCTGAGCATGTGACTTTTATAGTATAAAAAGTTCACAAATCTACCTTTCCATCTGGCAACTCCACATATCCTTCTATGTCTGTCAGTGTCGTCTTTCCAAATCTTCCAAGTTCTCCTTGCAGTTTCAAGCCGGTGAATGTGCGAGCCATCTTCCAAAATCTACACAAAAAAAGGTAGATGCCAGGCAATATTAAATATGTTCCGTATGACTTGAGGAGGTGCAAAACAAACATGGTCAAATTGTGAGACAAAAGGACAGCACATGTCACCTGATGTGTCCCGTCCCACAAGTAGTAAGTTGTTCCTCATTTTCTGGCGAAAAGGTGACTTGAAACACATCTTGAGAAAATGCCTTGGATCTCAGCATAATATTTTCCTGCTTCCAGTCCCAAATAGTTAGCATATAATCAGGGCTGCTGCCCACACTGGCAAGAAGTGTTCCCGACGTATTGAAGTCTATGAAGGCGTAGGCTTCCTCTGTGCCCCCTGAACCAGAGAAAATTGACTGTGAATAATCAGATTTATAGATTTCTATGACTAATAAAACTGAGCTGATGTCTCACCTCTGAGGATCCGATGTGGCTTTAGAGATGGGAACTCATACAGGATAATATTTGGTTTGTGTCCCTTTTCTGCTACTGCAAAATAGCTCCTGTTGGGATGAACCTAGAGGTAAAGAAGGGGTTAACACTTTGATAGTCTTTTTTTTCAGGTCTCTATTATATATTAAACTAATAATAACATCTGTCTTGACCTCTGAACAAAAGTCTATGTCTGTGACACTAGGACATTTGGTCTAGACGTAGTTTTATATTCATCTGTTATTTTAACCTTTTTGGCATTGAGTTGGTGCCCATGGCGGTACATACAAAATGCTCAATGCAAATTTATATAAAATACTTACTATTCCCTATGTACATGTTTAGAAGATTTTAGCTACTGAAGAAAGGCAACAGCAAAAGGACAGAAAACTTACCGCAACAGCTCCGATGCCCTGACCACTGCTGCTCCTCAGATATTGTTGTTCATGAGTCTTAAGTCCTAGGATGATGACCATAGCACCAGCTACAAAAAGCAAGGTTTGGTCATCCAGCAAGTGGAGATTTGCCCGTTTTGTACAGTCATAGCCAAAAGAATACCTGAGACATATTAAGGAATGACAACTTCTGAAAGTACTTTCTGATGGTCGGGTGGAAGTGTTGAGCTTCTAATCATGTATAATGCATTAGATGTGGGGGTTCATGTTTTTCTTCCATTTTCCATCCCTTAGTTCACTTTGCTGTGCTATATAGATACATTAACATTATTTATCCTACATACATTTTTGTTTTACATTTATCTGCCATTTTTAAACTTTTGGCATTTCGTTGGTGCCCATTGTGGTACCTACAAATCATTCAGTGCAAATTGGTAGATTATTCTTATTATTGTTTCTTAGCATTTTTGGAAAATCTTAGCTACAGGAAGAAGGATACAGAAGACGAAGGACCCCACTGGGAATCCCTGAGTCAGGGGAGATGTATGGCTGAGAGCAGATAGTATCATAGTCATAGAAAAAGTCATCTGGGATCTTCTTGGTCTCCTCCATTTCTTCTACATCACTTTCATGTTTTTGGTGTGCTACAAAAGAAGATTCCATGAGATGACTAATCCATATGCAGATAGAAGAATCTCAAATAGGAAACTTATGCTATAGAAAACAGGCTCTGTACTGACTATTCATGGATGATTCTTCTGCAGGTGCATCTTGCTTTTTCTCCATATCGGGGTATGAGACTTCAGCAGCAGCATCCTCTGAAGGCTCGTCTACAGGAAAATATAGAAATTACAAGCATGCAGCAGCCAATCTTATACGATATGTAGACAAAACATTAAGGGCTCATGCCGACGGCCATGACGGACTCTGCCAGCGGAATATCGCAGCGGCGCCCCCCAAAATCCCCATACTTACCACTCCGGATCCGCTGTACCGTGTCCCGCATGGAGGGCCGGCGCGTAGTACAGCGCGTGATGCGCCGGCAGTGTCAGATGACGTGGCTGGCGGTGGGCAGGGCCAAGTATTCACGCGATACTTCCGCTGTGCTACAGCGGAAGTATAGCGTGATGGCCGGCTTCCATTGACTGCAATGGAAGCTGGCCGTGCGTATTCCCACTGCAAATACAGCATGCCGCGTTTTCTTTCATGCTGTGGAATTCTGCAGCGTGAACATTGAGCTATTAGGCTCAATAGAACCTAACAGCTTCGTGGTGATGCCGCGGATTTCCGCCGCGTAAAACAAGGCAGAAATCCGTCCGTGGGCATTAGCTCTTAAATTGAATTTCCAGCTTTTGTCATCCTGTTATTTTTCGGTCCAATATATTACACTGATTAGTTTCTGAATTCATCTGTACAGCAGTCTGAGCTCTATTTTTCTAATACACTGCTCCAAATCTACTACATGTGTATAACATCTATGTGTATAACATCGCTCACTCTCCACCTCGCCATACCGTGCACATCTCCAGCCCCTTTACCTTCTGTATCAGCCCACTATTCGTAGTATGTAAGCTCGTTGGAGCAGGACCCTCACCCCTATTGTTTCCATCAATTGATTACTATGTAACCGTGGTTCTGTAATGTTTGTACTTTTGTCTTTCTGTATCTCCCCTGTCTATGTAAGCGCTGCGGAATATGTTGGCGCTATACAAATAAAGTTTATTATTATTTATTATTACTACATTGCAAGCAGACAGAATGCTAGCATGTAATTCTGTCAGTCACCACTAGAGGGAGCTTACTGAATATTGTGCCATTAGTGAACTCAATGTGTGCAGTGAGCGCCCTCTAGTGGTTGGTCCAGGCTGCCTGGATTTTATAATTTATCTCTATGCCTATGTAGGGGATTTGAAGCTTTGTATCACAAAAGTATGGCAGTATTAGAATTACAAGTAAGTTTGCAAAAAGTGTAAGTTACATACTAGGCGGTTCAAAATCGTCTGGAGGAGCCAAATGACTACGGTCATCAGTAGTGTCCATGGTGCTCGGGACAGCTTCTTCTGTGCTTTCCACTGCAGCACTACCTCCATCCTCCACAGCGGGTGCTCTCCTCACAATCTGGGCTCCTGGTTCATCACTGCTGCTGGGACACTCCTCTGTGAGCTCCACCACATCTTCAGCCTCCTCTCCTTCTTCTCCACCACCACCAGCTTTTGGTGAGGTGAGGACTATCCCATCCACTCCCGTAGTATGCTGCTCATCACTGATGGTCTGATCACTGGTGGTCTGATCACTGGTGGCTTCAGGTAACAGGTGGCGCTCGTCTGTGTGAGGGGCTGAGTTATTAGCTGTGGAGGTGTCCAGTGTGTCTCCCTCTTGTACATGTACAGGCGTCATGTTCTCCTGTTCTACATTCTCTTGTGGCTCATCATGTACAGGGTCAGCTGTGGGAATACAGAGAGTATATGAGCCATGTGGACCCCAAGTCTTAGCGTGTCATTATCCTGCTCCCAAGAGTCAGTGTGTCATCATCTTGTGGCCAAGTGTCAGGGCATCATTCCCTCGTATACCAAGTGTTATTTCCTGTTGTACCCAAAAGTGTTGGTGTGTTATGTTCCTTTTCCCCAAATTTCAGTATTGTATTGTCCTGTACCTCAACTATCAGTGTATCATTGTCCTGTACCCCAAGTATCCGCGTGTGATTGTTCTGTACCCCAAGTATCAGTGTGTGATTGTTCTGTACCCCAAGTATCAGTGTATCATTGTCCTGTACCCCAAGTATCCGCGTGTGATTGTTCTGTACCTCAAGTATCAGTGCATCATTTTCTTGCACCCCAAGTGTCAGCGTGTCATTGTCGTGTACCCCACGTATCCGTGTGTGATCGTTCTGTACCCCAAGTGTCAGTGTGTCATTGTCCTGTACCCCAAGTGTCAGTGTGTCATTGTCCTGTACCCCAAGTGTCAGTGTGTCATTGTCCTGTACCCCAAGTGTCAGTGCCTCATTGTCCTGTACCCCAAGTATCAGTGTGTCATTGTCCTGTACCCCAAGTGTCAGTGCCTCATTGTCCTGTACCCCAAGTATCAGTGCATCATTGTCCTGCACCCCAAGTGTCAGTGTATCATTGTTCTGTACCCCAAGTATCAGTGTGTCATTGTCCTGTACCTCAAGTATCAGTGCATCATTGTCCTGTACCCCTAGTATCAGTGTGTCATTGTCCTGTACCCCTAGTATCAGTGTGTCATTGTCCTGTACCCCAAGTGTGAGCGTATGATTGTTCTGTACCCCAAGTGTCAGCGTGTCATTATCCTGTACCCCAAGTATGAGCGTGTGATTGTTCTGTACCCCAAGTGTCAGCGTGTCATTATCCTGTACCCCAAGTATCAGTGTGTCATTATCCTGTACCTCAACTATCGGTGTATCATTGTTCTGTACCCCAAGTATCAGTGTGTCATTGTCCTGTACCCCAAGTGTCAGTGCGTCATTGTCCTGTACCTCAACTATCGGTGTATCATTGTTCTGTACCCCAAGTATCAGTGTGTCATTGTCCTGTACCCCAAGTGTCAGTGCGTCATTGTCCTGTACCTCAACTATCGGTGTATCATTGTCCTGTACCCCAAGTGTCAGTGTCATTGTCCTGTACCTCAAGTATCAGTGCATCATTGTCCTGTACCCCAAGTGTCAGTGTGTCATTGTCCTGTACCCCTAGTATCAGTGTATCATTGTCCTGTACCCCAAGTATCAGTGTGTCATTGTCCTGTACCCCTAGTATCAGTGTGTCATTGTCCTGTACCCCAAGTGTCAGCCTATGATTGCTCTGTACCCCAAGTGTCAGCGTATCATTGTCCTGTACCCCTAGTATCAGTGTGTCAATGTCTTGTACCCCAAGTATCAGTGAGTCATTGTTCTGTACCCCAAGTATCAGTGCATCATTGTCCTGTACCCCAAGTGTCAGTGTCTTTGTCCTGTACCCCAAGTATCAGTGCATCATTGTCCTGTACCCCTAGTATCAGTGTGTCATTGTCCTGTACCCCAAGTATCAGTGTGTCATTGTCCTGTACCCCTAGTACCAGTGTGTCATTGTCCTGTACCCCAAGTGTCAGTGTGTCATTATCCTGTACCCCAAGTATCAGCGTGTGATTGTTCTGTACCCCTAGTATCAGTGTGTCATTGTCCTGTACCCCAAGTGTCAGCCTATGATTGCTCTGTACCCCAAGTGTCAGCGTATCATTGTCCTTTACCCCTAGTATCAGTATGTCAATGTCTTGTACCCCAAGTATCAGTGAGTCATTGTTCTGTACCCCAAGTATCAGTGCATCATTGTCCTGTACCCCAAGTGTCAGTGTCATTGTCCTGTACCCCAAGTGTCAGTGTCATTGTCCTGTACCCCAAGTATCAGTGTGTCATTGTCCTGTACCCCAAGTGTCAGTGTGTCATTGTCCTGTACCCCAAGTGTCAGTGTGTCATTGTCCTGTAGCCCAAGTGTCAGTGTGTCATTGTCCTGTACCCCAAGTGTCAGTGCCTCATTGTCCTGTACCCCAAGTATCAGTGCATCATTGTCCTGTACCTCTAGTATCAGTGTGTCAATGTCCTGTACCCCAAGTATCAGTGCATCATTGTCCTGCACCCCAAGTGTCAGTGTATCATTGTTCTGTACCCCAAGTATCAGTGTGTCATTGTCCTGTACCTCAAGTATCAGTGCATCATTGTCCTGTACCCCTAGTATCAGTGTGTCATTGTCCTGTACCCCTAGTATCAGTGTGTCATTGTCCTGTACCCCAAGTGTGAGCGTATGATTGTTCTGTACCCCAAGTGTCAGCGTGTCATTATCCTGTACCCCAAGTATGAGCGTGTGATTGTTCTGTACCCCAAGTGTCAGCGTGTCATTATCCTGTACCCCAAGTATCAGTGTGTCATTATCCTGTACCTCAACTATCGGTGTATCATTGTTCTGTACCCCAAGTATCAGTGTGTCATTGTCCTGTACCCCAAGTGTCAGTGCGTCATTGTCCTGTACCTCAACTATCGGTGTATCATTGTTCTGTACCCCAAGTATCAGTGTGTCATTGTCCTGTACCCCAAGTGTCAGTGCGTCATTGTCCTGTACCTCAACTATCGGTGTATCATTGTCCTGTACCCCAAGTGTCAGTGTCATTGTCCTGTACCTCAAGTATCAGTGCATCATTGTCCTGTACCCCAAGTGTCAGTGTGTCATTGTCCTGTACCCCTAGTATCAGTGTATCATTGTCCTGTACCCCAAGTATCAGTGTGTCATTGTCCTGTACCCCTAGTATCAGTGTGTCATTGTCCTGTACCCCAAGTGTCAGCCTATGATTGCACTGTACCCCAAGTGTCAGCGTATCATTGTCCTGTACCCCTAGTATCAGTGTGTCAATGTCTTGTACCCCAAGTATCAGTGAGTCATTGTTCTGTACCCCAAGTATCAGTGCATCATTGTCCTGTACCCCAAGTGTCAGTGTCTTTGTCCTGTACCCCAAGTATCAGTGCATCATTGTCCTGTACCCCTAGTATCAGTGTGTCATTGTCCTGTACCCCAAGTATCAGTGTGTCATTGTCCTGTACCCCTAGTACCAGTGTGTCATTGTCCTGTACCCCAAGTGTCAGTGTGTCATTATCCTGTACCCCAAGTATCAGCGTGTGATTGTTCTGTACCCCTAGTATCAGTGTGTCATTGTCCTGTACCCCAAGTGTCAGCCTATGATTGCTCTGTACCCCAAGTGTCAGCGTATCATTGTCCTTTACCCCTAGTATCAGTATGTCAATGTCTTGTACCCCAAGTATCAGTGAGTCATTGTTCTGTACCCCAAGTATCAGTGCATCATTGTCCTGTACCCCAAGTGTCAGTGTCATTGTCCTGTACCCCAAGTGTCAGTGTCATTGTCCTGTACCCCAAGTATCAGTGTGTCATTGTCCTGTACCCCTAGTACCAGTGTGTCATTGTCCTGTACCCCAAGTGTCAGTGTGTCATTATCCTGTACCCCAAGTATCAGCGTGTGATTGTTCTGTACCCCAAGTGTCAGTGTGTCATTGTCCTGTACCCCTAGTACCAGTGTGTCATTGTCCTGTACCCCAAGTGTCAGTGTGTCATTATCCTGTACCCCAAGTATCAGCGTGTGATTGTTCTGTACCCCAAGTGTCAGTGTGTCATTGTCCTGTACCTCAACTATCGGTGTATCATTGTTCTGTACCCTTAGTATCAGTGTGTCATTGTCCTGTACCCCAAGTGTCAGCCTATGATTGCTCTGTACCCCAAGTGTCAGCGTATCATTGTCCTTTACCCCTAGTATCAGTATGTCAATGTCTTGTACCCCAAGTATCAGTGAGTCATTGTTCTGTACCCCAAGTATCAGTGCATCATTGTCCTGTACCCCAAGTGTCAGTGTCATTGTCCTGTACCCCAAGTGTCAGTGTCATTGTCCTGTACCCCAAGTATCAGTGTGTCATTGTCCTGTACCCCTAGTACCAGTGTGTCATTGTCCTGTACCCCAAGTGTCAGTGTGTCATTATCCTGTACCCCAAGTATCAGCGTGTGATTGTTCTGTACCCCAAGTGTCAGTGTGTCATTGTCCTGTACCTCAACTATCGGTGTATCATTGTTCTGTACCCCAAGTATCAGTGTGTCATTGTGCTGTACCCCAAGTCTCAGTGCGTCATTGTCCTGTACCCCAAGTGTCAGTGCGTCATTGTCCTGTACCTCAACTATCGGTGTATCATTGTCCTGTACCCCAAGTGTTAGTGCATCATTGTCCTGTACCCCTAGTATCAGTGCATCATTGTCCTGTACCCCTAGTATCAGTGTATCATTGTCCTGTACCCCAAGTATCAGTGCATCATTGTCCTGTACCCCTAGTATCAGTGTGTCATTGTCCTGTACCCCTAGTATCAGTGTGTCAATGTTTTGTACCCCAAGTATCAGTGATTCATTGTATGTACCCCAAGTGTCAGTGCATCATTGTCCTGTACCCCAAGTGTCAGTGTGTCATTGTCCTGTACCCCTAGTATCAGTGTGTCATTGTCCTGTACCCCTAGTATCAGTGTGTCATTGTCCTGTACCCCTAGTATCAGTGTGTCAATGTTTTGTACCCCAAGTATCAGTGAGTCATTGTTCTGTACCCCAAGTGTCAGTGCATCATTGTCCTGTACCCCAAGTGTCAGTGTGTCATTGTCCTGTACCCCTAGTATCAGTGTCATTATCCTGTACCCCTAGTATCAGTGTGTCATTGTCCTGTACCCCAAGTATCAGTGTGTCATTGTCCTGTACCCCTAGTATCAGTGCATCATTGTCCTGTACCCCAAGTGTCAGTGTGTCAGGGTCAGATACTCCAATCGTGGGGGAGTCACTGCTGTGTATTTAGTGAAGGAAGAGTCGGACTGATAGAATAAGTTTCTTTACATCACTCCATTATTCCTCGGTTACCCATTTCACCAATACCAGTATGCTGGGAATTACTATATAAGCGATTCTATATTCTCCGGTGTAATAACACAGAGATGAGAGCAGAAAGAAATACTGATGAAGGCAGCCATCGTGAAGCCCTCCTGAAGGTATCTGCCGCCCCCTCCTAAGCTGGCGGATGTTGCTGTATCTCCAGCCTGCACAGTTGATCTTAGTTCAGTAATCGCACTCGTACCCCGCTCCTCCGCTGTTGGTCCTGCGCTCTCGTTGTCTACGGCTGGGGCAGTCGGCTCCCTCCCTCCATGACCCGCATGTTCTTCAGAAGTGTCCATATCTGCAAATATTGTACATATAAAGGTGATGATGATGATGATGATGATGATGATGATGATGATGATGAAGAAATGTAGTCGGCAGGATTTCCTCAGGGAGGCGCAGGTTATGACACCCGGAGCGCTCTCCTGTTTGTATCGTCTGCTGGGACCTCCGGTTTTGAGGATTGGAGTAGACACAGCGAGCCGGCGTTTGACAATATTCCTAGTATCTTTCTTATGAGACGTTTTGGAATGTTTTTTATATTACCGCATGTTTATTTCTCACAGATGATACTAAGTGAACCCAAAGATCAAGAGCGACCGAACCAATTAGGTAGTCTAATGGGTCAGAAGAACCAATCATATTTAGTCCCACTGACATTCTAATAATCGTCAAAGGGGTTGACCAGTTGTAAACTATTGGCGGCCTATTCTTAGGATAGGTCATCAACAGCAGATAGGCGGGGGTCTATCGCCCGGGACCCCTGAGATCAGTAGGTCATCTAACCGGTGTGCTTGTGTACTGAGCTAATTTCTGCAGGAAGCAGACAGCTCCGTTCTTACTGCAGTGGCCAGGCTAGGTATTGCAGGCAAAGTTCCCATTTATTTCAATAAAAACTTGGCCTGCAAAACCAAGCCTGGCCACTGCAGTAAGAACGGAGCTGTCTGCTTCCTGCAGAAATCACCTCAGTGCATCAAACGTAGCACAATCCCAGCAAACAGCTGATTAGTGGGGGTCCCAAATGACAGACCCCTGCCAGTCTACAACTGGGGGCCTACGCTGAGCCAGCAATAGTTTACAACTGTTCAACTCTTTTAATGATAATTGCTGTCTAAGTACGCTTCAGGGTCCGGACGCACGTAGTGGCGCTGTGCTGTGAAGAACATCGAGTTAATATGCACTTTTACCACAAATCAGAGGGGTCTTCAAATGATTGTTAACCCCTTCTCTCCAGGGCACGTACCTGTACGCCCTATGTACGCAGGGTTAATATGGCGCACATGTGGAAGCTAAACACGCCCCATCCACGGCCGGTGTCAGCTGTCTTTGCCAACTGATACACTGTCAGAACAGCAAAGATGGAGTTCACCCTTTAAATGGCGCTGTCAATTCTGAAAGTGGCATTTAAATGTCCCGATCGAAAATCACGGGTACTGCCTCCCCCTCCCCCACCAATAAGATCACGGGGTGGTGGCTGGGAGTCATGGCGGCCAGGAAACTTCTGAAAGACCCCAGGGCTGCCATGTATTTCGTCCTGTAAGGGGCCCTTCACACTTTCGATAAAATCAAGCAATGCGAGAGTGAAAACGCAGAATTATGAAACCAACGATTTTCAATGACTTCATTCCCATTTGTGACGTTGCGATAAAAAATATTGCAGCCTGCCGTATCTTTCTGCGTTTTGCGACTTTTTCTTTTTAATCGCCCATATTTCACTATGGAGCCTCCTTTTTATCGCAGCGCGATGCACAAAATTGCGATTTCCGAGCGATGTGATGCGTTTTTAACCTTAAAAAATTCCTATTGACTTTTGCGCTAAAAAAGAAAAAAAATGCACAATTTTAAGGCGGGCGGCAGAGACACGAGGTTATTATCAGGAAAAAGCATTGCTAACGATCAAAAATCGCAAAGACGATGACGCGATTTTTTTGCAGCAGCAAAATCGCAATCGCCAGTGTGGAGGCGCCCTAAGCCGTGCGTGCAGCTCGACTTAAATGATTGCCTGCAGGAATACCATATACTGCAAAACAATGGCGAGTTCAAGGCCCCCTGTGGGAAGCCAAGAGAAGGAAAAGTGAAAAGAGGTTTTTATTAGTTTAACGTATTTATAGTAAGGACAAAAAAAAACATATTTGGCCCGGCTGCGTCCGTAAGTCTGATCTATCAAAATAACGCAGGATTTATCCCGCACGGTGATCTTAGTCAGAAAAAAAAAGCACAAAGCCAGAAATGTACGTTATTAGGTCAATCGTGTCTGCAGGAAAAAATGTAAGAAAGCTGACCAGGCGGTCGTATTTACTCAAAAGGTGTACAATTAGAAACCACCGAAAAAAGCCCTCACCGCGCAAAAATAAACAGTTATGGCGGTCAGACGTTGGAGGCAGAAAATATATTTTTTCCTTGTAAAGTATTACAACAAGGCGTTTATCAGGAGCCTCTTTTCTCTTTACCTGTCCCCTCTGCTTCCCCCGTGTCCGCCATCTTTGTTGCCACGGTTGCTAGGATACTAGGTACCCGGCGTCTCAGTATCACCCTAGCTACCGCGTGATTGAAGACCGTGCAGCTCACCAAACCACGCCCCCGGCTTCCTGGTATTAGACGGTTGAGTAATCAGTGGGCGGTTCTTTTAGTAAATTAGCGCCAGGGCTGCACTTACAGGTACGGCCACTAGATGCTGCTGTGGAAATACCGCGCTGCTGGAATGCCTGCGTACGTAAAACAAGAAACTACATTTCCCGATATCCTTAGCGAGTGCCCTACGGTTCCCAGTATTCCCTGCGAGCGCCTGCGCAGTACAGCGGTGTCCTGGTTGCCTTATATAACACGTGAGTATTAGAGGTGTGGGGGTGTATTCTGTATATACTGTTATATGGGACGTGGGGGGAGGGGGATATCGGAGCCGCTGGTCGCATCGGAGGTAATATGGCTGACCATCTGGATTTCGTCTTGACTATATGGTCATGCAGCCTTCTAATGATACAGATATTAGTACTTCCTAGACGCATGCAGCGCTCCTCCAGTGTATAAAACCTCATCGATGTATTATGAAAAGTTCTGCAACTTTTATATCTTAGTTCCTCATTGATTTCAAGATCTCTGCTTGCTTTCATCGAATTGGAATGTTCTTTATAGTTAGAGGCTGAATACTTCTCAGAGCTGCGGGTTTGTTACAATTGTGTCCAGTCTAGACATTCTCCTTCTACACTGATACATTGTAACAAACCCTCAGCTAGAGACATTAATGGAACTTCTGTAATTAGTTACATGCATGAAATGTGGCAGATAGCGGTAAGGACTCGCTCACATCTGCGCTCTCCGGGTTTCCAGTCTGCTGTTCCGTGAGAGGAGCGGCAAGACAGAAAAAACTTCTGTTTAGGCCCCCTGCACACGAGCGGAAATTCCACGACTGGATTTCCCGCGGAATTTCCGCTGCTGGAAGCCTTTATGGGTTTTCTTAACAAACGCAATCCTATGCAGACGGCCGCGATTTGGCCGCGCGAAATATCACGCAGCAAACAAACCGCGGCGCGCTCTATTTCTGTGCGGGGCTTGCAGAGCCCTGCACAGAAATGTCACTTACCCGGCTCCGGTCTGCGCATGCGCCGGCTGCCTGGCAAGCCAGCACATCAAACAGCCGGAGCCGGCGGGTGCGGGTGAGTACGCGCTTGTCCCTGTAGGCGCTCGGGTCAGGTCCCGTGGTGAGAATTCTCGCCGCCGGATCCGACCCGCCTGTCTGCAGGCGGCCTTACTTCCATCCAGTTCAGTGGGATTCTCTCCGCTTCCTTTCTGCTCCGGCTGCTGATTCTATTTTGTCTCTTTCAGCTTCAGAGATTACTTGGAAATTTCCATTTTCTTGTATGGGGCGGCTCCTCAGTGACCGTGGCTCAGTGGTTAGCACTGTTGCCTTGCGGTGTTTGAGTCCCAGGTTCAAATCTTGGCAATGGCAGCATCAACTTTGAAAAACTCCATACAGACATCACCCTCGGGCAGAATTGAACCTACAACTCCAGAACTGCAGGGCGGCAGCAGTAAGGACTGAGCCACCAGCTTGTTCTCTCTTCTCTGGAGGAGAACACAAAGGGAACGTACAAACTCCGTGCAGATGTTGTCTTTGGTCAAAATTGCACCTAAAACCTCAGCGCCCATTTATACGGGACGAATGTCAGGCAGATGATGCCCGGCACTCGTCCTCACATACACTCGCTACCGTACTGCTACACAGGAGCTAGTAGCGTTGACTCTTACAGAGCAGCCAGCAGGGAGGCATGACAGCTGTAGAAGATTTCTCTCCCCGCTCTCCCCGCCCCTCTCCATTGACATAACACAGCGACCGTTCAGTACTGAACAGCTGCTATTTACACTGAACGATGAGCGATCAGCGTTCAGGATTTTATGCAGCATAAACGATGGACAATAAGCTGATCGCTCAGTGTAAATAGCAGCTGTTCAGTACTGAACGGCTGCTATGTTATGTCAATGGAGAGGGTCGGGGAGAGCGAGGAGTGAAATCTCCTCCAGCCTCCCTGCTGAGAGCCAGCGATACTCGCTCTTGTGCAGCAGCACAGGAGTGAGTACATGTGGAGACGAGTGTCAGGCATCATCTGCTTGACAGTCGTCCCTTGTAAGTGGGGCTTTAGTCACCATGCTCTTATGTCTCCTCCAGAGTAGATGGTGAAGGAAAAGGAGGTGAATAAGATCTTCCTCCCCTTCTTCTGTTGATGGCTCAGTGTTCGGCACTATTACCTTATAACATCGGGGTTGTAGGTTCACATCTGACTCTGGACAACAACTGCATGGAGGTTGTATGTTCTCATTGTAATTCATCTTCTTGTCCTCTGGAGTAGCAAAAAAAAAAAAAAAACACCTGGTGGCTCAGTGGTTAGCACTGTTGCCTTACAACACAGGAATTGTAGGTTCAAATCTGACCAGGGGTGACATCTATATGGAACTTTTCAAAGTTGGGAATGGAAATAAACTGATAGAAATGGTCTTTTTTCACAGATTTATCTGCTACATTTGTTAAAGAATGGTAACTATAATTTCTGTTTGGTTCATTTTTAATGTGGCTTCACTATCGGTTTCATTTAACCCCTTGAGTGGCGGGTTTCCTACCACCCTGTCAGACCCACCAGGGCAGGTTTTTTAAAATGATCTAATCATTGAATTTCAACTAATTTTGAAGTTGCGTCTCAAGAGCCATAACTTTTTCATTTTTCCATTGACATGGCCATATGAGGGCTTGTTTTTTGCGGGACAAGTTGTGATTTTTTAAAGAGGGGGGGAGGAAAAAAAGAAATGGGGGGGAAAAAAGAAAAAAAGGGGCCATGTCATTAAGGGGTTAAATAATGTATTAACTTCCTTCTCTGGGTCATTACGACGTATGGATACCAGATGTGTGATTTGTATTTTTGATTTTTTACAAAGTAAAGGGAGACAAGTGTTTTTTATTATTTTTTTATAATTTTTTTACTTTTTTTTTTGTCCCTTTAGGGGACTTCCACAGGGACCCATCAGGACCCCTGATCACATTCTGGGGGTCCGATGGTGACAGCCCTTTACATGCTGCAGTGACAGCCCTTTACATGCTGCAGTCACATAGACTGCAGCATGTAAAGGGTTAACACAGCAGAGATCGGAGGTTTTCTCTGATTTCTGCTGTAAGAGCTAGCACCTAGCTGTCCTCTGACAGCCAAGCACCAAGCTCTCCCTGCCACAGAGACCATCGGCTTATGGTCTCTATGGCAACCTGTAAACAAAGCAGGAGATTGCCGGCATATCGGCAATATCTTCTGCTGGTTTTTCAAAGCCCTTGCTTTGTTCTCTGTGGGTCTGTGCAGGCAGAGCACACTGTCACAGCTTGTGGCATTGTGCTCTGCAGCTCCCATAGTGATACATAGCCCGGAAATCCTCCGGGCTATGTCGCTATGAGCAGTGGAGCCCGTCCCGGAAAATTTCCGGGCGTGCCACTCAAGGGGTTAAAAGATAAATAGATCTTTTATAAATGGAAAGCAAAACGCTGATGTGAACGATCCCCAAAAGTTATTTCTACAGTAGTGGAAAATCCGTATCCAATTCCCTTCCAGAAATAGTGTCAAAATTTGAACAGATTTTGTGCGCCTCTTCATTTGAAAGGGTGAATTGGGTGAAATCTGCAGTGGATCTGCATCAAAACCATGTGAACTTTTTTTTTTTTTCTTTTAAAGGGATTTTCCTTGATAAGATTTTTTTTTTTTTAAACACGTACAAATAATTAGTAGAGGCCTTTTTCATCGCAGGTCTCCACAGCTCCAGCGCCATCTCCCCACTAGGTCTGCTTACAGGCTGCTGCCAACTGCTGATTGGCTAGAGCAGCCCATGGAGAGGCAGCGCTGGAGCTGCGGGGAACCGGGACGGGTGAGTGTAACCTGTTTATTATGAGGAGCTAAAAGAAAATCTAGTAACAATTTGTCTGTTTTTATTCGGAAGCAGAAATTGTATTGCGGTTAGTAGAAAAATGTGGGTGATATGAGGGCGCCGCTGTACAGGGAGCCCATGCTGCCTCCAGCCGTGACATTGTAGAGTCATGCTGAAGGTCACAAGGATTAAGTCAGACGGTACAAGACATCTGTAGAGGAACAGGAGAGGTGAGAAGTAGCCTGAGATCAGATGGCAGCCACGAGGCTTTGGGGCATGGTGCCAGCAGTAGAGACGGGCACAGGTTAGGTGCAACCACGAGGCTTTGGGGCATGGTGCCAGCAGTAGAGACGGGCACAGGTTAGGTGCAGCCACGAGGCTTTGGGGCATGGTGCCAGCAGTAGAGACGGGCACAGGTTAGGTGCAGCCACGTCCTCATTGATATTTAGGATTAACATGCAGCAGCCTGTATATAGCAAACAGTATATGGTCCCCCCCCCCCCCCCTTCCCCGGATTGGCGCACGACGCAACTTCCTGTGTTTACAGGAGAGGAGAAACACGACGGAACAGAGAAGCTGCTTTTAGATCATATGAACATCACTAATCTCTCTCCTCTCCTGATACACTGGCCAGCCGAGGATTGTTAGACTGCATACAATTGTAACAAACCCTCAGCAAAAGTTTTCTGTGCCAACTTCAGAATTCTTGTTCCAATCGCCTTTTAGGGCATACTTGATAGGTGATAGAGGTTAATCTTGGGGTACACCTTTAAGCTTTTATATAAACTACAGAACCCCTTTAAACCCAGTGGGAGCCTTGTAGTTCCGGCCCCAATCCGCCATTGAATTACATTGCAACATGGCTGTCTCCTGTTCCACTGAGTGCCGTCTGTGTCCTGATATCGGTGTAGTTCCCTCTTCACACCACTAGGGTCGCTCTGCTATGGCTGCCTTGTATTACATGTATTAAAGTTTATATTGCAGTGCTCTGCAGTTGAGGGTCTTTTTGACCATGTGCCGTTTTCCCTCTAAGTCCTCCACAAAAAGTCCCATCATGTCCGGTCTTTCTGCTGCAAGCTGTGAGTCGACCCCTGTGAGCTCTGAGACCCCAGAGAAGAAGCCCCTGAAGCCGTGCTGTGCCTGTCCAGAGACCAAGAAAGTGCGGGATGCCTGGTGAGTGAGCGGAATAAGTTGGCCACAATACACCGACAAGATCCAGCCCCCCCATGTACACTAGGGATAGTGATGGCGCCTCAGTAGGCAATGGTGTAAATATATGATCAGTGGAGGTCCATGGCGTCTGGGATTGTCGCATGTGCAGTAGGAATGGGTGAATCTGCCCACAACAGGGGTAGATGTGCTGATCTCGGATGTCGTGACACATGCAAGAGACTTTAACCACCGCTGTGATGACGTGGAGAACATCTTCACCTCTCTTGCCGAGAGAAGGGCGGTGTTGGGGGAGTTATGAAGGTTCCTGAGACTGTCTGGCCCCTATGGCATGAGAAAATCAGTCTTCACTTGCAGTTGTTTGGCTCATTGAGGACAACAAAGTCCTTTTGAAATACACGTTCCATCTGCGTTTAAATCGTATAGACTGACTACAGAGGGAAAAGGCTTGTACCAAGATATAAAGTTATCCACAGGATAGGGGTACTAAAGGTCCCCGCATGAATGGAGCAGGGACGTACATGCGTGCAGCTGCTCCATTCATTACAGCGACAGTGCCGGAACTTGCCAAATATGAGCACTCAGCAATCTATGGCACTGCAGTGACTGGAGCAGCGGCACGCACCCTCCACCCTCCGATCCACTCAAGCAGGGACCTTCGGAATCAGTGTGGCCCCAGCGGTCACATCCTGTGGATACAGAATAACGTCATATCGTTTAGTTTTACGTCAGCGCTGTCAGTCATTCTGCCGTTCCGTGCCCTGTTAACAATTGGCGCAACACAGCAGACAGACAGCCCCTGCATCGCCACCCCTCATATGTTCAAGTCACCCGGCTGCTTTCTGATGCTACCACTGGAATAATATTCATGGCTGATCCGTCTTTCCCCAGCATCATTGAGAAGGGAGAAGAGCACTGCCAGGATCTGATCGAGGCCCACAAGGATTGTATGAGAGCCCTCGGCTTCAGAGTGTGACCACAGCGGGCAGGTCTGGGCGTTCGGTAAGACGTCTGCACTATGGCTTCATTCATACGGAGGGGGGGGGAAACACTTGGGATTTGCAGCAGCAGGAGTAGCTGTGGGAATATGCAGCATTCACAGTACAGTATAGTGGGTGGGATGTTCTCCTCTTTCTGCTGTAGCCATTTTTCCCCCTCCGTTTTTTTTTTTCTGGCGACATCGCTACATGAGGGCTTGTTTCTTGCAGGACGAGTTGTATTTTTCAATGGGACCATTTAACGTAGCATAAAATGTATTGGAAAACTTAAAAATTTTGGGAGAAGTTGGAAGAAAAAAACCCCCACAATTGCAACTTTTTGGGGGGTTGTTTTCATAGCATATACAATGCCGTTAAAATAAAAAAATATTAAAGGGTTTTTAAAGAGAAATCCTTTCCCCAAGTCATTGCATAGAAAAAAAGTTTCCATAAAAGTGCAGTTTAAGATATCTCAGTATTAGGCTTTATTCACAAAAGCGTAAATCGGCTGCAGTTTTCATGGCGGCCGATATACGCTACCATCTAATACATCACATCAGAGGGTCGTATTCCCGCGGCATAAAGGCACCCGGCTAGCCAATATAGCGCCGGGCACTTTTACGTCAGCCAGGAAAGATATAGTTCTGGAACTATCTTCCTGGCCGGAATGCATCGGCGGCTGCATAGACTCCCATGGGACTGGTAAACTTCCTCCCCTTCTCTGCTCCTCTTGCCGGCTGTTTGCAAGTTGCTAAGCTCCCGCCCCCTCCCATTGCTGGCTACCGGCAAAGGGCGGAGAGGGGGTGGGAGCTTAGCACACTACCTCCCGCCTCCTCCCTTTGCTGAGAGCCGGTGAGGGGGAGGCAGCTTAGCTGAGATATGTCTCCTCCCTCCCGCCCAATGGCATTGCAGGCCCAGGCCGCCTGAACGGGGGCACGAACATTAACTTTGCGCCCTCATTCACCTGTTTTTCATCACCGGTGGGCGAACGTAAAACTGCTGATGCCCGTGTGACGAAGTCCTTAATCATGCACACTAAATGCCAGCAGAAAAAAATAATGCAATGCTAGAATTGTTTTTTTTTGGCTATACCGTCTCCAAGAAAAAAATTGAATAGAAAGTGATCAATAAGTTGTATGTCCCGAAATAGCTGTCAGCTAGTGGATACCCACCATGTAAGGAGCGGGCTCTGCTCCTGGCACCTGTATATGAGCATGATGGGAAGGGCTATTACACATGCAGACTACTCGTCCCCCCCCACTAGGGGCAGCGCTCACATAACATACCCCTCCATTACAGCGTGCCTTGTTCTTTCAGGGTGTGTGTGCTGCTGGGAGAAGTTAACTTATTTCTTGATGTGAGAATATTGCTGGAGACCCGGAAGGGGAAGATGAGTGGAGATTTCAGCTACATGTATATCAGACCTTCCTGCAAATCTAATAAAGTTTATTTTTAAATTATAATAAAAGTTCAGGAAATCTCCGTTGTCTGTTTCCTGGCGTCTCATAGCAGCAGATTCAGAGTTGTTCTCTCGCAGTCCAGATTCTCTGTTCTCTCCCCGCCCCTACATCACGGCTGACTTATCACCACACTGGAACAAGTTTTCTAACTTGCCGCAAGGCGTTGTACAATCCTACGATGTTGAAACCGCTACGCTGACATCCATGCCCAACGGATCATGCGATAATGGAAAGCTCCTGCTCAATCGGTCCAGTTACTGCAGCTGAGCAACATGCTGTGGGTTTTAATTCCTATCTCTTTGTAAGATCTCTGCTTGTCATCAGTAAATGAACATTCTTGGGGTTTAAGGTGGGCTAGGTCTGCATTAAGAGCACAAATTATGCCCGCCTGGATCACTAGTAAACAATACTGTGTTGTAAACAGTCGGGACGTCAGCCTGCTGTATTGTAGCCGGAGAGAAATTAGTGCAACTTGCTAAGTGTTGTATAGACTGATACACTGTAACAAAGCCTCAGCTGTAGGGGTGAGAAGGCCTGGAAAAAGTATAGATTATTTTCCTTTCCAATGATAAACCATATGGTAAAGTTCCCTGCTGCAAGCACAGAGTCGTGACCATCTCCTAGGGTGACGTCTAGAGATGAGCGAGTATACTCGCTAAGGCATATTACTCGAGCGAGTAGTGCCTTAGCCGAGTATCTCCCCGCTCGTCTCTAAAGATTCAGGAGCCGGCGCGGGTGACAGGTGAGTTGCAGCGGGGAGAGAGATCTCCCCTCAATTGTGAATGAATTGGTGTTGGATTTTCAACTAAAATCTATATAATTTTAGATTATAACAGATTAGGTGTCTGAGCGTGCTTAACGCGAGTATATTGACAAAATTCAGTTACAGCAGAGCTGAGTGGGACCGGGTGGACATTGTCACATCACCATGGGAACTCCGCATATATCTCAGTAAGGATGGACAAAATGACTGCGAGTGTCCTCCCGAGACTTCAAAGTCCCACGCATGCCTAGATCCTCTGGATCAACACAGTAGGATAGACAGGCTGGACATTGTCTTCATTCGGCCTTACATACTATGTTACTATGTTAGAAGAGAAACCTGCTGAGACACTGATGTGACGGGAGCATAGTGGGAGATTTGCACTAGGCCCTGTACAATCCACATCAGTGTCGGGTTAGGCAAGATAACCGCCGCTAATCTCACGGACGCCCGAAATCTCACGCATGCGCATTTTGCAGTTATACAAACTAGCGCTTAATGGCGGCTGTAGTCGCAGTGTGGAGTGTCACAGGTGCTAGAAGTCTCTTCTTTGGATTGCCATTTACATGCCAGCCTATGGTAAGCATGAGAAATGTGTTTTCACATGTGTGAGAGATTTTATGTAATTGTGATATGTTGATTGGTTATTTGTTTCTATTTAAAACATGAGCTAAGATGGTGTATGTTATACCAGCGTGAGAAAGCCCCCAGGGGGTGGGTCGAAACGTCGCTGTCTTTGACCATGGAATTAAAAAAAAAAAAAAAGCCTACTTTTTGAAAATATCTGGCTAACTTGGAATTCTTCACCTTTGATGCTGCTTTTATCATTGATTTGAGTAGAAGTTAGACATGATGGAAGTAGTCTTTCCTGCTGTTGGCTTCAACTTCGTTCATGGTCGGTTTTACATGGCCTGAAATAGCGGTCCGTTTCTACAGAGAACATCCGTAACAGAATACAGCAACAAGCAGGTGGAGATTTTTATCATCTACCAGCGATTGACCCGAGGATCATTTCTATTGCACACACCGTCCTTCTGAGCGGTTTCACGTGGGCGATAAAAATCACGGGATGCGAGAGCACGTGAAAACACAATTATGAAACCCCTGCTTTTCAATGCTTTCCTTCACACGTGATATCAAGCTCGCCCATGTGAAACCAGCCTTACACAGATTTTGCTGTGGAGAAATCCGCCATGTAGGAAGCTCCCCTTTTGCTGTACACCAACAGCTGCAGATAGTCCTACAGCAATTAACAGCCAGGGGAAAAAAAACAAAACTGATTTTATTAAGAAACTGTAGTATAAATTAATTACATACAAGTATAAAACACTGATGAGACGGGTCAGAATCACAGAGTTAGGAGATGTGGGTGGAAAGTGCAAACCAGCCCTCCTCCTTGTCCTTAACCTATGGAAGAAAGAGAGAGCAGTCAGCGTACAGCTGGTACCTGTAGATCACAAATACAGCATCGCAGTAGATACAGACTATCAGTTCTCCTGGCTTGATCCAGTTTACTGCCACTTTTGCCCATGTGCAAGCCAGGCATAATGCACTACAATACACAGCTATTGCAGTGCATTATTAAAGCAGTCAGTAGACTGCAGTTGTAAATATAGTGTACATTAAAAAAAATAAAAAATGCTGCTACACAAGGTTTGAAAAAAAAAAAAAATAAAGTGAGTTTAATTACCGTTCCATTTTACATTCTCAGTCTAACTGCTGCTCTAATGGAATTTGAAAACTCTACACACAGCAATTATAACTCAAAAGCCATAATTTGAGCAATAATCGTGAGTAAATCTTTCACTCTTCGGCTGAACGATGATTTTTAGGTGAGCATAAAATCCATCATTCAGCTGGTGGTAAGATAAGAGACCATAGGCTGTTTGCTGTCCATGGTGCTGTATTCTCCATGGTAGTGCTGATTACATTGTATTCAGCAGAAAGCCCACAGCAGAACAGGAAGGAGCTGAATGCAGAGAACAGACCAACTGCTGTTCTCTGCATACAAGTCCTAGAGGCTCATTTACATGCAAATGAAGGTGATAAGTTGCTAATAGACATTAGTGTTCATTAGCAGCTTATGCAAACCAGTCACTTAAAACATATCTTTTGAACAATTATCTTTGTGTGTAAATGGGCCTTTACACTATCTTTATCAATGCATAGGTCTTCATCCCACCCCCACAAAAAATAAAATTGATACATTTTTTCATTAGAATGGTGGTCCCACTTCTAGTTGCAATACACAGGCAGAAGATGCAGCCATTTGAGTGGGCCCTAGGGTGAAGCCGTGCAGGAACACCGCTGAGTTAAGAGGAGAATTTAAGTCCATTTCTTGAGAATACCCCCCTACCCCATCTGTTCTCTACACGCAGCCTTGTAATGAAGGATTTCAGTCCTCTATACCTACCTGTACTCTCCCTCCTCTGGACGAGCTGGTCACTGATGAATTGGACCTCCGAGATGCACTCGACCTAGAAAAGATTGAAAATAGGAATTCTGCTGCAGCGCATTTTAGGAGATGTGTTTACCCCAACCAGTGTCCGGTGCAAGAAAACTTCTCTCAGAGTGCAGGTTTACTCCAAAAATTAACTGAGCAAGAGAGACCGAAAAATCCATCTAACCTTACCTGCGACCACTGGCTGGGGATGGTGTCTCCCCTATAGAGGAATCGGTGAGCTGCAGCATTGGGAGCACCGCATCGATCTGTCGCACTCTTCTTCCTAGAAACACATGGTGGGATAAGTTACATGGCGGCTAGGAACAGACTTATCACAGTGAGCAGATACAGAAGAGGGTATAACTACACTATGCCCACCTGAGTGCGTGCCCTCACACTAGGAGTCTAAGGGCAACAGTCGCCTTCAGCAGATGTTCACAGAGAAATCTCCACGTGGAATCCGCCCAAAAAACCGCAGCAGAATCTTTGGCTATTGTGCCGAGGATTCACACGCGACTTTAACATTGTCAATGAGCAAGATTAGAATTTCCAACATATTTCTGTACGAAGCGACAAGAAGTAGCGATAGGTCACCAAGTGGATCTGCACGCAAATGCTTAAGGAAGTCTGCACGCAAATTTTGTCCATTACTAGGGTAAAGGCCGTGCTCACAAAATGCTGTTTTTGCAGCATTTTACTGTTATTTCAAAGACATGTTATAGCGTTTAATGCACCCATCACAGTGCTGGGTGATGAGGTGCGTTAAAACGCTCAAATTGCATTGTTAGAAATGGCGCGTTCGAGCACAGCCCAGCAAAGCCCCACTGAAATCAATGGAGGAGTTTTACCCGGTGGTGTTTGAACTGCCATACTACTAACAGTAAAAAGCGGGCTGTGCGAGAGCCGCTCAATTCTGTTCGCAGATCTGTGGCAAAAACCACAACAGAATAGCCACGGATTTCTTCCACAGTTTTACGGGTAGGTTCAGTGCATTAAATTCTGTGGCGAAACCCGCCGTGTGATTACTGCCAATAGATGGAATTATAACATAGCATATAATATGGAATTGCTGGTTATGTAGTTCCTTTATATTCGTCTAAATTCGAGTTGAGTCCGAGAGTCTTGGGCGCAACTCACATCAGACAGGAACTAGACACACATCCATGCGCGGTCCGATCTGCTGGAACACTCCGTGTGCTACTCTTGTCTGTGATGTGGATGAGACTAGGACACGCAGAGACTTTTTTTTTCATATGGACCAAATGTCCGTGTGAAAGAGCCCCTGTGTGTAATAGCCTCATAGGGAACACATCTGTGTGCGGTCCGTGAGATACATGAGCAGCGCAGTTTGAATAAGGCCTTAGTGTGCATTCACAGTATATGAGCTGTGCGGTGCCCATACCAAGTCACTCAGCTCTGTGCCCCCGCTGCCAGCCTTCAGCTAATATTTTACATAACAGCACACAGACCTTCCTGTTGAAGCAACTGTTAGGAATGCAACAGACCCCACACAAATAATGAAGTGAAGGCGTAGCTTATCCCCTGCTGGGCGCAGTACCTGGCTCCTCCTGCTGTGGCGTGATGGGCGAGATGGCGGGTGAAACAACCAGGTTCTGTTTCTGCTGCTCGATGAGTCTCAGCAGTTTATCCCGAGCCTCCACGCTCTGCCGGTTCAGCTCCGTGATCCTCATCTCTAGAGTGACTGGACTTTGTATACATGATACCTCCTGCTGGAGAGAGATGGGAATGACACCAAGCTTAATCACTGGGAACAAACAATCAGCTTCAAAAAGTGTTTTCATTTCCTAAACATGATGATTTGCCACCTCTGTTTGCAGTCTTCCAATAGGAACCTTCACGGTTTACCTAACCCCTTCCCATTGCAGTCTTTTTTTTTTTTTTTTAAATTAATTCCCCCCCATCCCATTTAATTTTTTTAAATTTTTCCAGATACAAGAACTTTTTTAAAAGTATCTTAAAAATTTCTTAGCGAGACGTAACGGAAGTTAGTAATTGCACTATTTTGGTGGGCTTTGTTTTTATAGCATTAACGGTCCAGTAAAAATAGCATTTTTCCCTAATTCTATGGGTCCGTACGATTGCAGTGATACCAAAAATAATATTTTTTTTCTAATGCAGTACTAATTAAAATATAAAATAACACAAAAATCAATCAATAAATGATTTTTGTTGCCATTTTTCGACCCATTGTTTTATTTTTACCTTGATGGGGTTGTGGGAGGCGACTTGTAGTTTGTACTGCCACCATTTTTGGGATACATATGACTTCTTGATTGATTTTTAATTCAGTTTTTTCTTGGAGACAGGGTCACTAAGTAAACACAGTTCTGGCATTGCGTACAGCATTTTTTCCCCGACAGTGTTCACTGTGCGAGATTAATATATTCGACATTTACAGATGAATTGCTACCAATTTAACAGTTTTTTGATCTGATGACTGGAAAAAGTTTGTTTTTCTTGAATCTTTGAAGAAAAAAAAAAAAAGTATTCATTTGTAAGTCCCCATAGGGAACCTAAATTTGCAATTGTTTAATCGCTTTTACAAAATACTGTAATACTATGGTATTGCATTTTATCAGGCATTCATGGCAGCCCTGAGCGTCAGAGGGCCCCAGCTGTCATGAGACCCAAATGGGGGAAAGAAGGGGAGAGAGGGGGCGATCGTGGCTTTTCAATCCCAATTGGGACATTTAAATGCCACCATCAGTCAAAAGTGGCAGTAACATTTAAAGGCTTAATTGAGGTGCTCAGTGTTACCTCCGATCTTGGCTTTTGCAGGCAGGTGTCGGCTGTCAGCAGACACCCGCCGTGTATTGAGCAGGCCTGGCTTATGAGCTCGCTCACACAATGACACCCACCGTACATGTATGGCACACATTGGAAAGGGGACAATAAGATACAAATCTGTCCTGGCCATCCATGGCTTATTTCAGCTAGCAGACATCTTTACATGTGTGTCCATCACATCACCAGGACAGATTTGTATCTCTGGAAGTAAACATGGAAGGTTTCAATTTACTGACCTCAAGCAGAAATCTGTAAAATTTTGAGGAATTGACGCATGAAGTACATCAACAACTGGACCATTTCTCATTTTACAAAGAACAATATTTGTTGAAGGTGTACTACCCTTTTAAGATCACAGTTCTCCTAATCAATTCGAAGAGTTATGGAAACCGGGCGCCACTCATCACCTGCCTATTACTATCCCTACAGTGAAGCATGGTGGCGGCAGCATCATACGGTGAGTGGGGGGGGGGGGGGAGGCTGTAATTGCTGACAAATGTGCTTCAACTAAGTGCCGAGTACAGGGTGGAAATACTTATGTCAATGCAAAATGTTACTTTTTTATGGTTTTAAAAATTAACAAAGATTTCTAACATTTTGTTTTCACTTTGTCATTATGGGGTACTGAGTGCAGAATAATGGGCATTTTTTTCTTAAATTCGCACAAGGCCAAAAAAAAAAAAAAAAAAGGGAAAGGGTCTGATGACTTTCCCAATGCATGCTAGGATTGTGTGATCAGCAGCACTTTCCTTCATCCATTTGCAGTTACCTTATTTTCTGCTGCCAGTTGTGAAGCCTCCATGCTGTTGCCAGCTCTGCCCATCTTATCACCCAGCTGCTTGAGCTGAGCCTTCAGTGCGTTGTTCTGACAGGTCAGTTCAGCCATGAGGGACACTATATCATTATCAGTGGTCATGGTGGCGTTGGGTCCATTTGGCACCTGGCACTCAGTATGGTGGGAACCGACTGATGAGTCTCTCGGAGGAGCAGTGACATAAGGTGAACGCTGAGTGCAAGATAGTAAGCTCCGCCTCTGGGCAGCTGGGTAGGAACGGGCGGCATCAGGGAAGTCTTTACCAGATGAGGAAGATGACATTTCATGGCTGATGAGAAGCGCTGCAATAGATGAAAGATATCACAAGGGAAATTAGACATCTGAGAAACGTGTGCAGAAAAGTAATGGATTAGAAAGAATTGCACCCGGTATCTCTAATCATTCCGACTCGGAGAATATATTTTATCGTGCCAGCCAATCCACAGAGGACGCTGTAAGGGCGAAAGCCAAGAAAATAACGGTAGAATTTTTCTCTAGATATTTTTCCATGGACACGGCCATACGAGGGCTTGGGGTTTTTTTACGTGGCGAACTGTAGATTTTATTGGTTCAGTTTTTGGGTGTATATAATGTATTTTTAGAAAAAAAAAAAAAAGAAAAATTTGAGACCAGGAGAGAGAACACAAAATTCTGCCATTTTTTTAAACAGCGTTATTCATAGAGCATAAATGATATGATGATTTTTTTCCGTGGGTCGGTACACTTACAACACAAATATTTTTTAGGTTTTTCCACAATAAAATCCTATTTTTAAAAAAATTATTTACACATTGCGGCATTCAAAAGCCCATAATTTTTCTACTTTTCCATGGTTGGAGCTCTGTGAGGGCTTGCTTTTTGCGTGACGAGCTGTAGTTTTTGTTAGTACCATTTTTATTTATTTTTACAGTTTTTGCCGTGTGGGATAAATAGTGTGTTCAATTTATTGTACAGGTCGTTATGGATCCGAAGATACCAAATATGTGGGATTTTTTAAAGGTTTAAAAAAACACACAAAAGTGCACAAAAACAGTCTTTCCCAAAACCATTTTTATTTTTTTTAAATCCCTGTAAAGAAATTGAAGCATAACAGCTATGATAATGCATTGCAGGACTTCTGTACTTACAATAGCAATCATAGGCAATGGTAAGCCAGGATGCCAGTATCTGGTGACCTGTTGCCGTGGCAACCCATCATCCCTCCGCGATTACATTGATCGCGGCATGTAGGGGGTTAACTGCGAGGGATTTCGGTTCTTCTGTATCCATGCTGTTGCAGAGGGAGACCAGCTATCGGTAACAAACGGCTCCCGCTACGGGCTCGGCTTCTGATCCTGCGCTATCCATATGATGCAAGTTTACGTCCTGGTGTGTCAAGTACCACTCAGTCAGGACGTAAACTTACATCCTGTGGCATTAAAACCGCAAGTAGCATTAAAAGGAGTTTATAGCCTTATCCTCGATAGCCACAGAAAATACAAGGACTTTATTAGTCTGACCCCCCACAGATCCCAAGAACCAGGGTCCCAAAGGTCCTCACATGAACAGGGACAATGTGTGTATCCTCTGCTCCAGTCATGCAGGGATCTTCAGGACCCACCGCTATCAGAATCTAAGTGATCGCACCCCCAACAATATGAAGTTATTCCCTATTCTGTGGATAACTTTATAACTTGGCACAACCCCCTTAAAAGGGTTAATAAGAGCCATTCCAATAGTTACATAAACCACTACAGCTGCAGGATAATGGTTTCCTTTATACACCACATGTGACTATAAATACTTACACGAGGACTGGTCCCCAAAATGCGACCGAGTTTCCTGTCTGGGAGGAGATAACATGATGGCGGGCTGGAAGTTCACCAGAGGACTCACATCCACAAACGATGTCATCTGCGTAATGCTGGACACATCATAACCAGAGTGAGGCGCTGCCGAGTCTCTGTGCTCTTGTACATTTTGTGAACCTGCAAGCAACAGATACTCATATATTTCTCTGCTCCTGTTAAACGACCCAGTGGTGGCAAATTTACCATTCAGGACACTAGAAAAGCTGAGTGACAAATCCTGTGGGAACTCGAATGGCAGCCATATTGGTTGTCAGTCAGCTTTCCCAGAAGCAGACAGAATTAGGACATCAGCTTTAACTTACCACGTTCTGTCATGAAACCCACCACATGGGCAGAGCCGGTGTTGGTTGGGGCTTTGGTCTGCTCTGGGCTGGACATGGGAAGACTAGTCCTCGCCTCTCCAGGAGAAGCCTGTGACTGGTCCGACCCTAGACGTTGACTGCCCTATGGAAGATGGAAGCCCAGCAATGAGACCATGTAATGCAACAGATCCCAGCTACCACTGTGTGAAGCATGTGCCACTAGAGACCTCAGTACTCTCCACCTGTAAAGTATAATGGCGTTGTCTAGTCTGGACATCCCATCTTCATGTAGCGGGGGTCCCCCTGGGACTAGCAGATTACAGTAGTCGTGGCCCACTGTAATAGTGACATCAATTAAATGCTGGGTCCTTGAGAGCAAGACTTCTCTACTTTTGTGTTAAAAAGTGGGGAGGGGGGGCTCAATTTGTGGCATTTTACAAGGCGTGTTTGAACCTTTGAAGTTGTTTTCTAAGATAGAACACAGATTTCATATCCATATAGTAGCCCATCAGTGGATGCCACAAAACGAAGGGCTTGCTGCACTTGCAATACCCAACACAATGCAGTCCTTGTAGCTGTATACGGCACTGTAGCTCAGCATTCAAGTAAATGTAGCTGAGGTGCAGTACCATACAAAGCCACAGAAGATAAGAGGCGCAGTGTTGGGTACTTCAGTGAAGGTATGGTGGTGCTCCGACAAGCACAGCAGCCCCTTTATACTCTAGGCTGGTGGGTTTTTCAGGATTCAGAACCGCCCCCTGCCAATAAGACACTAATAGCCTATCCAGTCTGGTTAGTTTTGGATCATTTCTTGGCACTCCACAGCAACCAATGAGGCCCCCCAACATATAGAGGATGTGCAGTATAAAGTCTGTAACATCTACTGATAGATATAAGACAGTAACTGACATTACCGGGGACAGTGAGAGGCCATCTTTTATAGCAAGAATTTCCGCAGTTAGGGCGTCTATCAGTAGCCGCTGTTCACCGAGCTCATCCTTCAGCCGCTGCCTCTCCAGAGACTCCTGGCGCAGCTGGCGGTCACTCTGTAGAAGAGTCGGAAGACAACGGTCAGTGATACAGATCATCAGTGGACCTACCTGACCTCCATAGGGAAGTATGTTTGTCTTACTGAAGAAGTAAACCCAACAGAACCAAATCCAAGCCCGGCCCATTCACCCACCCAATCTTACCTCCTTAAGGTAGGACACCAGTCGCCTTATAGAACTGACCAGGGACAGAGTGAAGCCAGTTAGTCCCTGAGGGTGTGGCATGGTGGGCACTTCCCGGCCAGTCTCCCTCTCGTAGGTCTCCAGTTCTCTCTCCACCTCGCGGATCATCTGGTTGAGGATATCCAGGCTGGACTGACTACACTCCGACAGCTCGTGTGTAGAGGTGGCCGGGGGCGCTGCTCTCTGACTGCTGGCAACGTGGGAAGGTCTCTTCTTCTTTCCTTCAGTAGAACAAGCAAGACCCAGTTAAAATTTGTACTAGTTTCTATTTCTATTGCCCTGCTGTGTAATAGGATATGAGTTTTGGGATTGGACTGGAGAAAAAGGTGGTGGTGGTGGTGGAATACGGTTTTATATTTGAGGGTTCAGCATTGCACCTACCTTTACTCTGGAGCTTATAGTGGCGTTTGGGCTGCGAGTTCAATATGCACCCGTTAACAAAACTGGTTTCAGACTCCTCTTGTTCCTCCTCGGTAAGGCGCGTTTTAACCTTGTTCACTGCTGTGGTGGCGTTTAATGCTGTAGAGAGAAGGACAAGTGAGAAACGTAACATTGTAGGCGACTACTACACTATATAGCAGGTAACGGCTCGGCTCACAACACGGCCGACACAATTCTGTTTCCCTGCAGGGTATGCGTCAGAAGAAAAGAATTCACTGGGAAAGAGGGAACTTAAGAAGTATGAAGCCCTTTCACAGAGAAAAGTAGCCTAAAAACATAATTCTTTATTAGTATATATGCTAAAAACTTTGGGCTAAGGACCAAGACGACGAACAGACAGACAAGAATTCGTGTATCAATGTGAGTTACACTTAGATGTTTCAGACTTTAAAACAACAGAAAAATGAAAAAAAGTGTAAAACATCCACCTCTTATTAGTTTGTGGGTAATTAGACTCTCAGCATCTAACGATAACAGAGATGCGATCCTAGTAACCCACTTGGTCCTCTCACACCTGGATGGACCCCTGATGTGGAGCTTTCTGTAACAAGTGGTCCTCTCACCGCCCAGAAGGACCCTAGGGCACGACGATCTTATATTACGCCTGTTTGATAGATTAATCCTGCTAAAACTGACCAGCATCTATAATTCTTCAGTAGGGGCAAAGATTAAGGAACTTATTCATGGAGACCTGACAAAAAGTTAAAGTCTGGTTGAGAAACACCCTAATCTAGGGGGACAAGTCCACCAGACTAAATGAGGAGGTACAAGGTGGTTCAACGCATCAGGAACCAGGCGGTCTAAGGTCATACTATAGGGGAGCTTGATGTAACTCACACCCCTATCTATCCAAATCCCCAGACCTACATCACTGGTCTAGGGCATCACTCCAGGATAAAACAGCTCCAATGTAGAGGAAGGTTTATGCTGCAAGATCCCTGGATATTACTGTATTGCTTCCCTATTCTTGGATAACTAGCAACAATGACCCTCGAAGACTGCCATACTGCAGCATCGCCACAATATCCCTGGATGCTACTATATTGCTGCAAAATTCTTGATTCTCAGGTTACAATGACCTCAGATACCTACAATAAAGAGAAACCCTACAGCTGCCGTCTTTTCTGGATTCTCATCTATTCGCCTGAACAGGGTGCAATCCCCTGCTGCAATCAAAAATAAAGGAGATAGAGAGAGCAGAGTAGCATAGCCGCCAGCCCTGTTGGTGGAGTGGCGGCTGCATCACGGCATGCTCTATTTCACCGGGTATCACGCAGTGTGAGCCCTATAATGGTCTATGGGCAGCGTATGCAACGCTGTTCATATGTAATACATTGCATGGAGCAGGGAATTAAAGAAAAAAAATAAAAGACAAAGTTACACTGCAGATGACCCGCGTGCCTGTGATACACGGTCATGTGTAGTGCACTCGTTGCCATATGCGGTCTCTGCCGGCTCGCACAGACCGGCAAAATGCTTCATGACCTTCGTATGAATGAGCCCTAAGCAGGAGTCGTTTAATGTTAGAATAACTCCCGTTTACTATAAATGGAGGCAGGTGGCCGTAAGATCTCCAGTCCACTCCACCTCCATTCCTTAACAGACTATCACTCCCATGGAAAAGCACAAGAGCGATAGTCGTGGGACAGTCATCCCATGTGAACATATTTTAACTCTTCCTTCTGCCACCTTTTATTTTCTGCAAGTTATCAAGAAAGTACGCAGGGAGTTGAGTGTAAGACGACAGACTACACAGGATGTGTGTGCGTGTAACCATGGAGACACATACATCTGCATAGGACCTGTATACACAGAACAGTAGATTTTTCATGAAGAAACGTGGAAAAAAGTTGCTCCATTGCAATAATCAGCTGTTGTCCAAATGTTCTTACCAATCTGTCCATTCGGTGGGTGACCGGCACCCTTGGGTGTTACAAGGGGGTTCTCCACATTCAGCACTTTATCTCTGGTCCTGGAGCACAGTTCAGATGTGAGAGGAGAACTCTCTCCATTCAATATCTGGCGAACCCTAAAAAGTGATTAGCAATCATCAAAAAAAAAAAATTACTCAGAATGCAGAGTCTTCACTACATATCCCAAGTGGCTACTTAACACAACCCAGGACCCCCGGGGCTCCCCCATCTGACGGCATCACAGTCTTGTGATTCTAAGTAGCGCAGGGCTGGCTCACTTGTCTGTGTGAAGGCTGGGCTGGAAGCTGATGGAGACCTCTACGTTATCATCCTCCTCCTCCTCCTCCTCCTCGTCCTGGTCCTGAGACTGAGTATCTTCCACTTCATTCAGAGCCTAAGAAAAAAAAAAAGGGGAAGGTCACGCCCTTCCTTAAAATCATCGTTTAGAGTGCGTTCACACATAGCGGAAATGCTGCTGATTTTTCGGATTGGAAAACCCTCACCATTGTTGCAGATGTGAAGCAGACTTCATCCCTTCTATTGAAAGGGTGAAATCAGATGCAGATCCGCACCGCAGTACTGCGGAATTTCACGAACGGCAATAGCCTACTGAAGCCCGTAATTGGCTGAGCTGTCCACTAGTACAACAAACACATGACAGCTGCAGAATCTTCCGGAATTGGAGTGGCAGTAACAGGATGTCAGCACTGAGCTTGAGGCCAATTAAGGAGAGTATGGCTTATTTCTCTTTCTATACCCTTCGCTGTCCGTCATACAGTTTTCAGTCCCAGAAAATCCCTTAAACTTCTGCATCTGTGATTAGAAGGCTCTTCAGAGCGTGCAATCCCTGGTCCTATTACCTGAGAGTCCATGATACTCTCGCTGAGGATGGACAGGCGGGTAGGGGGGTCCTTCCTATGAGCTTTGGGACCACGTGAAGTTTCCAAGTGACAGGATGGAGCCATGGTCACATTTGGAAAACCTGAGGGAGAAGAGAGAGATAAAGATACATGAAGGTATCATATGGGCAGGTGAGCTAACAATCTAATGTGTACAAGGGCAACTCAATACTCAGTTCTGGCGAACCAGGGCTGGACTATAAGCATGCGCATGATCACAAATACATAACAGGCATTAAAGGCATCATTACCTGTGTGCCTGCGAGGAGCATCTCCAAAGAGATCCTTCACAACAGCCATGGCCCTGTCTGAGCGCTCCAAGACGTCTTTCATCTGGTACTGATCTGAGAGTATCTGTTGAGAGAAACAACCCCGGCTCAGTTACATAGTAGAGTTACTAGACTTCACCCAAACTCCAGATAGGGCTGCAATTCTAATTTAAAGGGACAACCCAATGACAAAATAATACCCCACCACTCATTATAGGTCTCCATAGACACTCCAAAGTACAGGAAAACCATTTGGGCAGAACGGTATATTACTACACTGGGGGACTGGAGGGACTGATAGCGGTATCAACTAGTTCTTTAGAAGAGACCTAAAAAAATGTCCTAGCCTAATGTACCCCATCTTTACAGGTCAGACTAACATTTGAACCCCATTTCACTGTTTACATATATAATTCATCTAACAAGTTGACTATACGCCAGAGCTGCACTCACTATTCTGCTGGTGGAGTTACTGTGTACATACATTACAGCCTGTATTACCTCCATCATCAGGGCCAACCGTTTGTCCTCTAAGGGGTCCGGCGTGCCGCCATTTTGCCTCCTCCATTCATTCTTTAGCAATTTATTTTTCAGCTCCCATTGGGCCAGGCTCTGATTTTTTGACTTGTGGATCTCATGGCGATGCACCTACAGGGGATGAAATACAGCATACAGGAAAATGAGCATGTGCTCCGAAATGACGCAGGATTGAGCAGAGTCACCCACACGGGGCCAGAGAAGTTGAAATCATGGAAGTCAGTCACATGTATGAAAGATTTTCAGCAACAAATCTACCGCTTGCGAATATCATTTAAGGGCCACTTACACGGACCAAAAAAAATGGTCACAAAAGGTCGTCCGAATATTCGTATGCCTGATCATCGGACCATGTAAAAAGCTGATTGGCTACACATCTGCCTGGGCAATAGGATCCTTAAAGAGTTTGTTGAGTATTACATTAATGAAGCTTAAAGGGGTATTTCAGGCATGTACTATTGATGACCTATGCTCAGGACAGGGCAACAAGAGCTGGAAGTCCAATCAGCTATTCATTACGGTCAGGGCTGGAAGTGTAATAGGAAGCATCGCTCCTATTAATTTCAATGGGATTGAAGCCAGCCAGCATTACACTTTCGGCCCTGACCACCGATCAGGATATCCAACCCTGCTGTGCTGACAGCCAATTGTTGGGTACCCCAAATGGCAGACTCCCACTGATCAACTATTGATGGCCTATCCCGAGGCTAGATCAGTAAATGGCTGGGATACCCCTTTAATTGTTGTATAAGGAAAAGTTCAAAGACTTTCTAATAGATTGTGAAATGAATTTATGAGTACTCATGCCAAACTTCAGCTCAGAACAGCCAGAGATAGGACACATTTATTAAGAGGCCTGTGCCTCTTAAAGGGACACCCTGGCAAAAACACATTTTTCTATCCCTGCCCCCCACTACCTTCCACCCACTCTGGTGGCCTCTTCTGTGTATTACAGCCCCTTTCTGCAGTGCTGCCCCCTATTTGATGTTTATCAGGCACCACCTTGATGGTAAGAGTGAAACCAAAATCATTCACCGTCCATCCCATGATGTATCAGCACAGCATTAACTAGAGACTATACCATTTCTGCCCGCCGGGTGGACAGTTTAATTATCATTTCAATAAATAAATAAAACTTCAACCCATAAGTATACAGTCAGGGGGATGAGCTGTGATCTCCTCTATTATACCTGTATGACAGGAGTTTCTGTGTCCCCCTCTAGGCAGTTTCTGTGGTAGGGGTAATGCAACAGCATACCACTGAGAACCTGACTAGAAACTAAATATATAACCCCAAGCAGATCTGAGCTGGTCAGAATTGACCATCTGAGGAGGCCAGGAGTATCAGAGAGAAAGGACCAAAGTAACATTAGCTGACTAAAATTATATATATATATTAAAGGGCACGGACAGAACTTGTGTGGGAAGATCAGCCAAGTAAATCTGGCTCAGTGTCTTATATCAGTACTCACCAGCTCCTCAGGAGTCGCACGATGAATGTTGAGATCATGGACTGAACTCTGAAAGACGAAAGAGAAACCTGATGAGAACCCAAACATCCTGCGATCCACAGATATGAGGCTTACAGTCACCGAAATGCAGAACGTATAGAACTACAGGGGACATCAGAACTGGTGCCAAGTGTGGCAGTTACCCAAAGCAACCAATCAGATCAGCAATGAACGCAGCAACCTGATTGGCTGCTTTAGGGAGCTGCTCCCCTTTCATCATATCCACCACTGTCTAAATCAGCAAATATAACAATAATCCAGGAACGTATGGGCCGCTGAGGTGCTGGATTATCAGTCATCCTGTAAATCCATATAATCACCATCGTATCACCTGGAGATGAAGGGGAAATTCACCAACACACGAAGGCAGTGATATATACGCTACATCTTACTGGTGTCCTGACCAATGAAATGGTGGATGTAAATAGCCAGACAACAGCCCCCCAGCACACCGCTGACCACCTGCTGGATGGGGAACACAAGGGTCAGGGTTTGGGGGAAGGGGGGTTGACTGGTCATAGGTGAAGACTCAGAAGGTAATGAAATCACATGGTGAAGGTGGCTACACTGGAAAACATTCAATCACAGCTCATATTGACAGTCGGGCACCACTGTGGGCGGAGACTGTGGTGTCATTGTGTCTCGGGCACCACCAGTGACCTCTGATGAACTCACATCCCAGGCCTGGCGCAACGGCGTCTTCTTCTTTTTGCTGGCTGCACCTTTCTTTACTCCAGATCGGCCGTTAAAAGGGTGACAGTATCGTACCGACATCTGAGGGAAGAGGGGAGGAGGGTGAAAATCTGTATAGAGGGTCGCCCCCCAATTCCAAAACCCCCATTACCTGCCAGCAAGAACCACTGAATTCAGACACCTCATGACCCACCATCAACCCTGCCCCCGAGCCCCTCTACCCATTTCCAGGCCCCCTGTCCACCGCCAGTCAGCCCTCTCCCACCCCCCAGCAAGTCAGTGCGCCGCCCACGATTCTAGCCCCCTCGTCACCTGCCAGCGACACTGTACTACTAATTCCAGCTACCAGCAAACCCCCCTCCCGATTCCAGCCCCCCTGTCAGCGAGTCAGCACCCCACTCCAATTCCAAACCTCTTATTACCATCCACCACCAGTCAGCCCTCTACCGTCCGCCAGCAACTGTCAGCACCCCCCGCCAGCCCCCTTGTCAGTGACAGTTAACTCCCCCCACAGTTCCAGCCCCCAAGTCAGCTGCCAGCAAACCCCCCACCCTGCAATTCCAGCCGCCCCAAACTCCAAACCTCTCATTATATGCCAGCAAGAACCATTGATTTCAGGCACCTTATGACCCACCATCAACCTTGCCCCCCAACCCAATTCCAGACCCCTAATCACCAGCCAGTGACCCCCGAGCCCCCCCATCTACCGCCAGTCGGCCCTCTCCCACCCCCTAGCAACAGTCAGCGCCCACCCCCCTTGTCAGCTGCCATCGACTGTCCCTGTCCCAGTCTCAGTCTCAGTCACCACCACCATCCCCTTCCTGAGTCGGATCCCCTCAACACCCCCATGACTCTAGACCCTTATCACTGACACCCGATTCCACAGCCCTCATGACCCACCAATGCCATGACCCAGACCTCTGGTTACCCATCAGTGACCACCTGACTCCTCATCCCCCATAACCCACCACAGACCCTCCCCCTGATCCTAAACCCACTGCCGCCACAAGCCGCCCGCAGACTCCTTATGAGCCGTCAGTAACACCCGCTGACGGACCGGACGCCGCTGTCACCTCGGAGCTGTGAGAACCTCTCTGGATTGAACGTTACCGCCGCTGCGGCCTCCAATCGGCGTCGGAGATCCGGAGTGTACGTCACTTCCGGGTGCGTCTCTATGACAACGGCTAACAGCCTGCGCTGACAGTTTATAGCTGAGGCCGAGGAGCGGCGGTGGGGCGGGAGGAGACCTGTAGTGATAGCACCCCCAGCGGCAGTGTGTCCACAAACCCCTTCTGCACTGTGCTGTGTGAATACGAATGTGCGGTTTACAAAGCGAACAGACTCGGGGCTGATGGGAATTGTAGTTTTTAGCCGTTACATAGCAGTCACGTGTGCAGCTCTGTAGTCCCGCCCAGATAATACAGGGGATAAGCAATCAATTAGGGCTCACTCACATGGGCAGATACTGTCTGCCGCTAGAGCTAAAAGTCCATTGATTTACATTGGGCCATTCAGACCTGTATTTTTATGTTGGTGAAAAAAAACACTGAATAACCTATTTTGGCGCATATTATACCCGTTATAGGCTATGGATGCTGAAAATACGCAGTCAATACATGCAGTCACATGTATTTGCTGCATAATGCGTAATACGCAGACAACATAGCCCATGGGAGTGAATCCTTAGGCTACATTCACGAGCGCGAGTTTTGTGCGTTGCAAGACGGACAAAACCCGAGCAAATATGAACTACGTTTTCTTTAATGGAGTTATTCACATGAACGATCTCTTTCCTCACAGCGATGCTGCAAGGTTAGAGATCGCTGCAGGGCCTATGTTTTGGCGTTCTCTCGGAACGCATCGCCCATTGTTTTCAGCGGGACCTGTGATGACATCACCTGCCGCTTAATGTGACGTTTTCCATTGAAATGAATAGGGCACACTTGCGATCCTCTAACGCACGTGAAACACGGGCCTGAGGATCGCCATTTCACAGTGACGAATGAAAAACGCCTGGCATCTGCGTGTGAATATCGTGCTCGCCCGTGTGAATTAAGCCTTAGACTACCTACACAAGCCGAGCGCGATATCCGGCCTGATATCACGCTCGTGAACGTGCGATGTAGCTCTGGATGCCAGGCATTTTTATGTCAAAAACGCCTCCCAGCGCTTCTGTGAGGTTGCGATCCTTTCATCCGTGTCGCAGGATTGTTTTCAATGGTAAACTTTGCATTGCGCTCTCGTGCGCATCGCACGCCGTGTCATGTGCTTTCCTGTTTTATGGAAAACAATACGCAATGTGTTCCAAAGAACGCGCAATGATATAGCACACCGCGGCGCGGGAAAGAATTGCTCGTGTTTATGACTATTCAGAAGAATGGGATTTATATTCGTGCAAGACTTTCTCAGCCGTGTGAAAGCGGCCTTAGGCTGGGTTCACACAGGGCAGATTTGCCGCCGAAATTCTGTCCGGAATTTTGCCACAGCAAATCCGCCTGCGGCCGCTAATCCCGGGATTAGCCAGCCTTGTGGACGAGATTTCTCAGAAATCTCGTTCACACGGGACGGCGACTCCGCCACGGCAAAGCAGGCAGAAGCCGGCGCTGCGGCGCGGATTCGCCAGCCGCAGCATGTTAATTTTTTTTCTTCTTCCGGCGCGGAAGAGCAAGCGGCCAGGCCGCTTTAAAACCCACGGCGAAGTGCCACAGGTTTTGAAGCAGCGCTTCTGGCGGAAATCTTGCGGTTTTTCGCTGCGGCAAAACCGCGAGATTTCCGGCATGTGAGAACCCAGGCTAAGGCTAATTTCACATGGGCAAGTAGGATATCGGGCAGTGAAACTCGGCCCAATATTGCGCTCACCAATGTGCGATGTCACTGCAGATGTGAGGCGTTTTTGTGTTAAACCGCCTCGCATCACTTCAAGAAAATAGCGGATGACGGAGTGCTTTCCATTGTTTTCAATGGGTAAACCTTGAATTGGATTCGTGCGATGCTGTGCCCGCTCCATTGATGCAATGAGATGGGACATTTTTTTTCCGTGCCGCGATATGGGCCAAAAAATCTCTCAAGTGTTTGACCCCATTCAAAACAAGGGGCTCATATTCATGCAAGATTTTCTCAGCCGTGTGAAAACGGCCTTAGGGCTCATTCACACGGACGTATTGTCACCGCGTATTACGTACGCATATTTCCTGTGCATAACACGTGGTGAATGGAGGCGATGAAAGTCTATGGACTTTCATTCTTCCATTCACACCTGCGTTGGAACTGCGAGGGAACTTCCGTAAAAAAACGCAGGAGAAATAAATCGCAGCATGCTCTCTTTCTCAGAGTTTCATACGGAGCCCTTGAAGGACTGCGTATTGAAACGCTGCCCCTTCGCAATGCCTGCGAATGGACAGCATGTAATACGCAGCCCCGCTCTGCACAGAGCGGGGAATCTTGACATCAGAATCCTGTCCACGATCCCTGCTGGCACAGCGTAGGGGCTGCGAGACTCGCAGCGTTGTACTCATACGCCCATGTGAGTGAGCCCTTAGGCTGGGTTCACACAGGGTGGATTTGCCCCAGAATTTACCTGTGTCAAATCCACCTGCGGCCGCTAATCCCAGGCTTAGCCAGCCATGTGGACGAGATTTGTCAAAAATCTCATCCATACAGGGCGGACAATCCGTCATCAGCCGGTGCTGCGGCGCGGATTCCCCGGACACAGCATGTCATTTCTCTTTTTCTTTTCCGTTGCGGCCTATCTCCTCTCTATGGGAGAGCCGGCCACAACGGAAAAGTATGTGGCAAAGCCGCTCCAAAACCCACGGCTATGTGCCGCGGGCTTTGAAGCTGCGCTTATCCCGCGGAAATCAAACAGTTTTTTGCTATGGCAAAATCGCAAGATTTCTGCAGTGAAAGCATCCCGTGGGAATCCAGCATTAGGCTGACAGCTAGTTCTCCACCCCCCTCCACCTCTGCAATACTGAGGAAATCCTGAAAACATGACCTGTTGGGGGTCCTGAGAACTGGAGTTTGGAAACCCTGCATCAGATGAGTGCATGGCCACCTTAAAGGGGATGTCTGGTTTCCGGACAACATTCCCCTTATACTACCAACCTGTGCTAAACCAAAGAATCAGCAATTAGCATCCTCGGCCTCTGCAATCCAGCGCTGCAGCTGATAAATATGACGTGTCCGCTGCAGCGCCACTTCCCGCATCCTGGGCGCCAGGATACCAGGAGTTCATAATAGTGACACTGCGGCCTCCGATTAGTTGCAGTGCTCACATAATATCGGATGACATCATTTTTGGCAACCGATAGCCGGGCTACAGCACTGGATCGCGGCGGAGGGGATGGTTTAATAATACTGGTTTTTCTTACAGTTGGTGATATAAATAGAATGTTGTCCGTTATCCAGGGAACCCATGTAAGGATGTATTTAAACAGGCAATTTTCCCATCTAAGTTTCGCGCTTTGCGAGACGCACAAAGCTCGTATGGAAGTAGAGCCCATTGTTCTCAATGGGACTACTTACATGAACCGTTTTCCTCTTGCAGCGATGCTGCAAGAAAGAAAAACATGCAGTATGTCCTATTTTTCTGCAAGATCACAAAAAGTTCGCCAATTATTTGCAAAGGTCAAGTTACATAGGACAAGCTGTCGGGAAACAATGCCCGGCAATTCGTCCCAGTAATGCTCGCTCCTGTGCTGTTACATGGGAGCGAGTATCGCTGGCAGCGCTCGCCAGGCTCCCAGAATGGAGGCGGAGCAGGCCGGAGAGTGTTCTTCCCTTTCACACCTCCATTCACAGGGCTATCAGAAAAGTTGTGACTGTTTCAAAGCTGCAATTTGGGTGTTAAGGTGACTCCGTGCTCACAAGCGGAAGAAAAATTGCAGCGTGGTCTATTTTGCCGCGGATTCCTCGCCAATGACCTCTATTGACTTCAATGGAGGCCATCCAACCTGCAGCTCATGTGCAATTAACATTGCGTATGGGCCACGGATATCTGCATCATCACTAAGCAACAGTCATCCGCAATACAAGAAAATAAGATACGCGGGGCCTGAGACACCACATGCTGATCTGACTGGCCAGTATTGCTCTTGTCGGTCCGGGGCACCCACGACTCCCTCCTGTCAAGTCCCGCCCACTTTTCAACAAAGTATTGGTGCTGGCGCAGAAAAGAGATGTTTTTTTGTTTTTTTTTACAAATATCACCACTCAGATGCTGGGAGCCATGAAGTTAGAAGAATGACACCTGGCCGCTGTGGCCTCTAATTGGCTACGGCGGTCAGATGGTTTCTGTTTCACAAAAAAGGCCGGGAGGACAGCAGGACTGCAGCACTGGACCACCGAAGTTGAGGATGGGTAAGAACCACAGCTTTTATTGTTTCCACACATTTTGATCCATACCTAAAAAAAATGGTATAGCATCTGGACAACCCCTTTAGTCCCACAGCGCTTCTTCCCCTGAATTGGGACACCCCTGTACACATTAGATGGCCGACTCCTCCCACCAGAATCAGTGCAGTATGTTTGGCTGATATTCATCTGATTTGTGGATCACCTTAAGAGGTGCCGATGTTGACCTCTTCTTTAATCCCAGAACCCACTGACCCGTGTTTTAGCATCAATGAGGTGTGTAATTAAGGAGGTCTCTACATGAGGGATTACTGTATATTACAATTAGCAGGTCTGTGCCTGCATGGAACATGAGCTGCTGTGATTGTTATCAATCTTACACACAAAGACGTTGCTGTGAACGGCCGCCAAGTTACTAAGCCAATGACAATGAGCGCCTTTACAGAGAGAAGAATCACGGAGATCGCAGTTGAGGGCCCTGGACTTGTTGTTGTAATATTTTCATAAAAGATCAAATATCAAAATTATCAGCATAAAGAAAAGTCAAGAGGTCTCCGGACTGAAATCTAGAATCAAGTGATAAAGAGAATGACATAGACATAAAGTATCTAATCCTTTCATATGTGATACTATCTGCTGACATGCTGTATCTAATCCAGATGTATGCGATAATATATGTTGAGCAGCTATATGTAATTCTTTCATGTGTGATGTGTTCCACCCCTCGTTAGGAGTATCATACTGCCATAAAATATAATTACCATAATACTGCCCTATATATACAAAACTATAACCACTATAATACTGCCCCCTATGTACAAGAATATAACTACTATAATACTGCCCCCTATGTACAAGAATATAAGTACTATAATACTGCTCCTATGTACAAGAATATAACTGCTACAATACTACCCCATATGTACAAGAATATAACTACTATAATACTGCCTCCTATGTACAAGAATATAACTACTATAATACTGCCCCCTATGTACAAGAATATAACTACTATAATACTGCCTCCTATGTACAAGAATATAGCTACTATAATACTGCTCCCTATGTACAAGAATATAGCTACTATAATACTGCTCCCTATGTACAAGAATATAGCTACTATAATACTGCCCCCTATGTACAAGAATATAACTACCATAATACTGCCCCCTATGTACAAGAATATAGCTACTATAATATTGCTCCTATGTACAAGAACATAACTACTATAATACTGCTCCCTATGTACGAGAATATAACTACTATAATATTGCTCCTATGTACAAGAACATAACTACTATAATACTGCTCCCTATGTACAAGAATATAACTACTATAATACTGTCCCCTATGTACAAGAATATAACTACGGTACTACAATACTGCTCCTATGTACAAGAATATAGCTACTATAATACTGCCCCCTATGTGCAAGAATATAACTACTATAATACTGCTCCCTATGTACAAGAATATAACTACTATAATACTTCTCCCTACGTACAAGAATATAACTACTTTAATACTGCCCCCTATGTGCAAGAATATAACTACTATAATACTGCTCCCTATGTACAAGAATATAGCTACTATAATACTGCCCCCTATGTACAAGAATATAACTACTATAATACTGCTCCCTATGTACAAGAATAACTACTATAACACTGCCTCCTATGTCCAAGAATATAACTACTGTAATACTACCCCCTATGTACAAGAATATAACTACTATAATACTGCCTTTATGTACAAGAATATAACTACTATAATACTGCCCCCTATGTACAAGAATAACTACTATATTACTGCCTCCTATGTACAGGAATATAACTACTATAATACTGCCTCCTATGTACAATAATATAACTACTATAATACTGCCCCCTATGTACAAGAATAACTACTATAATACTGCCTTCTTTGTACAAGAATATAACTAATATAATACTGACGACCGTGTACAAGAATATAACTACTGTTTCCAATGCGGTGGTTGCTGGTCCTCCCGGTGAGGTGGTGTGCGGAGTCCTACGGTCGGGGCACGTCCCCCCCGCCTTGTTGTTCGGCTGCCGGGGGAGCGGCTGCCTGGCTGGCGTGGTGCTGGTGGCGCGCGCACCTGTGAGTGCAGCTGCCGTGCATGAGCTCCATTTTATTTTGTTCTGTTGGGAGTTGGCTGCCTCCCTCTCTCTGCCCCTGGGTGGAGGCTTTTGTTTAAAGGTCGGGCAGATACTTGCAATCACTGCCAGTTATTGGTTTCCCTCAGTGTGCTAGCTAGTCTGCCTCTGTTGGTCTCCTGCCTCTGTCATCTTGTCTGCTATACTTTACCATTATCCGCCAGGTTTTTCCATCTGCCTCAGTTCTGCTTAGTATTGATCGTGTTATTTCCATCTGCCTTTTCTGTCGGTATTCTACCCTTTCCATCCAGGTACGCCAGCGTCCCTTTTTCGGTCCCTAGTTAGAGTAGGGACCGCCGCCAAGTTGCCCGCCTGGGGTTAGCCAGGAATGGAGGCAAGCAGGCAGGGACAGGGGTTGTGGGTGAGATCTAGGGCACCCGGGCTGGCGTATCAAGGGTAGTATACCGTAACCTAATAACTGGCCATAAAAATTGCTCTCCAATGGATTCCATGAGTACCCTCGCAAGTCAGTTGCAGGATTTAGTGGTCGTGATCCAAGACCTGTCCGGTCTTATGGTGGCCCAGGAGCAGCAGGAGTTAGTGCATGTTTCTACTGCCGCTTCTATTCCCGAGCCCAAGTGTCCTCTTCCTGAGGTATTTTAAGGGGAGAGGAGCAAGTTTTTTGCTTTTCAGCAGGCATGTAGATTGTATTTTCAGATGCGGCCCTGCTCCTCCGACTCAGAATCCCAGAAAGTTGGATTGATTATGTCCTTACTTCGGGGTCCCCCCCCCCCCCCAGACATGGGCCTACTCCTTGCCCGAGAGTTCGGCTTGCCTGCAGTCAGTTAATTTGGTTTTTCAGGAACTTGGAGTTATTTTTGATGAGCCGGACCGTACGTGGTTGGCGGTCTCTCATCTCATGTCTCTACGTCAGGCGCAGCAGTGGGTAGAGGACTATTGCTCTAAATTTAGACAGTATGCAGGTGACACCGCTTGGAACGATAGCACCCTTAAATATGTGGTTTTGTTGGGTCTGTCTGACGCTCTCAAGGATCTACTCATTTCTCATCTCACTCCCGTGACACTCAATGAGGCGATGGAATTGGCGATCAAAGCAGACAGGGGGATGAGATCTAGAAAAGAGGAACGTCAGGCGCGTAAGGCTAGGGAATCCGGCAGACCTGCTCCCACTTCTCCCATGCCAACTTTTGGTGCCGAGCCTATGGAAGTGGACCAGCTAAGTCTCGAGGAACGGCGACAGTTCCGGATGACTCATCGTCTCTGTCTCTATTGTGGGAAAGCCAGACATCGAGTAGCGACCTGTCCTCAGAAGCATCTACAACATCAGTCCGAACTGGCGGAAAACTTCAGATCCTAGGCGATTTTTGGGAGGATCGCCTAGGATGACAGGTACTCCCTAAGTGCCTTGGTGCCTTGTCAGATTGACTTCCAAAATTTCACTCGGTCCTCTCAAGCTTTTATTGATTCGGGCGCTGCCGCCAATTTGATTAGTTTAAGTTTTATCAGACCTCTGATGACTGAATTCTCAGCGTTAAATGTTCCCATTCGTTTCACTAGTATTGATTCTATCCCTCAGTCTGCAGGTGTTGTACAATGGAGGACTCCCATGTTACAGTTCACTGTGGGTGTTCTCCATTCTGAGAATCTGTCGTTCTTGATAATGGAAAGAATGTCCGTTGATGTAGTGCTTGGTATGCCCTGGTTGGCACTGCACAATCCCCGATTTGATTAGTCCACTCGGGAATTGACACATTGGGGGTCGTCCTGTCATAGTCACTTAGCTACTATATCCATGTGTTCAGCAGATACCATTCTTATTCCTGAGTATTTGTCTGATTTTCATGACATATTTTCCAAGAAACAGTCTGAGACTTTGCCTCCCCATAGGGAGTGGGATTGTGGTATTGATTTGATCCCCAACAGTCCCATCCCTAAGGGAGCCATTTTCAATGTGTCTGGGTGTGAGCACAAAGCCCTTAGGTCCTATATCTCAGAGTCTCTGGTCAAACGACATATCAGGCCGTCCAGGTCACCTGCCGGGGCAGGTCTCTTCTTTGTGGAGAAGAAGGATGGGACATTGAGGCCTTGTGTGAATTATCGGGCCTTGAATAAAATTACAGTGAAGAACCAGTGCTCCTTGCCGCTGATTCCCGATTTATTGAGTCAGGTGGTAGGGACCCACTGGTTTTCCAAATTGGACTTAAGGGGACTTACAATTTAATTCGCACCCGATAGGGAGATGAGTGTAAGACCGCGTTCAACACCTCGTTCGGACATTTTGAATGTCTAGTCATGCCCTTTGGACTCGGTAATGCCCCTGCAGTGTTCCAGGGATTTATGAACGCGGTCTTCCACGACTTCCTGGTCATATATCTCGATGACATTCTGGTGTACTCCCCAGACTGGGATTCACATGTGCGGCACCTGAGGTTGGTTCTGACCCGTTTGCATGAGTACCAACTTTTTGTCAAGTCAGAGAAATGCATTTTTGGTACTAAACAAGTGTCTTTGCTTGGTTATGTGATTTCACCCACAAAGATTCGAATGGAGTCTGATAAAGTGGCAGCAATCTCCCAATGGGTCAGACCAGATAACCTGAAAGCTCTCCAGCGGTTTTTAGGTTTCGCAAATTTTTGCCGTAAATTCATTAAGAATTATTCTGTTATTGCTCAACGCCTGACCGATCTTACCAAGAAGGGGGCCGACTTGGTAAGATGGTTACCAGAGGCCCTAGAGGCTTTTAGTCGTCTCAAAAGGGTGTTTACTGCTGCCCCGGTGCTAGTACAGCCTGACACGCGGCGACCGTTCTTCATTGAGGTTGATGCGCCTGAGGTGGGGGCGGGGGCTGTATTGTCTCAGGAAGTCAGTGGGAGATCTGGGTATAGTCCATGTGCGTTCTTCTCGCGAAAGTTTAGTTTGGCAGAACGTAACTACGAGAACATTGTATCGGATCGCGGTGTTCAGTTTGCTCTGCAATTCTGGCGAGCCTTCTGTAGGAACCTGGGAACATCGCTTTCCTTCTCGTCAGCATTCCACCCGCAAACTAGTGGTCAAACTGAGCAGAAGAACCAGGATTCAGTGCTATATGTACGGTTGTTTGCTAGTGAAAAGGCTCATCAGTGGGCAGAGTTCCTGCCGTTGGCAGAGTTTGCGCTAAACAACCGCACTTGTTCTTCCACTGGGGTATCTCCATTCCTTTACGTATACGGCCAGCATCCTCGCTTCCTTGCAGCTATTTCTACTCTGTCTGCCTGTCCTGCAGCTGACGTCGCCACAGATGCGCTGCAGGGGGTATGGAAAGAAGAACAGAAGAACCTGGAAGCTACGGGGGCTCGTATGCAGTTGCGTAGTGGGAGGAGTCTGTCAGTATCTGAACCTTACAGGGTGGGACAGAAGGTCTGTTTGTCTTCTAGAAATCTCAAATTGAAGTTTCCGTCTTTGAAACAGGCGCCGCGTTACGTGGGTCCCTTTGTCATCATGCGTGTAGTAAACCCGCTTGCTTATGAACTTGATTTGCCAGCTACATGGAGGGTTCATAGGGTTTTTCATAAGTCATTATTGAAACCTTTTGTCCCTTCGGTGAGGGGACAGTATTATAGTAGTTATATTCTTGTACATGGGGGGCAGTATTATAGTAGTTATATTCTTGTACATAGAGGGCAGTATTATAGTAGTTATATTCTTGTACATGGGGGGCAGTATTATAGTAGTTATATTCTTGTACATAGGGAGCAGTATTATAGTAGTTTTATTTTTGTACATAGAGAGGCAGTATTATAGTAGTTATATTCTTGTACATAGGAGCAGTATTATAGTAGTTATATTCTTGTACATAGGGAGCAGTATTATAGTAGTTATATTTTTGTACATAGAGAGGCAGTATTATAGTAGTTATATTCTTGTACATAGGGGCAGTATTATAGTAGTTATATTCTTGTACATAGGAGCAGTATTATGGTAGTTATATTCTTGTACATAGGGGGCAGTATTATAGTAGTTATATTCGTACATAGGAGGCAGTATTATAGTAGTTATATTCATGTACATAGGGAGCAGTATTATAGTAGTTATATTCTTGTACATAGGGGGCAGTATTATAGTAGTTATATTCGTACATAGGGGGCAGTATTATAATAGTTATATTCTTGTACATAGAAGCAGTATTATGGTAGTTATATTCTTGTACATAGGGGGCAGTATTATAATAGTTATATTCTTGTACATAGAAGCAGTATTATAGTAGTTATATTCTTATACATAGAAGCAGTATTATGGTAGTTATATTCTTGTACATAGGGGGCAGTATTATAATAGTTATATTCTTGTACATAGAAGCAGTATTATAGTAGTTATATTCTTATACATAGAAGCAGTATTATGGTAGTTATATTCTTGTACATAGGGGGCAGTATTATAATAGTCATATTCTTGTACATAGAAGCAGTATTATAGTAGTTATATTCTTGTACATAGGGGGCAGTATTATAATAGTTATATTCTTGTACATAGAAGCAGTATTATAGTAGTCATATTCTTGTACATAGGGGGCAGTATTATAGTAGTTATATTCTTGTACATAGGGAGCAGTATTATAGTAGTCATATTCTTGTACATAGGGGGCAGTATTATAGTAGTTATATTCCTGTACATAGGGGGCAGTATTATAGTAGTTATATACTTGTACTTAGGGGGCAGTATTTTAGTAGTTATATTCCTGTACATACGGGGCAGTATTGTAGTCGTTATATACTTGTACTTAGGGGGCAGTATTATAGTAGTTATATTCTTGTACACAGGAGGCAGTATTATAGTAGTTATTTGCTTGTACATAGGGGGCAGTATTATAGTAGTTATATTCTTGTACATAGGAGGCAGTATTATAGTAGTTATATTCTTGTACATAGGAGCAGGATTATATTAGTTATATTCTTGTACATAGGGGCAATATTATAGTAGTTATATTCTTGTACATAGGAGCAGTATTATAGTAGTTATATTCTTGTACATAGGAGCAGTATTTTAGTAACTATATTCTTGTACATAGGGGGTAGTATTATAGTAGTTATATTCTTGTACATAGGAGCAGTATTATAGTAGTTATATTCTTGTACTTAGGGCGCAGTATTATAGTAGCTATATTCTTGTACATAGGAGCAGTATTATAGCAGTTATATTCTTGTACATAGGGGGGCAGTATTAGAGTAATTATATTGTTTTACATACATGGGGTGAGTATTAAAGTATCATATTTCCCCAAAAATAAGACAGGGTCTTATATTAATTTTTGCTCCAAATTATTTTTTATTTTACATGTATAGCTGCCTGAACACTATTTAAAAATCATGCTAGGGCTTATTTTTAGTGAAACAGGGTAAGTTTATTAATGTCTAGTGTCTTTCTTCACAGAATCAGTCTCTCTATGTATATACAATGAAAAGATCTGATGTTTCCACTTTCTTATGGGACGTTATTAGAGATGAGCGAGCATACTCGTCCGAGCTTGATGCTCGTTCGAGTATTAGGGTGCTCGAGATGCTCGTTACTCGAGACGAGCACCACGTGGTACTCGTCTCGATTAAACGAGCACTGACCATTGAATTCAATGGAGCCGGCAATACAGCCGGCTCCATTGAAAGCAATGGGCTGCCGGCGAGCGCGGGATGAATTTTCGGGAAGGGCTTAAAAATATAAGCCCTTACCTGAAAATTATCCTAAAATGTGTAAAAATAAAATAAAAAAATTCTGTCAGCATTAAGATCGTTCTCCTCTGCCACAACTAAACAGCTGTGGCAGAGAAGAACGATGTTAGCCCATTGAATTCAATGGAGCCGGCAATACAGCCGGCTCCATTGAAAGCAATGGGCTGCTGGCGAGCGCGGGATGAATTTTCGGGAAGGTCTTAAAAATATATGCCCTTCCCTGAAAAAGAAACATTTTAGTGCAAAACAAAAAAAGAATTAAAAAAAACGTACCTCTCCGCCGCTGCTGTACGTTTTTTTTATTCTTTTTTTGTTTTGCACTAAAATGTTTCTTTTTCAGGGAAGGGCATATATTTTTAAGACCTTCCCGAAAATTCATCCTGCGCTCTCCGGCAGCCCATTGCTTTCAATGGAGCCGGCTGTATTGCCGCCTCCATTGAATTCAATGGGCTAACATCGTTCTGCTCTGCCGCAGCTGTAACAGCTGTGGCAGAGGAGAACGATCGTTATGCTGACAGTGGGGGGGGTCTCACTTTTGCCACTATTGTGGCTTAATAGTGAGGCCTCGGAGCCCGAAATGCAGCCCTGCATGTTGCTCCTCGCCTGCCCTATCCATTTCTGTGTTTTTTACATGACTTTGGTGATTTGCTAAGATTTTCACAAATGAAAACCTTAGCGGAGCACCAGTCATATACAAAAATGCTCGAGTCGCCCATTGACTTCAATGGGGTTCGTTACTCGAAACGAACTCTCGAGCATCACTGAAAGTTCGACTCGAGTAACGAGCACCCGAGCATTTTGGTGCTCGCTCATCTCTAGATGTTATATATTAGTATGTCTGTTATACAGTACTCCTCTACACCAGTGGTTCCCAAAGTGGTCTATATGGACCCCCATGGGTCGATTTTGACTTGCTGGGGTCCATGTCAGCAAGAAAAAAAATTTGATAGTCCATATTAAGGCGTTCTGTAAATGACATAATACACCTTCCACAGATTGTGTATATAATACTTATAGACATAGAAATTACCTCTGATATTTCATAAAATTGTTTATGTAGAGTTCGCGCAAAACTCCTTGTTCTCTGGCGTTGGACAAAACAGATCTTCGCAGCAGCTAATTTACATCTAAAGTTTCTACTGCGCATTGTTTTCACATGATCCGCCAAAGCTCAAGAGGTTTTGCGCGAACTATACCCATCTGCTTTGTGTGCGATGTTCATGTGCAAGTTTTTACAAGTTTTCATCACGATCGTACCCGCGGCTTATCCTGCGTTATGGACTATTACAAGAAAGTCTTTGATAGCTTTTCCATACTCATACCTCGTGGGAAGGGGTTTTAGCACCAATCTCCTCGCAAAAAAAAAAAGAAAGAAATCGATTGCAAATCACTGGATGTGGTGATCTGAGACTAAACCTCACTGATGTGAAGCCAGATATTGAACAATCGCCATCAGAGCGTCCGGCCCGTCCGGCTCACTAACTGCATTATTTGTGTACTAAATTTATGTAAGAATTTTACTGGTTTCTGTTTGTTTTGTCCCAAATCCAAATATTTGCATGCATTTTGTGTCTTTTCAATAAAGATCTGAATATAAACTGTATATGTTTTTCTTCTTTTTTTTTTTACAATTGTCCGCTCTACAAAAACCCGGATCTAAGTGAGCAGCGCCGTGTCAGCTGGGAAACCCATATGACTTTAATAAGTTAAAGGGGTTCTGTCAGAAAACTAAAAAAAATTATACTCCCCTGTGCGGTATGGGGCCGGTCACGGGGATCCTGCAGGTCTTCTTCTCTCCCTCCGGCAGCTGTCCGATCGCAGGGTAGAAGCTGGCAAAGTGCCAGCTTCGGCATCTGCTCCGACCACTGCCAGACGGCAAGTACTGCCACCCGGGTCAGTGGTCGACGCGTCCCTTTAAGAAAAATTCAATATTAGGCCGTCTGCACACGGCTGGGCGTCCGCCACCGGATTCCGCAGCAAATACCGCCCATAACATGCTAATGAAAAATGCACACAAGCGCGGAGGAAAAATCACATGCTCTATATCTAAGCGGATTCAGCTTGGACAGCTTCCATTGAAGTTAATAGACGCCATCTGACCCGCGGCCCTTCCACAATTGACTTTGCGAAAAAGTTGCGGATTCTGCATTAATCGCTAGGCGATGACGCGGGAAAAGCAAGGGTTTTTTTATTTTTAAATCTGTACTGCGCATGTCTGATGGCGAGATATGCGGAGCATCCGCAGTACAGAAGAGAAGAAGAAATGACAGGTACCCGCGAGTGCCAGCTGGGCACAAGGTCAGATTCCGCTGAGGGCTCCCGCATGCGGAATCTGACCCGGTCGCGTGCACCCGGCCTTAGGCAGGCAGGGGTCTATGGAAAACACAAAAAAAACGGCAAGTGGTCTAGGGGGCAAAAAGGTTTGGGAACCTCTGCTCTACACGGTAGGTCAAGCACGGATTGGATTAGATTATGTGATATTTGCTGTATTTCATCAGGGTGTAGTAAATGTGTATTCTTCCGCTTTTTCACCAGGTGGCGCCACAGTCAGTCTTCTGATCCATCTGCACCTTACACCTTTTAGAACCAAATAGTGAGAACAATGTAAGAGAAGAGGCTGCAGTGATTGGTCTGTTGTCACCTCTTTGGACACAAGCAGCCAATCAGAGAGCTGCAGGGGAGGGCTCCTGGCTGCGCCCTGTGCCTGCTACCTTGGCTGTGGCATCTTGGGCACTGGGGATGGGTGGTTGGATGTGCAGCCCACCAGCAGACCTGCACCGGGGGGAGATCACAGCCAGGCAGGTGAGTGGGAGCCTCTCATGCAGCAGCCAGACATCCTCTCCATTCACTGATCAGTGTGTGCATGATCCTCCAGTCCCTGCAATGTCTCCTGCTGAGTCTACAGTCACTAGGCATGTGTATGTATGATAACCTGGGGTGATACATGCTACATGTATGATTATATGGGATGATATGTGTATGATTATATAGGGTGATATGTGTATGATAACATGGGATGATATGTGTATGATAACATGGGATGATATGTGTATGATAACATGGGATGATATGTGTATGATAACATGGGATGATATGTGTATGATAACATGGGATGGTATGTGTATGACAACATGGGATGATATGTGTATGATAACATGGGGTGATGGGTGCATGATAACATGGGATGATATGTGTATGATAACATGGGATGATATGTGTATGATAACATGGGATGATATGTGTATGATAACATGGGATGATATGTGTATGATAACATGGGATGGTATGTGTATGACAACATGGGATGATATGTGTATGATAACATGGGGTGATGGGTGCATGATAACATGGGATGATATGTGTATGATAACATCGGATGATATGTGTATGATAACATGGGGTGATGGGTGCATGATAACCTGGGATGATGCATGCTACATGTATGATTATATGGGGTGATATGTGTATGATAACATGGGATGATATGTGTATGACAACATGGGATGATATATGTATGATAACATGGGATGATATGTGTATGACAACATGGGATGATGGGTGCATGATAACATGGGGTGATGGGTGCATGATAACATGGGATGATATGTGTATGATAACATGGGATGATATGTGTATGATAACATGGGGTGATGGGTGCATGATAGCATGGGGTGATGGGTGCATGATAGCATGGGGTGATGGGTGCATGATAGCATGGGGTGATGGGTGCATGATAGCATGGGGTGATGGGTGCATGATAGCACGGGGTGATGCATGCTACATGTATGATTATATGGGGCAATGGGTGTATGATAACATAGGGTGATGAATGCATGATAACATGGGCTGATATATGTGCCGTGTGTAGGATAACGTGGGCTGAGGGGTTCGCCGTGTGTGGGACGGCGCTGGCTTAGCGGTCCATTGTATGTTTGGGGCAGGCAGACGGATGAGAGATACATTGGGGCTGATATGGGACATTTCTCCGGCGCTTTCACTCTCTCCCCTCTTCTTGTAGACATGTTTTGATCCGGAGCGGCTGTACGGATTATAGACCAGATATTTCTCAGTATTGGATCGTTCCACTCTATGGAGAGGGGTCGCCGGCTGATCTGATCATCTCTGGGGATCGGGACGATGGGGTCTGCTGTATTAACCATCGGGATCTGCCAGGGGTTCTTTTTGTTTCTGATATTGGCACAGCTGACCAGGGCCACGACCCGACCGACGGACATGAAACCTGCGCAGTTTGGCAAGTATTACACTGGAAGTATTAACAGGAATATCGAGGAGGTCTACTCCTTCAATTACACCAGCAAGCCAGGCAAGGTAGGTGGCTATTATCTATAAGGAGATACTTCATGGCAAATGCTCTAGTCACATCCAAAGCTGTACTCAGGACACTGCAGCTGTTTGAGGCAATCCATTAAACAGTGTTTTTTCTACATCACATTTCTGTCATTATAGAGAAAAGAGGAATGCAGTAAAATTGTGAATGCAGCTCTGGATGTGACTGCAGTAATATATATGACACGGGTCATTAGAAGAGTAATTAAAGGGGTTGTACCATAACTGACTTTTAAATCTCATAGCTGATAGAAGTCTGATTGGTAGGGGTCTCCCTGCTGAGACCCACTTCGGTCCTGAGAATGGGGGGGGGGGGGGGTCCCATGTCCTTCTCTCATTCTCACTGCAGCCTACAGTGAATAAGCTGATGATCAGTGTGGTCACCTGTGTGACCCCTGACAATATCGAAAATGGGGGGAGAGAAATAATGTGGGGTCCCAATGTCATTTAGGGTGTAAGTGAGTCTTCTCCGCACTTTTACAACCGGCCCCATCTTCCTTTTGCTAAAAAGAAAAAAAAAGTCTTGCAGGGACCCTCAGATGTTACCCCTTTAGCATCACCACAGAAGAATCACAGCTGAAGCCTGTGAGTGGCCAGGCGGTCACGGGCGCAATGAACGGTACATGACTGCCCGCCTGGACGCGGAGCTGCCAGGATAGGCGAGGATCCCGTTTTTATTTTAAGCCCTTTTAACTTTTTAATGTCCTAGTAAACCTCTTTGAGGGTAACTGTGCTTTCTAGAAACTTTTGACATGTCATTGGGGCATATCAAAAGTTTTGATCAGTGGGGTCCGAGTGCTGAGACCCCCAGCGATCGCTAGAATGAGACAGTTAAAGTACTTACCCAAGTGCTGTCACTGTTTGCCCGCCGAAGATGGACTTGGCCCGTCTTCAGCCAGTAAGCAGTGACAGCGCTTGGATGAGTGCTTCCGCTGGATTGGTCTAGCAATTGTGAGGGTCTTGGCACCCGGATCAAAACTTTTGACAACTTTCGAAGTTTTGTGAGAGCGCAGTTAGGCCTCGCTCACGCGGATACATGCTGTTTTGGTCTGTAAAAAAAACCGCGCCCTTATAAGATTTTTTTCTTTCAAGCTTCTGCTTTTCCCGCGGAATCAGCGGCCTGTTCAAAATGTCAATTGCAGATGGGCCAAGGGTCGGACGGCTTCCATTGACTTCAATGGCAGCGGGAACCGCAGTGAAATGGAGCATGCTGAGATTTTTCATCCGCGAGCAGAAACCACAATTGGTTTCCGCGCGTGTTCATGAAGAATCTTTTTACCATGGTATGCTATGGAGGGTTATTGCTGCGGAATCCGGGGTAGAATGCCCACTCCGGACTCCATCTGCCCGTGTGCATGAGGCCTTACTCTGTCTTATGGGGAGAATTCTGGAGGTTGTTTCCAGCCTCGCAGGAGATGCGCGCACCTCTAATGTTTGTCCATCTGCGCGGCCGCCATCATCGCCTCTGCTTTCAGTAATCAATAGCCTCTCATTAGCTCCAGCTCTTTATATGAGAGGTGCCCGGGATCACCGCCAGGACCAAGATTGATCATGAGGCTCTCCTGTAGTGACAGGCGGTCCTGGCACTTGTGCTAACCAGAGATCCAGCATCAGAGGTAGCAGAGCTGATTTTGTCGTTCAACTCTGTGTGGGTAACATAGTTGTTACCTGCAGGGCGATGGAGAAGCACAGGAGCACTAAATGCAACATCTGACTAATTTCTGCTTCTTCATACTAACTCAGCTCTGCTGCATCTGGCAAATTCACCTCTGCTGCATCTGGCGAATTCACCTCTGCTGCATTAACTGCTTTGCCGTCCATAGGGACGTGTCCGGCCTGAATTATGTTGGGCCTTTGGGCTTATAAATCTGAAGAGCAATTCCCCTAAAATAATCCATGAGTCGCCCCTCTTTGTCAGTAGTTTAGGCGTGTTTCTTCCGTGTTCTGGTATGTTGTGAGCGCGCCTCACATACATCATTCGTATCGTCAGAACATTCCTCCGCTGTCAGTGCCAGAAGAAAGTAGTGCAACTACTCCAGACCCAAAACAGTGGCGAGGACTAGATAAGTATGGCGTAAAATGAACGGCCTTCTTCCAAAGGCAATTGCGCCAAATAGCTGCAGCCATCATGTAACCCAGTGTATTCCTACGGACCGCGACTGTTTGCTGTGGAGAGACTTGGGTGCTTTTAGACAGAACGATTATCGTCCAAACGAGCGAAAGTAAATGATACTCGTTCAGTCTAAACGTGAGCTAATAACGAACGAGAATCGTTCGCTTTTCGTTCGGCGTTCATTTTATGCCGCCATAGAAACCATCGTTGGCTCGTGCGCTTATCGTTGGGTTTAAACAGCGCCCATTCGGTCCCTCTCATTCGCGTAGACTGAACGATTCTCGTCTGAACGAGCCAGCTATACATTTGCCCGTCTAAACGGGCTGCACAAAGCGAACGAGTCAGCGGTGACGTCACTCCCTCTTCAAAAATGACCCGCAGCACCGTGCAGCCACCAGGCAGAGCGTAGTGTAATTACCGCTGGAAAATCTAATTATCAGCTTTAGTTACGGTAATTAACCTTTATGGCATAATTTTCATCATGACGGCAGTAACTTCACCCAACCCCCACATTACAGGGTATTACAGTCTGCAGCGGCGAGCGCCCACTGCTGTATTCAATCTCTGTGATTGGTGGAGGTTCCGGTGCCCGCTGATAGTTGCTGCAGGTCAGAATACTCATTTGGTCCGTGTTGGTGTGAGCTAACGTAAATCTATAGATCTGTTTACATAGGTATAGCTGTCACGCCATGTTTTAATACACAGCATGTGCAGCTTTTGAGAAATATGCCCTTTCTTTATGGCTTGTAAAGACCCCATGACTGTCATGCTTTTTTACAAGCCTTTTTTTGGGTGGTATTTTTACTACACGCTATAGGATTTCTATTGGAAAAACACATGAAAAAGATGCAATAGAGCCCAAAAACTCACCAAAAGGGAGACCTCAAAGGTCTAGTATGTTTCATACTTGGTTATTAAATGAGGTGTCACGCACATGGGCGTTTTTTTTAATTTATGTTGTTTTTTTTTTTAGTATATTCACTCTAAAATAAAGTATGGTAACAGGTTCCTCGTTTTGTTTCGGACGTTTTGATATATAATATGTATAGTTTTGGTTGGCGTTGGTTGTGGGTCATTTTCTTTTTTTATGCATATATTTTTATTTTGTTCTGTAATTTTTCTAAACTTTTTTTTGAACTATTTTTTTTAACCATCTGTGTCGCCCGTGACGTCATATAAGACCTCATGGGTCATTGACATGTTACAGGGGAAAACATTCCCCTGTAGTGACAGGTCACTGGCAGAGCTGATCTGGGTCTGCTAGGAACCGGCAACTCGGCTGTAATAGGGCAGGGGGGACTTGGTGATCACGTGATCGCCGGGGCGCATAGTGGAAGTAATACTTGCACTTTCACATATTAGTACATAGCGCTCATTGAGCACTATGTAGCCGGGAAAGGAGAAGGCAGAAGCGGATAAAAACCGTTTCTCCCTTCTCCTCTGGGTCCTCGGCTGTGTCCGACAGCTGAGGATCCGACCTGCTCCTACTTGATTGCTGCAGCAGAGGCTTTAAAGGGGTTGTCCCGAGGCAGCAAGTGGGTCTATACACTTCTGCATGGCCATAATAATGCACTTTGTAATGTACATTGTGCATTAATTATGAGCCATGCAGAAGTTATAAAAAGTTTTATACTTACCTGCTCCGTTGCTGGCGTCCTCGTCTCCATGGTGCCGACTAATTTTCGCCCTCCGATGGCCAAATTAGCCGCGCTTGCGCAGTCCGGGTCTTCTGCAGTCTTCTATGGGGCTCCGTGTAGCTCCGTGTAGCTCCGCCCCGTCACGTGCCGATTCCAGCCAATCAGGAGGCTGGAATCGGCAGTGGACCGCACAGAAGAGCTGCGGTCCACGGAGGAAGAGGCCATCTTCAGCGGTGAGTAGAGAAGTCACCGGAGCGCGGGGATTAAGGTAAGCGCTCCGGTGAGCTTTCTTTACCTCCCTGCATCGGGGTTGTCTCGCGCCGAACGGGGGGGGGGTTGAAAAAAAAAAAAACCCGTTTCGGCGCGGGACAACCCCTTTAATCCTTTCCAATTCACTGTCTAACCTCTGAAGACATTATGATTTAAGGCTGTACAGCTCCAATGTTGGAAGACATCCGTCGGGGTTCTCTTACTGTATATTGCCAGCCTCTCTGCTGTTGGAGTCACCCCATGCAGTACTGACTTTAGCCAGCATATAGCGCCGTTGTATAATAGCAGAAAAAGAGTAAGCCCCCTAGGAAAACCAGGATACAAATTGGATTGGAAAGGGTTAATCCTGCACCGCACATCTGCTATCAGCGGGGATTTAAGCCCAGGACCAAGTGCCGTATATTTACTGGTGCTTAAACTCCACAGTCGAGTCAGATTATTATGACCACCTCCTTCTTTGAATGTCGGCAGCAAGTAGCCCATGAAGGAAGTGACGTGTGGTGGCCTGGCTGGGTGTGCGATTACATAACACTCATTGTTGTCATGGGTACAAGGGAGATGTCTAAGAGTTGTTAAAGGGTGATTATTGGCTTTTGGGCCGAAGGCGGTATTTCTCAAACAGCACAGTTTGTGAAGTGTTGGCGTGCTGCTGTGATGAAAGCGTATCGTGAGCGAACAAATGGGAATAGCCGACATGGAAACTGTGGAGTGCCACTGATGTAAGAGGTCAACGTCGGCTGCGGAGGTGCGCGAGGGCCAACCGATACGCTCACCATGAAGATGAACCAGGAGCTTCCAGCAAGACAATGCGACATGTCACACGTCTAGAGATCTCCGGCAGTGGTTCCAAGACTTCCAAGTCCCCAGACCTAAACCGAATTGACCATCTGTGTGTCCACCTCGATCGTTGTGTTCCCTCTATGGACCCTCCAGCAACTGTAGGATGTACTGCAGTCAGCATGGCCCCACATACCTGAGACCACCTACCTGCCCCTTACTGAGTTACTCCCAGCCCGTCTAGCTGCTGTCCGTGCGGCACATGGCAGTTACATTGGATATTAGCTGGTGGTTATAACAATGGGAATCGACTCTGTATCTTACATGGAGGCAGCAGATTATACAATATTAGGCCTGGAAGCTATAGAGACATATAATGAGCATTAGAAGGCAATTCAATGTCATCTGTAAGCTAAGCCTGTGGGGACGCATTATATTGCATGTCTTCGTGATGCTATGTGACCGTGATTTCTCAAGAAGTCTAATTATGTGAGCTACTTATCCTGTATTATGGGAGTTCACTCTGCTAATTGCATGTGATCGCATTGCAGCTTCTTCCGGTTATATGTACATCATTGTGGACTCCCAGTCTTAAAGGGCTACTTTGGACTATAAAGTGGTGGGAATAGAACCCATTTTTTGACATCCGCCTTTACTGCATTACATCCAAATAATAAGTCTAGACACATGACTTCACAGTTATCTCCACTACATAGAGTCATTGTCAAAAAAGATCAAGAACTTAGGAGTTGTCGAACCGAATGAAACTTTCTCTGTGTGATTGCAATCTTGATATAAGTAAGTGATTACAATATAAGATGTTATACAGGGGTGGGGGAAATGGAGGCTCTAGTATCCTTTTGTACTGCCTCTAGCTCTGATACAAGATGTTATGCAGGACCTCCAGGATCATCGGGTTTAACCAATGCAGGATCACTAGATCATCCCAGATAGATATTTGTCCAGCCTTTGTTTAAACTCTTCCACTGAAGGAGAACTCGCCACCTCCCATGGCAACCTGTTCCACTCATTGATCACCCTCACTGTCAGAACGTTTTTTTCAGTTTCATCCCATTGCTTCTAGTCTTTCCTTGTGCAGATGAGAATAGGGCTGATCCCTCTGCACTGTGACAGCCCTTCAGATATTTGTAGACAGCTATTAAGTCTCCTCTCAGCCTTCTTTTTTGCAAGCTACACATTCCCAGATCCTTTAACCGTTCCTCATAGGACATGATTTGCAGACCGCTCACCATCTTGGTAACTCTGAACTTGCTCTAGTTTGTCAATGTCTTTTTTTAATTTTGGGTGCCCAGAACTGGACACAGTATTCCAGATGAGGTCTGACTCAGGGGTCCTTTACACGAGTATCCTTTTAATGCTCGGATAGCCGCGCTAAAACAGCACAGCTATCTGAGCGTTATATCGAGTGAATGAATAGCAGCTGCGTGCATATCATGGCTGATATTCGTGAGTATGCCGCTCTTTCTCCCTTTGCCGGCCAGCTCACAATAGACTGCCATAGGAGTCTACTGCATCCGCTGGCGTCTTGATGTCAAAACATAGGACAAGTCCTATCTTTTGACGGAGTGAAATATCTGTGTAAAAAAAAAAAAAAAACGCGCCTATTGCAGGTTTTTTTATGCACAATTATTTTGGCGTGTCAAAAAAGCTTTTTTTTTTCACGTGCCTTCTCAGCGTGAAAACGACACTCATGTGATGGAGCCCTAGGAAAGAGTAGAGGGGGGTAATTAACTTGCTTGATCTAGGTCCTAATCTTCTTTTAATACATCCCAGAATTGTTTTTGCTGCTGCATCACACTGTTGACTCATGTTCAGTCTATGATCTATTAGTATACCCAAGACTTTTTCACATATGCTGCTGCTTAGCCCAATTCCTCTCATTCTATATGGGCTTTTTTTCATTTTTCTTGCCCAGATGTAGGACTTTGCATTACTCCTTGTTAAATACCATTCTGTTAGTTGCTACCTACTGTTCAAGTTTCTCCATATCTTTTGGAATTCTGTCTTCTCTAGTGTTAGCTAACCTTCCTTACTTTGTGTCGAGAAAATGATAAAATTTGCTGACCTCAATTCCTTCCTCTAGATCATTTATAGAAATGTTGAACAATACCTGGGCCCACGACAGAGCCTTATGACATCGCTCATGTAAATACAGCCAAAATCTCCACCTCACATATTCTCCCCTCTGGTGCCATGTAGGTTTCATTTTGCTTTCTGTCCCCATACAGTTTTCTGCGTGGAGGACAGAACGCAGGACTTAAAGGGATTTTCCAGTCAAAAATACTATTGATGACCTATTATAAGGATAGGTCATCAATAGTGAATCAGCTGGGGTCTGCCGCTCGGGACCCGACTGATCAAATGTGCGGGCGAATGCTGTCAGCGCCGCAATAACAGAGGTCGGCGTGGAAGCCTCCGCGCCGACTTCCCATGTAGTGGCCAGCACTTGTAACGGCGGGCACGGCTCTCATTAGAATCAGTGCGAGCCGTGACTGCTGTTATCAGTGCCAGCCACTACACAGAAGTCGGCGCGGAGACTTCTGCTCCAAATACACAGAGGCCGGAGTGGAAGCCCCCTAGCCGACCTCCCATGTAGTGGCGGCACTTGTAACTGCAGGCACGGCTCTCACTGATTTTAATGAGAGCCGTGCCTGCAACTACCAGCCCCTAGCCGCTACATGGGAGATCGTCGCAGCGCTGACAGCATGCACCTGCACAGCTGCAGCGGAACCCGAGCAGCGGACCCCAGCCGATCAACTATTGATGACCTATCCTGAGGATTGATCATCAGTAGTATTTTTGACCGGAAAACCCCGTTAACCATTGCTGCTTGCACAAAACGTAACTTGAAAGCCAACCTGGTGCTCATTCATGCAGGCTTATTTACGCCGTAAATGAAATCCATTGATTCCTTCACATCTGCGTATTTTTCATATGATTTTTGGTTGTCTATTTGTCCCACGTTTAGTGAATTGGTGTATTATGTTAGGGCCCTTTTAGATGGGCTGATGATTGGGAATGAACATTCGCCTGAACTTTCATTTTCCCGATCATCGGCTCTTCTGAATCTACTGGCTGTCAGCCAAGGAGCAAGCAAATACTTGCTAGATTGCTGATTGCAACTTTCATGCTGGCATAAAAATGGTGACTCGTTGGCAGCAAATCCCTCCCTCCCATGTACAGGGGAGAATGTGCTGCTGGCGAATGCGACGTATATGGGGATGAATGATTGCAATGAGCGGCCCCTGAAAAAATACTTAACGAGCTCCGAATGGCACTATTTGTCAGTCAGCGCCTGTTGAATCGGGCCGTGTAAAAGAGCCTTAATCGCTGCATATAAAATCCTGAGTATATATTGGTTTTCGGCGCTCCTTCAGCTTTTCCAGCGTTGTCTATACATTATTTATGGTTAAGTAATGAACTCCTTTCCCTCCACTGACTGCTGTACATTCCATTATGTAACAGATTACACGCCATTCCTCCTCAACAAACCTGGGGAAATTCTTACAGATCACTTCTTCTCCCAGCAAGGTTTCTATCTTCTTTATACATCAGATTGTAATTGACATAAAAAAGAAGTGGATCTGGGAAAACTTTGTTTACTCTGAACTCTAGAATGAGCTGCAATCACAATTCTGCAGCTTCTGAAGAGGAATCTTCCAGCATCCCCTACTTGTTCAGTGTCTCCAGAAAGCCTGTTTTAATGATTTATGTCTATGTCCCCTGCATTATAGAAATAGAGCAAAGTTGTTAAGGGATGTGTTGGTGTACAAGCTTGTTGACTGTTTCAATTAACAATGAGCAGAATAACGAGTATGGCTCTGTAGTATAATACAGGATGTAATTTAGGATAAGTACAGGATAAGTAATGTAATGTATGTACACAGTGACTCCACCAGCAGAATAGTGAGTGCAGCTCTGGAGTATAATACAGGATGTAACTCAGAATCAGTACAGGATAAGTAATGTATGTACACAGTGACTCCACCAGCAGAATAGTGAGTGCAGCTCTGGAGTATAATACAGGATGTAACTCAGGATCAGTACAGGATAGGTAATGTAATGTATGTACACAGTGACTCCACCAGCAGAATATAGAGTGCAGCTCTGGAATATAATACAGCATGTGACTTAGGATCAGTACATTATAATCTATGTAATGTATGTACATATATCTGTCACTACAAGACATTTTTGGGTGAAATTACGGTTAGGGCTCATTCACACGACCATGATATTGGCACGTATTACACCCGTGTGACACACAGTGAATGGGGTCTATGAAAGTAAATGCCTCAGCGGCCTTGTGTGGCGAAGAGTGTTAAGGCAGCAGAAATACAGTCCTAAGCTCTCGCTCATGACCTGAAGGTTGCTGGTTCAATCCCTGCATGGTTTAGGTAGCTGGGTCAAGGTTGACTCAGCCTTCCATCCTTATGAGGTTGCTAAAATGAGTACCCAGCTTGGTGTGGGGTAATAAATTACATGAAAGCGGAATAAGTTGGCGCTATACAAATAACATGACTTATTTTTATTTTTAATGGACTTTTATTGGTTCATTCACATTGGTACACGTGAGAAAAATTTCACAGCATGCTCTATTTCTCGGCGGACCACGCAGCGTGAGCCCTATACTTTTGTTTGGGCGCGTATGCAAATACTGTCCATACATAATACATTGCATATGGGAGGCGATTCATACGCATCCCCGCTCTGAAACAGAGCGGAGAATTTAAAAAAAAAGTCACACTGTGTATGACAGCGTGCATGAGATACGCGGTCATGCACAGTGCACTCTCTGCCGTACACAGTCTCTGCCAGCTCAAACAAACCACAAAAATGCTGCGGTCGTGAGAATGAGCCCTTAGACGTACAGGACACTCCTGACAGGAGGTTCCCAAGAATGATTCCACTCCTCAGTAGTATAGAATTACTTGAAACTCATGAAATTGCTTATCTTTTTTCTTGTAAACTAGTTATGCAATCTACCTGAGAAATGTCACCATTTTCTGTAGTCTGGAGTACTTGTGTCAATACCGAAGAATTCTGGTGACGTATGTACTGAAAGTGGCACCGTCTCCTGTTATATGTAGTGTGTTATTATGGACTAAATCCCAGCTCAGTTTAGGCGCTCTCTCTGCGGGCTCATAATGAGGATTAGATCTCTGTAATTAGCATCTTTTGTCTGGCTTCTGTGAGCAGCAAATAATAAAGCTAGAGCAGCCGATCATAACCTGCCCGTTCTGTCATCCCTCGCTCCGCTGGCCTGTTTCAGAGAAAAAATGATTTCCTATATTGGCATAGCAGAAAACATCTGTTCTGGGGTTTTTTGGAATTGTACAGTTTATCTGAGGGCCGGCATGTAATCCAGGCTGGCAATGTGGTCAGGAAAATACTTAGTTAACATGAAAAAGATAGAAATACCAGAAATTGACGGCAGAAAAAAACACACCACCTGGTCTGTCTACTCAGGACTTAGATTTATTATTTGTCTTATAGGAGAGACATATAGTTAAATCAATTTATTGTTGATTTTCTAACCATGTCTGCTGGAAGTTGGTTGCAAGCATCCATTACTCTTTCGGTAAAATATTATTTCCTGACATTGCTTTCCCCAAAGATTGTGCCCTCTTGCTCTAGGGTTTAGCTTTCTATTTAAACCATTTCCCTTCTATAACCTATATAAAGGTTCCCATCATGTCTCCCTCTACCTTCTTCCCTTCTATAACATATATAGAGGTTTCCATCATGTTCCCTTCTCTCCTCCTGTAACATATATAAAGGTTTCCATCATGTCCCCCTCTCCCTTCTCTCCTCCTGTAACATATATAAAGGTTTCCATCATGTCCCCCTCTACCTTCTCTCATCCTGTAACATATATAATTGTTTCCATCATGTCCCCCCTCTCTCTTCTTTCCTCTTGTAACATATACAAGGGTTTCCAACATGTCCCCCCTCCTCTCTTCTCCCCTCCTGTAACATGTATAATGGTTTCCATCATGTCCTCCTCTCCCTTCTTCCCTCCTGTAACATATATAAAGGTTCCCATCATGTCCTCCTCTCCCTTCTTCCCTCCTGTAACATATATAAAGGTTCCCATCATGTCCCGACTCTCCCTTCTCTCCTCCTATAATAGATATAATGGTTTCCATCATGTCCCCCCTCTCCCTTCTCTCCTCCTCTAATATATATAATGGTTTTCATCATGTCCCCCTTTCCCTTCTCTCCTCCTGTGTACATATATAAAGGTTTCCATCATGTCCTCCTCCTCCCTTCTCTCCTCCTGTGTACATATATAAAGGTGTCCATCATGTCCCCCCTCTCTTCTCTCCTCCTGTAACATATATAAAGGTTTCCATCATGTCCTCCTCCTCCCTTCTCTCCTCCTGTGTACATATATAAAGGTTTCCATCATGTCTCCCCTCTCTCTTCTCTCCTCCTCTAATATATATAAATGTTTCCATCATGTCCCCCTCTCCTTTCTCTCCTCCTGTATACATATATAATGGTTTCCATCATGTCCCCCTCTCTCTTCTCTCCTCTAATATATATAAATGTTTCCATCATGTCCCCCTCTCCCTTCTCTCCTCCTGTGTACATATATAAATTTTTCCATCATGTCCCCATTTACCTTCTCTCCTCCTCTAACATATATAATGGTTCCCATCATGTCCCCCTCTCCCTTCTCTCCTCCTGTAACTATATAAAGCTTTCCATCATGTCTCCCTTTCTCTTCTTCCCTCCTGTAACTGTATAAAGGTTTCCATCATGTCTCCCTCTACCTTCTCTCCTCTTGTACATATATAATTCTTTCCTCCTGTAACTATATAAAGCTTTCCATCATGTCTCCCTCTCCCTTCTTCCTCCTGTAAATAGCCATGTTTGGCTGAGATTGGATCACCCCTTTAGAATCTCAAAGTACGATTACCCTGTATAAGACTTTGGCTAGACATCGATTTTGGCCACAATGGAAGTCACACAACCAAAACCACTGCATAACACCGCAACGTCGCACTGTCGTTAAACTTTTTTTTTTTTTTTAAATTCGTTTTATTTATTGGCAATATGCAGTTTGTGACATATACAGTGAAGTAAACTTTGCATTGCACAAGGTGATATATAACAGAAATGGTTACATACATTGGATTAACATCAACTTGGTTACTGTGTCTCTCAAACTGTCTGTTCGCATATTGTAACATTAAACTTTTAAATTTATAAAAGAAAAGAAAAAGGGAACAATAAAATAACATCAGGCTCTGCTCTTCCTTTTTCCTTTTTGGAGTTAGAGGATTCGGGGTTGTGGATCTTCCAGGCGCTTGTCAGTGGGGAGGGGGGAGGGGATTGGCGTGGGATAAGTTTAAGTTCTAATCTGTGGTCAGGGTAGAGTAAGAGTCTAACCAGGCTCCCCATACTTTTTGGAATTTGGTCGGGCATCCTCTTTTTTGGTATATAATTTTTTCATAAGAAGTTACTGTATTTACGGACTGGACCCATTGTGGGACCGAGGGGGGCTCTGTTGCCATCCATTTCATGGCTATTTCTTTGCGGGCTAGGAATAGTGTCTTTTCAAGAAAAACGTGGGTGTGATATGGCCACACTTCCTCTTCCAGCAAGCTGAACAGCGCCACCTTGGGGTCTAGTTCTATGGATAATGGGGGCCGTATAAGTGAGTTCACGAGGTTTGTCACCTTTGACCAAAACTCCCTAACGAAGTGGCATTCCCAGATCAGGTGCCAAAAGTCCGCTTTTGGTTGGCGTCATCTCTGGCATGAGTCTGAGGTGGTGCTGCGCATTTTGTGTAGTCGGTTGGGAGTGTAAGGTAGGCTTGGTGAATAATGTACAATTGGATTAGCTTATTGTTTACCGCTGGTGACACTGATAGGTGAGATTCAGAGATATCCTGCCACTCCTCAGGTGTAAGGGAGGTGATGGCGAGTTTCCATCTATCGTATGCTGGGGGAGGATTGGGGTTTATTTTAGCTGAGAGGAGGTGTGTATATAGGGCTGATATTAGGCCTTTGGGTCCTTGGGATTTGAGGATGCCTATTGTGGGGAACTTGGATATCTGGGCCGAGGGAGGGCGGGGAATTGGGAGTTTAGTGCATGTCTTAGTTGAAAGAACCTGAATAGCTGAAGGTGAGGGGCCTGCAGCTTATCGCGCAGTTGTGTGAATGTGGGGAGTGTTCCATCTATGCATATATCATTTAGTGTATGTGCCCCTTGGGCGATCCAATATTGTGGGTCTGGAACTGACTGTAGTGCGGTGAGGCCCGGGTTGTTCCAGAGAGGAAGTTCTGGTAACACCCCCTGGTAGTTCTACAGTGCCTTTACTTCTTTCCATACATTGAGAGCCGGTTTGTGAAGTGGGGTTAGTTCAGTGGTTTTGGTGCGTTCCGGGAATTCTAAGAAGTTCAGGAGATTGTGACCAGTTACTTGTTTCGCCAGTTGTCTGTCTGCTATAGGCAGTTCTTTTCCCAAAACCCAGGCTCTTATGTTTCGCAATTGTCCTGCTAGGTAATAAAGCCGGAGGTCTGGAAGGGCCATTCCGGCTTGGTCTTTGGGTCTTTGTAGGATCGATAGGCTCAACTTGGAGAGCGAGGAATTCCAAATAAATGTTGTGATTAGGGAGTTTAGAGTCTTGAAAAGGTGTTTGGGGACACTTACTGGCATGTGTTGCAGTATGTATAAGGATTTGGGCTGGATGACCATTTTGATAAGATTTATACGCCCGGCTACGGATAGTGGTACTTTAGCCCATCGTTTCAGTTTGAATTTTATGTTTTCTAAAAGTGGGTTTATATTGTCTGTTATTGCATTGTTGTGGTCGCGCGACATGATCATTCCCAGGTATTTGAATTTGGAGACTGGTTTTAATCCATACTTCTCGATGTGGGGGTCATTTTTTGGGTTAGCCTCTGTATAAAGGATTGTTGATTTGGTCCAGTTGACATGTAGTCCAGAGAAATGGGAGAATCTGTCTATATTATATGTGTCATGGCTTGGGCGAAGGAGTTTGATGGGTTCGATAAGAATAGGATTGTATCGTCTGCGTATAGTCCTAGTTTGCTTTTATGGTCTGCCCATTTAATGCCTGTCACATTGGGGGAGTTTCTTAATCGAATTGCCAGTGCCTCGATGGCTATGGCGAACAAGGCCGGGGATAGAGGGCATCCTTGTCGGGTGCCTCTTGTCAGTTGGAATTCCGCCGATGGGATACCATTGACTATGACGTTTGCGTTTGGGGATTTATATATAGTTTTGACCCATTGTTGGAAGTTAGGTCCGAATCCAAAGCAGATCAAGCAAGCTTCCAGAAAAGCCCATTCCACCGAGTCAAAAGCTTTTGCCATGTCAAGTGATACCAGGGCCCAGGGCATGTTGTATTGTGTACCTAGTTGGATAGCTATTTGGACTCTGCGGATATTTATGGTTGTTGATTTTCCTGGCATAAAGCCCGTCTGATCAGGGTGTATGATGGAGAGGATCACCTGATTCAGTCTGGTGGTCAGAATTTTGGTTAGGATCTTGTAGTCTGCATTCACCAATGATATCGGTCGATAGGAGCCGCAGTCTGTAGGGTCTTTACCGGGTTTTAGAATCACTACTATTGAGGCTTTGTAAAATGAGGTTGGAAGTGTTTTGTCTAGTTGCGCTTGGTTTAGTACTTCGAGGAGTTGCGGGACTAGTTGTTCGAAGTATTTGCGATATGTCTCTATTGGGAGACCATCGGGGCCTGGTGATTTGTTAAGGGCCATTTCTTGAATTATTAGTTGGATCTCTTCCAAAGTGAAAGGTGCCTCTAGCAGATCAACCTGCTCTTCGGAGAGGGTTGGGAAATTTAGGTCGCTTAGATAATTCAGGATGTCTGTCGTCGTGTTATGGGAGGAGGAAGTGTAAAGGTTAGCGTAGAAATCTTTAAAGCTATTTGTAATGGATGGGGCGTCGGTGACCTCTGTTCCATGTTGATTTTTGATCTTAAGGATCGTGTTCGTATGGTTTTCTCGTTTTATGAGGTTGGCGAGTAAGTGGCTAGATTGATTTCCTAGCTCAAAGTAGTGCTGTTTGGCGAAGAATAATTGGCGTTTGGCTTTGACGTGTATTTGTTGTTTATGCAGTCGGGATAAACTAAGCCAGGCTGATTTATTGGCTTCGGTGGGGGTTGATATGTATGTTTTCTCGGCTTCTAGGGTCTGATTTTCTATCTCTTTATCGGCTTGGGACGTTGTTTTTTTAATGTGTGTGATGGCAGATTTGAGGAATCCTCTAATATAGGCCTTGAGGGTGTCCCATTTCAGGGCCGGGTGAGGGTTATCTTGGTGGGCATCCAAAAATAGGGAGATGTGGAATGGCATCTGGTCATCCGTTCCGATAAGTTTGAGCCAGAATGGGTGTAGCTTCCAAGTGGGCCTTATTTTAATTTGGGGAAATTTTAGGGTTAATAGAATGGGGCTGTGGTCTGAAATACCTCTCGGGCAATGTGTTATGTTTGTGAGGTATATCGCCAGTTCTATGGAGCTGAATATATAGTCGATTCTTGTCAGCGCGTTGTGACCCGGTGAGTGGCAGGTGTATTCTCGTTTTTCGGGGTGGTGGTGTCGCCAGAGGTCGACCCATCCGACACTCTCAATTAGTTGTTTCAGGGGGGAGTTTGAAGTAGGGGTGGGGTTAGAGGGTGTGTGAAATTTGTCTTTGATAGGATCCATTATCATATTGAAGTCGCCTAGGCAGATTACCTCCGCCAAAGGGTAGTGGTGTGCAAACGCAATAGCAGTTTGCAGGAGGTGGAGATTATTGTGAGGTGGGTTATATATAGATAGGATGATGTATGGTTTGGAGTCTATTTCTCCGTATATGAATATAAACCTTCCTTCGGGGTCTCTGCGGGTGACGATGGGGTTCCAGCGTACCGACTTATGAATTAGTACGGAGACGCCCCTAGAGGAGGAGGTGTGAAAGGAGTGGGAGGCCCATTGGATCCATGGTTTTGAAAGGGTGTCTGCCTTTTCTCGGATGAGATGAGTCTCCTGCAAGCTAATGACGTGTGGACTCAGTTGTTTGATATATGAAAATACTATCCTACGTTTGAGTGCTGTGCCGAGTCCTCGGACATTCCAGCTAAGACATTTTAGGGACATCTTTGTTTGCATGGGTATAGATTTTAGCTCCCATGTCTGTGATTTTGGGGTCGGGGGGGGGGGGGGGGAGGGTGTTGGTGGGTGTAAGGGGAGGGGTTGTGTGGGCGCCTGTTTGTGAAGGGTTCTGGTGGAGAGCAGAGGATAACAATTCAAATCAATAATCATTGACATCTTGCTAAACTTATACCGCAGATATCAAAAATACAACAAAAATAGAAAAGTTGTGGAAAGGGAAGGAAAAGGAGAGAAAAGAAGACCGGGGGAAAGACAGGGGAGTATTAGGGAAAAGGAAAACCGGAATGAAAAACAATTTAGCTACACTCTGGTTAGAAGTAGCAGTTGTTGTGTTGTTGGGGGGAGATTCTAGATGGCCTTTGGAGGCTTAAGATTGACCGCTGGGCTCCAATAATAACTTTAGAGGTGTCTCGGTCATGATGCGCATCGTCTATGCATCAAGGGATGTTGAGGGTCCAGATCGCGACAAGGTTTAGAGTCTTTCTAGCTAGTGTGGGGGGGTTGGTCATCCCTTGGAAATTTCGGCGTGCATCTCCAGCCACTCCATGGCTTCCGTAGGGGATTGGAGGAAGACCACCTTTCCCTGGGCCACAATTCGTAGACGTGCAGGGTATGCCATTGAGTAGGGGATCTGTCTTTCTTTAAGTTTCCTTTTCGCCTCTGTGAAGGTGGCTCTTTGTTTTTGTAGCTCGGCCGAGAAATCGGGAAATATGGAGACCGTTGTGTTGTTATACTTTAACGGGCCTTTTAGTCTGGCCTGACGTAGTGCTGCATCTCGATCCCTGCAATTTAGAATCCTTACTAAGAAGGGGCGCGGGGGGGCTCCCGGCTGCGGTGGTTTTGCGGGGACCCGGTGGTCTTTTTCTACTGTGAAGTGGGTAGAAAAGGTGTCTTCTCCCAGTAGCGTTTTGAGCCAGGTTTCTGCGAATGTTTCTAGATGGGAGCCTTCTGATTTTTCGGGCAGGCCTATTATACGCAGGTTGTTGCGGCGTGAGCGATTTTCCAAATCGTCTGTTTTTGATTGACAGAATTCTATTGCTATTGTTGCTTTTTTGACCGCTGTAGTTAACGGGCGCAGTGAGTCTTCTGCGTTAGAGACACGGTCCTCCATTTCCCGCATTCTGTCACGCATGTTGTGTAGGTCCTGTCTTAATAGGGAGACGTCGGATTTGATCTCCTCTATTTTGTTGGTGAGAGAAGATTTGCAGGCGTTAATCGCGTCTAGGAGCTGACGCATAGTGGGTTCTGGGCTTTGCCCCGTTTCACTTTCGGACTCTTTCGCTTGTGTGGGCCGTGTTGCACGCGGGGTGTGATCAGGGGTTTCAGAGCGAGAAAATTCTTTTAATTTTTCTGCGGCGGAGCCGCCTTTTGCCCGTGTGCTCATGTTAGAATTCGCTGGGTTGGTATGGCGGGTTATTGTTGTAGTATAGACGGTGTCAATACTTGCTTGTAGAGATCAGAAGTTTATATCTTTGTATTATTGTGGGCTGTAACGGTGTGCGGGTTACGCGGGGAATAACAGTCCACTCCCGCCACTGCGGTTCAAAGACGGGGGTAGAACGTTGTTTGCTACGGGGATTTTTATTTGTGGTCCCGGTACAGTAAAATCCGTCGACAGGGGAGCAGTAGGGTGGTCAGTCCTTTGGTTATTTTTTTTGGGGGGGGCAGGGTGGTCTTGTTGTGTCGTATGCCCCCTATTCAGGGTCTGCGACTGTGAGGGGTATGTACAGTCCTGCGTGTTGACCCCTGGCCCCCCGCAGAAAGACTTACGGTTTCAGCGTCGCCGGCACCGCAGTGCCGGTTTCGAGGGATGGTCTTTTCCAAGATGGTATCCCGTGTAGTGTGGTCCGGCGGCTGCAAGGCGGTCCGGAGATGGAACGGGTCGCCGCGAGAGACTCGTCAGGGGCAGCCGGGTCCGCCGCAGCCGGCGGTGGATGTTAACAGAGTGGTTTTGTCGGCCCGTTAAGACGGGAGCGGGTCAGCACGCAGGTCCGAGTTCGGTGCGCCCCGGGGCGCAAGGTGTTCTGCTGTATAGCGGTAGTAAAGTTCCAGTGTGGTGGGTTTAGCCGAGTGCAGTCCCCGTCGGGTCCCGCGGCAGTCATGCCGGTCCGGAGGTGCTCTGCGCTGCCCCCTCAGGAGTCAGGAACCCGGCGGCGGCACTCCGGAGCTGGGCGGGAGAAGCGCGCGGCCCCGTCCCGGGTCCAGCTGGAAGCGGGCGGTGAGCCTCGGATTAAGGAGCCGGGCGCGGGTGAGTAATGCCGGGGGGGTCGGAGTCGGCAGCTGGTCTGTGGTTCCCCGGCAGCGGCTCCGGCTCGGGCGCGCAGGGAGCGGGGTGCCTCTCACCACATGTGCAGGCCCGGCAGTTTCGGCAGGGGGGGTCACCCTACCTGGTTCGCAGTCAGCGTGATGGGGAGGCAGTCCGTGCGCGAAGCGCGGGAAAATGGCGGGTGTTGGCGCCCTTTCTCTCCCGCGGCTCTGTTGCTGGGATCAGAGGGCCGCACCCGTCTTCAGCCGCGGTCCAAACCGTCTCTGAGGGCTTAGGAGCCCGCTGGTCTTTGTTGGGTCGTTCTGGTATCGGTTAGGCCAGGATTTTAAAGGATTTTATTGTTCCCCCTGGGGAGCACCTCTTACGTGCGACTGCTCATGCTGGTCGCAGGCCACGCCCCCCCCACTGTCGTTAAACTTAATAGGGTAGCTGCGCGAGTCCTAAGCTGTCACAGGATACCGTGATCACAATGGCGCAGTCGTAAAAAATTCAATCGGGGTGTTTTTTAAAAAAAATTTTACCGCGATATTGTGGTCATAGCGGCCTACGACTTGTACTGTGGCTCGTTTGAGATCAATGGCAGTGTGATGTTGCTATGCTAGACAGCAGTTTTGTTCATGTGACCCCCATCACTGCCAAAATCTTATCTTTTGAATGTTCTTTTCTTCATTGTGAATCTGGAAGCAGCCAGGGACCCAGACATTATAGTGAATCACAAAGCAAGATTCATATTTTGTGGGTTTTAGGCAGTGAGACTCCCACAGAGGAAATAGTGGGCCCTCGGTCCTAATTTTCTTTTATGTTCGGGAGTCATTGAGATGTCATAATAGTCTTCTAGTAATTGGCCAGACACCTTCAAGATAATTAGGTGGATATGTCAGTAATTAATGTACAGGGTTATTACAAACTAGGAGATATACCCATGGGTTGCACAGCGATTTTATGACTAGCTGTCCTAGAATGTACAAACTGGGCCACAAAAATGAGCCAAGCACCCACTCTTATGAAAGCTGTCCAAAAGAAAATCTGTGTTGCCCATGACACCCAATCACAGCGCAGCTTTCATTGTACCTCAGCTATATAAGAAATAACAACCAATCACAGCGCAGCTTTCATTGTACCTCAGCTGTATAAGAAATGGCAAGCAGTCACAACGCAGCTTTCATTTTACCTCAGCAGTATAAGAAATGAAAGCTGAGCTGTGATTGGTTGCCATTGGCAACAAAAATTACAGAAGAAGTCAACGAGTTTTCGACTTTTAATTACGCCGGTATTCGTCTCCGGGTGCTAAAAGAACGCTCATGCAAAGATTCACTCAAAGTGGACCAAAACTGTGGATTTATATACGACACAAACAGATTTTGTGCTTTATATCCTTGATGACCTTCCCGATTTGAACCCTCATTACTCACATTTAATGACACTCGGATACATAACTTTGATATCAGTGGAAATAGAAAATTGGGCCATGGGCAGCAAGGACAGTCTTACTTTTAGACAGTTTTGCTAAATGAGGCCCAAAAAGTTTTATTCTGCCGTGGTCGTCACTAAAAGGACTTTTTTATGTCCTTGAGTTTCACATTATTAGAGTGCAATGTCATTTTCGAACAAAGTGCGGAACGCGTGCGTGCAAGTGTCACACAAAGTTCTCAGAAATCCGCCCTGAGAGTAAGCAGAGAATCGGACGTCCCGCAGCCGACTGTGTGGAAGATTCTGCGCAAACATTAGTCATGTTCTCCCTACCGACTGCAGTTAATACCAGCCCTGAAACCGGACGACAAAGCGAGGCGACGTTCTTCCTGCGAGCGTGTGCAAGGTGGAACGAAAAGCGATGGAGTGTTTAGTGATGAAGCCGCCTTCCACAGTTAAGAAATAAAGTCAGAAACCTTTTGAGTCTGTCTTTATTAATATACAATGCATGTATCGGAGTGCCATTACATGTGAGTTTTAAGAGTATCAAATCTGGAATATCACTTGTAGTAACCCTGTATGTTAGAAGTGGAAACTACATCTCACTTAGGGGGAGACAGGAGGCCTGACTTGTGGTGCTATTAAGGAACGTGACGGGAAGCCGGCTAAGTTTTTTTTTTTATGCTCTGAAGATCACTCCGGCACTGTAAATCCAGCTCTTTTCAGTGTCGTCCATACATTCTCCCGTAGATCTAGTTTATGATGAGGGACGTGACAGGTTGCCTTTAAGCAAAGCATTTATAGCACAATCACTGATTGTATTGAAGCATAAAAATTACGTATGAAAAAAGAGGAAATCAAGGAACTTCTCATTCCCGCCTCCAAGACTTCTCCAGAGCAGCACCGGTCCTCTGGAACGCACTACCAAAGGCTACCCGAGCAATCCAGGACTCGCAGAACTTCAGGCGTGCTCTAAAAACGCACCTCTTCAGGGAGGCATACCGAATTCCCTAAACAAACCCCTCTGTACTCCGCCTGATAACATGCTCCCTGACCTACTGACTGCAATCCCTGCTAGCCATCATAAACCGCTCCTGCAGTCATACTGTTTCTGCCGTCACACGGCTAAATGTTTGACCATTGTCTATGTGTATAACATCGCTCACTCTCCTCCTCGCCATACAGTGCACATCTCCAGCCCCTTTACCTTCTGTATCACCCCATTACTTGTAGTATGTAAGCTCGTTGGAGCAGGACCCGCACCCCTATTGTTTCCATCAATTGATTACTATGTAACTGTGGTTCTGTAATGTTTGTACTTTTGTCTTTCTGTATCCCCCCTATCTATGTAAGCGCTGCGGAATATGTTGGCGCTATACAAATAAAGTTTATTATTATTACTAGTATAATACTGCTCCCTATGTACAAGAATATAACTACTATAATACTGCTCCTATGTACAACAATATAACTACTATAATACTGCTCCTATGTACAAGAATATAACTACTATAATACTGCCCCCTATGTACAAGAATATAACTACTATAATACTGCCCCCTATGTACAAGAATATAACTACTATAATACTATCCTCTATGTACAAGAATATAACTACTATAATACTGCTCCTATGTACAACAATATAACTACTATAATACTGCTCCCTATGTACAAGAATATAACTACTATAATACTGTTCCTATGTACAAGAATATAACTACTATAATACTGCCTCCTATGTACAAGAATATAACTACTATAATACTGCCCCCTATGTACAAGAATATAACTACTATAATACTATCCTCTATGTACAAGCGGAAACTACATCTCACTTAGGGGGAGACCCCCTTACACATATGGACACCATTAGAGGGAACGTATCACGTCCCCACAGCACTATAAACTGAGGCCTCATGTCCACGGGCGGAACGGATTCCACATGCGGATTACCGCAGCGATTCCGCACAGAAATGAAGCACGCTGCGATTAGTTTTCCGCAGCAAATGGTCCGAAAATCAAATCGACATGGTTAAATTCAGTTGCAGATGCCAATGCTTCCCTATGAATTGCGGATCTTCCACGTGGATTCTGCAAATCAAATCCGCCGTGGACAGGAGGCCTGACTTGTGGTGCTATTAAGGAACGTGACGGGAAGCCGGCTAAGGTGTTTTTTTTTATGCTCTGAAGATCACTCCAGCACTGTAAATCCAGCTCTTTTCAGTGTCGTCCATACGTTCTCCCGTAGATCTAGTTTATGATGGGGGACGTGACAGGTTGCCTTTAAGCAAAGCATTTATAGCACAATCACTGATTCTATTGAAGCATAAAAATTACGTATGAAAAAAGAGGAAATCAAGGCGTGGAAATATCTCCTCCACAGATGGCCGAGTTCTCCAACGGGGCCATTGTAGGGCACATGCTGATATATTTCCCGTGCTGCAGAGAAAGCAACATTTCCACTAATTTTGCTTCTCCAGATAAGAGAGAGTGATTGTACAGCAGAACAAATAATGGGAAGAGAGAAGTTGTACAAACCAGGAACACATATGCCTGGGGCTCCGTCCTCAGTGATAACCTGTAATTGGGAACGCGGTTCATCTACCATTACCACCACCAACTGACATCTAAAAGGAAAAGCAACCGAATAGTAACATTATAAATGTTTAGTTCTATGTAGAACCTAAATCTGATTCTACCACACCATTGTAACATAATACTGCCCTTTATATACAAGAATATAACCAGTATAATACTGCTCTTGTGTACAAATATGTAACTACTATAATACTGCCTCCTATGTACAAGAATATAACTACTATAATACTGCCTCCTATGTACAAGAATATAACTACTATAATACTGCTCCCTATGTACAAGAATATAACTAAAATAATACTGCCTCCTATGTACAAGAATATAACTACTATAATACAGCTCCCTATGTACAAGAATATAACTACTATAATACTGCCCCCTATGAACAAGAATATAACTACTATAATACAGCTCCCTATGTACAAGAATATAACTACTATAATACAGCTCCCTATGTACAAGAATATAACTACTATAATACAGCTCCCTATGTACAAGAATATAACTACTATAATACTGCCCCCTATGTACAATAATATAACTACTATAATACTGCTCCTATGTACAAGAATATAACTACTATAATACTGCTCCTATGTACAAGAATATAACTACTATAATACTGCCACCTATGTACAGGAATATAACTACTATAATACAGCTCCCTATGTACAAGAATATAACTACTATAATACTGCCCCCTATGAACAAGAATATAACTACTATAATACAGCTCCCTATGTACAAGAATATAACTACTATAATACAGCTCCCTATGTACAAGAATATAACTATTATAATACTGCTCCTATGTATAAGAATATAACTATTATAATACTGCCCCTATCTACAAGAATATAACTACTATAATACTGCCCCCTATCTACAAGAATATAACTACTATAATACTGCCCCCTATCTACAAGAATATAACTACTATAATACTGCCCCCTATCTACAAGAATATAACTACTATAATACTGCCCCCTATCTACAAGAATATAACTACTACAATACTCTCCCCTATGTACAAGAATATAACTACTATAATACTGCTCCCTGTGTACAAGAATATAACTACTATAATACTGCCTCCTATGTACAAGAATATAACTACTATAATACTCTCCCCTATGTACAAGCATATAACTACTATATTACTGCTCCCTATGTACAGGAATATAACTACTATAATACTGCCCCCTATCTACAAGAATATAACTACTATTAGGGCGCCCACCCACTGGCGATTTTTTTTTCTTTGCGTTTTGCGTTTTTTCTCAAGAGCAATTAGAATTGCATGTGCTCCTGTCCACTGGCGTTTTTTTTTTCGGTCCGTTGCGATTTTTAACATAGGAACTGTCAGTTGCATATGTGTCCTTATTTTTCTCCTAATGCACCCATGATTGTCAATGGAAATTAATGGAAAAGCCGCGAAAATGCCGCGAAAAAGCCGCAAAAAACGCCGCGGAAAACGCGCCGAAAACGCTGCGTTTTTCACGCACGAAAATCACAAACGCCAGTGGGTGGGCGCCCTAATACTGCCTCCTATGTACAAGAATATTACTACTATAATACTGCCTCCTATGTACAAGAATATAACTACTATAATACTCTCCCCTATGTACAAGCATATAACTACTATAATACTCTCCCCTATGTACAAGCATATAACTACTATAATACTGCCCCCTATGTACAAGAATATAACTACTAAAATACTGCCTCCTATGTACAAGAATATAACTACTATAATACTGCCTCCTATGTACAAGAATATAACTACTATAATACTGCCCCTATGTACAAGAATATAACTACTATAATACTGCCCCCTATGTACAAGAATATAACTACTAAAATACTGCCTCCTATGTACAAGAATATAACTACTATAATACTGCCCCCTATGTACAAGAATAGAACTACCTAAATACTGCCCCCCATGTACAAGAATATAACTACTATAATACTGCTCCTGTGTACAAGAATATAACTACTATAATACTGCCTCCTATGTACAAGAATATAACTACTATAATACTGCCCCGTATACACAAAAATATAACTACTATAACACTGCCCCCTATGTACAAGAATATAACTACTATAATACTGCCTCCTATGTGCAAGAATATAACTACTATAATACTGCCCCCTATGTACAAGAATATAAGTACTATAATACTGCCCCCTATGTACAAGAATATAACTACTATAATACTGCCCCCTAAGTACAAGAATATAACTACTATAATACTGCCTCCTATGTACAAGAATATAACTACTATAATACAGCTCCCTATGTACAAGAATATAAGTACTATAATACTGCCCCCTATAGACCATATATAGCTGATACTTGTACGCTCCTTACAGTTATATTGCAGTTCTGCATTGGCATTGTAATGTTTTATAATTGTGGGATCGGCCTTTTATTTTCATAGAATGTGGCTTTTCCAGAACTGCGAGGACGGTGATATTGACCCGTGTGAGTCATTATCCTGCAGCTGTTGGAGCGCCTTCTTCTACTGTCTTCTCTGCTTTGAAGTTGTGTCTAGGGGTTATTCTCAGCGCATTATACTGTGTATCCGCTCCTTCCGGGGTGAAGTGCGGTGACTGGAGTAGATGCTATTGTGCGCTCCATTAGAACACCGATCTGATCAGGGACTCGAGCTTTACTGCATTTTCTATGGGAGTATGAAAACCGCATCCTGCCTCTTGATTAGCTGAGGCTGCTGCCCTCCTCCATGCTTCACATTGCAGCTTTTCTCTATTTATTAAGCTACGTAAATATATATTGTATTTTCTGATGTAGAAAATATACAACAGATTTTGTTGCGCCATAATGCGCATGTTATATGTCTTTTTCTGATGTGGATTTCACCCCCTAATTTGAATAGGTGGAATCCAATCTGATAATCCACAACATATATATATTGATATGCTGCTGATCTGAAATATATGTATGTCCATTCCACTAGGATTTCTTTCGCACCGTGCCAATGAGATTTGTTAAATCGTATTCACGCGGCTTGTACTGCGAACGCAAAAATCTTTCACGACTGTGAACCCTTTTCTTACGGGAGACGAATCGCTGCATGGCCTATATTTTCGTGTTCCTTGGACCGCATCGGCCATTGTTGTCCAATGGGATAGGAAAACTTCCTGCGGCATGTGATGTGAGGTTTCCCAGTGAAAGCAATGGGAAACACTCGCCAATCCTCTGAAGCGGCTGAAAGGATCGCTACTTCATTAAAGTCATGGGAGGCGTTGTAGACAGAAAAACGCCTCACATCCGCAGGTGAATCACACGCTAACGAGCACGATATTGGGCCGTGTATATGATCAGTTAGGACTCATTCACATGGGCGTTGAGTATTTATGTTACTGAAAATTGCTTATGCCGTTGTATTATCCCGCTGCTGTTGGTTTTCGTGCGCGCAAATACAGTGCATATTTACACACCCTAAAAAGTATACAGAACGGCCCATGTAATATGTGCAAATACCCAGTGAGTATGCAGGTTTCCTTTGTATTCGCCACATATTTGAACCAGCCCATTATTTTCAATGGCTTATTGTGTTGTGTAATATACGCTAAAATTGGACATGCCACGTATTTTTTCATGCGATCGAGCATTGCATGAATAAATGCGCTCATGTGAAGGAATCCATTGAAATTAATGGGTTCTATCCAATGCAAATTACGCCCACAATTTCTTAGTTTGTTTACCTGATGTAGCTTGATATTCACCTCCTGTGTCAGTGGATCAGGCTGCCACTTTATCTCTCCCCCATACTTTACATTGCAGTTGTGCTCCATTTACTTCACAACGACTGGAGTTTAAGGGTGGATTCAGATGAGCGTGAATGAATGGCTGAGTGCTGCCTGTGATTGGCTGAGTGCTCAGCCAATCAGATATAGCCCTTTTAGCAGGCAGGGATTTTAAATCCCCATCTGCTGAAACAGATTCAGAGCAGTGCAGGGAGAAGGCCGGGTAGACGCGCCTGAGCCCCGGCAGCTGAGGAGAGGTGACTATATATATTTTTTTGTTTTTATCACACTCTAGGGATGATTTTCAGGGAAGGGCTTATATTTAAAGCCCTCCCCTGAAAATCCCTGCAGGGCTTGCCAGCAGCCCATTGCTTTCAATGGGACTGCAGAAGCACCAGTCCCATTGAAAGCAATGGGAGAATATCACGAACCTCTGCCATAGCTGTCAGAGCTGTGGTAGGGGATTCTTTACTCCCCGCAGGTATGAAGAAATCCTATAATCCTATTACTATTATTTTTTTTAACACAAACCATGGCTGATTTTCAGGGAGGGGCTTATATTTCAAGCCCTTCCCTGAAAATCACTGCAGGGGTGTCAGCATCCTATTGCTTTCAATGCGGCCCCATTGAAAGTGATGTTGCACGGACCTGCATTCTCGCATGTTTGAGCACGTACGTGGGTGCGCGGTTTTGTGCGCACCGATGTACGCATATGCTCATGTGAATACAGCCTAAGACCACTCTACCACAAGCATTGTTTTACCACTTACTACCGTACGTGCGTTTTGCGTGGCACTAAAGCTCCATGTATTTCAATGGGGCCTTTCACAGTAGCATTTTTGTGGCATGTATTTCACGCAATAAATCGCTGTTGAAATCGATGGGCTGCATGGAAAACCGGTAAATACGCAATTCCATCCGTAATACTGCGTTTTACTGCACTTTTCACACCTTAGGCTAATTTCACACGGGCGAGCACAATATCGGGCCATTAAACTCGTCAGCGGTGCCGCTGGACCAGCAAGTGTTTCCCATTGTTTTCAATGGGAAACCTTGCATCACGTTGCACTCGCGTGCATTTTGCTATTCCAGCTTGTTAATAGCGCTATTTACCAGGTGACACTCGCTGTTACGGATGCCGACAAGCAGTTGCCAGAAAAACAAGAGCGCTAACAGCTTCCTCCAGCACTTTTGTAATAGCAACATTCACACTGGCAATAAAATAGCGCAATTATCGCACGATGCAAGAGCGAGTGAAAACGTAAAATTATGAAACCAATGATTTTTAATGGTTTCCTTCACATTTGCGATGTTTTCATTCATGGGATGTTGTGAGAAATAAATTGCGGTATGCCCTATCGTGCGTTTTATCTCCCATGATTCCCTATGGAGCCTCCTTTTTATCGTGTCACAAAGCACAAGCACGCAATTTTCATGCGATGCGTTTTTGACATCAGAAAATCCTATTGACTTTCATGCTAAAAGATCGCGGCAAAATCGCGTGGTGGAAAAAAAATGTGTGAGCTCATCACAAGTGTCAGCAATATTTGTGCAAGATAAAGCAGCACTGCCGCTCAAAAATCGAGAATTTCTTGTGGCAATATCGCGATCGGAAGTGTAAAAGAGCCCTTAGGCTAGTTTCACACAGGCCATCACGATTTTGCTGCAAGAAAATCGCAGCAAAATCACGTCTTGGTGCCTGTGATTTAAACGTCAGCAATATTTTTTTTATTTTTTAGGATAATGTTGCATCACGGACACCTGCGATAAAATTGCGCAACTTTTTTATTGCTCGGGTCAATAGGACTTTCCAATGTTAAAATCACATCACAATGCATGTTTTGTGCGATGTGATAAAAAGAAGGCTCCAGAGGAAAACATGGGAGATAAAAAAAAACGTACATCGCAGAAACATAGAGCCTGCCGCGATTTTTTTTGTTGTTTCCACATCACTGAAAACATTGCAGATGGAAACCATTGTAAATCATTGGTTTCATAAATCAGCTTTTTTACTAACTCTCGCATCAGGCGAATAAAGCGCAGTTTTCTTGCCCGTGTGAAACCGCCCTCCGGAAGCTTCAGCAATTGTGAATGTATTTCACACACTTTGCTGCAAATGAAAGTGACAACAGCAATACTGGAGGGGTAACAGCAAGACCCCCCAAAAAGGGACTAGAGACCATTCCTCCCTCCTTCTCTAGTTGTGCTTATTCTAGTGTCCTTGTCACTACCGTATAACCAGGCAGTCAGTCGTTCATCTATGACGGCCTGTTCACTGTGAATGGAGGTGGGCGAGCCAGAATGATCGATGATCGCTGCTGTATGAAAGCACAGGAACAATCATCGGTGGGACGACCATGTGGCATCTGAGGTGCCGTCAGTCATCTTGTGTAGAAAGGGGGTTTGTAATAAATATTCTACTAATACTAACAGAAATGGCTCTTGTTCATTTTTCTGGTGTCGGCCATTTTATTTGTGCTTCAGTATTCTGTTGTTTCTGGGTTGGCTCTGTGGGTTATTGGTCCTGTCTGTGTGGTTGGTGTTTCTGCGGTCTACTTCCCTCAGCAAGTTGCTCAGCTGCAGGGCTACTACTGAGGCCGCTGTCTCCTAATGGTTCAGGGTTGGGTCTGTGGGTTAGCGGTCCTGCCTGTGCGGTTGGTGTTGCTGCGGCCTACTTCCCTCAGACGTGTTCTTCAGGTGCAGTCAGGGCTACTACTAAGGCCGCTGTCTCCTAATGGTTATGGGGTTGGCTCTGTGGGCTAGCGGCCTTCTGTGCAGTTGGTGTTGCCACAACCTACTTCCCTCAGCAAGTTACTCAGCTGCAGGGCTACTACTGAGGCCGCTGTCTCCTAATGGTTCAGAGTTGGGTCTGTGGGCTAGCGGTCCTGTCTGTGCGGTTGGTGTTGCCGTGGCCTACTTCCCTCTGACGTGGTCCACGGCTGCAGTCAGGGCTACTGCTGAGACCACCGACTCCTAATAGTTCAGGGGTTGGCGGTGTTTGATCTTGGCTTTTCCTGCTGTGGTTCGGGCTCTATCTTGGCAGTGGGGTGACTTGTGTTTGACTATGTCGCTTATCTAAGGCCGGGGAAGCAGCTGCGGTTCATTTAGCTGCTTCTCATCATGTTGGTGCCGGATCCGAGAGCCTCAGATCACGTGTTTAGTGGTTGTTTTTTTTCCTTTTACTTTGTTACATTTTTCTCAGTTGTTTTTGGGGGAGGCACATAAGGGAAGGCGGTGGGCTTGACAAATTCTCTCGGTCCCCTTATACCAGCTTCTGGTGTAGATTATGGTCAGGTTCTTGCTGCAGTATTGGTTGTTATAGGGCTGTTTACTTTTGCTTTTCCCCTTCGCGTGGTTCAGGGTCCGCTGGGGCTGATGGCTGGGCTACGGGTCTCCCCGGCTTGCTGCTGGGGCTACCCTTTACTGTGCCGTCTCTGCCAGGCTCTCTGCCAGCTTGTTTGTATTGGCTGTGCCCCTCTCCTTCCTGTGGGCCCTGCTGCTGTCCAGGACCGGGATTCTGAGGCCTAGGCAGGCAACACTGTGCAGCGGGCCTCCTCATCTTAGCGGCTCCCTCCTCTCCTGTCCCGCTGGCTGGGGGAAGCAGCGAAGCCACTTCTTGGGTCGGCCACAGCTGGAGCTGGTGAGCGCGGTCACAGCAGCAGCGCTCTTTCAGCCCATTTACCCTATCTCCACCTGGGGGATCTGTCCGGGCCACATAATAACAATTTCTGTAACAGCTCAGCCCTAACAACCAATCACGTTGCTGGAATTGTGAATCAGAACCAATCGGGTTGCTGGAATTGCTGAATATGGCTGAGCTGTTACAGAAATAGATAATATGCAAATCTAGCGCGGGGCTTTTCGGGCCCTGGTAGGCCTCCTGGTGGACTGAGCGGACCTTAAGGGGTCTCTGTCTACTCCCCACAAGGCTAACGGGGGGTAAATAGAGTCTAGGGTGAGCTGGGTGCCTTGTATTGTTGGGTGGGCCACAGCAGCTCCTCCAGATGCGTCCTCTCTTCCCAGCAGGCTGGATGTCCTCCTCTTCTTTAGTTCACCTGTCTGTGTATTTCTCCAGCTCTGTCACTGCTATCACCTCTAAGTCCGGGGATTCTGGAATACAATGCCGCACTATCATACCCTTGAGATAGCCCTGATTTCTTTAACTCAGGGCTCCTTCACACTAGCGATTGTGATTTTGCTGCAAGAAAATCGCGGCAAAATCACAATTTTGCTCATGAGATATTTGAGCAGTATCGATACTTTTTCTTGAAAACATCGCTGCCGCTTGTGAATCTCTTGCCCAATTTTCTCGTAATGGACAACTGGAGTTTCTAGTGTTAAAAACGCATTGCATGAAAATTGAAAAGTTAATACGTTGTGATGCGATAAAAAGTACGCTCCATAGGAAACGTGGGAGATAAAAAAAAAAAAAGCCACATCGCAGTAGTGAAAACATCGCAAATGGGAATGAAGCCATTGAAAATCATCAGTTTCATAATTCTGCATTTTCACTCACTCTTGCGTCGCTTAAAATTTTTTCTCGCAAATGGGAAGGCACTTTGCTTTAAGGACCAAGCGATTGTCATCATTGCATTTCAAGAGCCGTAACTTGTTGACATAGCTGTATGGTGGGCTTGTTTTTTTGGGGAGGGAAGTTGTATTTTTAGTAAACTACATTAAAAGCGCACGGCACTTGCATGAAAATCGTATGCCATGTGATGCATTTTTTCCTAATATTCCCATAAAAAATAATGAGCGATTCATGAAGAATTGCACAAAAATAGGACATGGAGCTATTTCTTTTAACTCTGAATATCTGTCCAAAAGAAAATTTGCTCATGTGAATTAACCCATTCCATTGAATATTGTCTTTTCTCATGCAAGTTCCTTCCATGTTGGAATCAAACAGAACTTACACGACCAAATTGGCTGTGCGATTGTAATATTAAGACTGAAGTGCAGCCCCTGTGCAATCCACTGCTTGTCTTTAGGCATTCAGCTTCTTTAGCAGCTAGGACATTAGGATCTCTTCTTAGCTGTGAGGGAAGGGCTGTCTTTGTAGGCTGCTCCCTGCACTCACTGCTCTCAGACCTGCGGTCAGTGTGTACACTATCTTTGCCTCTCCTAGATTTACATAACCTGCTATAAGCACTTATCTGCACGGAGCTGCTTCTATGCAATCACCAATGCAGCAATGTAACTGTGTGATAACTGGAGATGGTTCTTGCCCTGAGATGACATAATCGTGCCCTGTAGATCCCAGCAGGGACTGGCACCGGTTTGCGTCTGCTCTCTTCTCCTGGCATCTTACCTTTGTATTAAAAGAAAGTGTTTTTTTTTCCTTTTCTTATAATTATAGGAGTCTAATAATCCACAGATTATATGAAGGTAAACAGCAGGAAATTGGCAGAACATGCTATAATTACAGCAATAATGAACATGCTAGCGACTTCCTGATCTCGCATGGCACAGCGCCACCTGCTTCCAATGAGCTTTAGTTCTGGACATTGTGTTACCTGTCTGTAAACAGTCCAGATTAATCTAGGGGTGCACATAAAAGAGAACTAAATTACAGAATTGGGCACTTCCTCCTGGCACTAGTATGCATTAACCCCTTGTCACCCACCATAGCATAGAACACAGGTACTCAACAGGTGGACTAGGGTCCGAATGCGGACCTCAGCTGCCAGCTGTCCAGAGCAGAGATGGGAGCCACCGCCACTTCCCCTTCTGCCTTCCACTAACTCCTTTCAGTGTGCTTTGTTTTTCTGGAGCAGTGATCTTGAGAACAGAAGTCGGTGGTGAGACTCAGTGATTCTGAGAACAGGAGTCAGTGGTGAGGCTCAGTGGTCTTGAGGACAGGAGTCGGTGGTGAGGCTCAGTGATTTTGAGGACAGGAGTCGGCGGTGAGGCTCAGTGATCTTGAGGACAGGAGTCGGCAGTGAGGCTCAGTGATCTTGAGGACAGGAGTCGGCGGTGAGGCTCAGTGATCTTGAGGACAGGAGTCGGTGGTGAGGCTCAGTGATCTTGAGGACAGGAGTCGGTGGTGAGACTCAGTGATCTTGAGGACAGGAGTCGGTGGTGAGACTCAGTGATCTTGAGGACAGGAGTCGGTGGTGAGGCTCAGTGATCTTGAGGACAGGAGTCGGTGGTGAGACTCAGTGATCTTGAGGACAGGAGTCGGTGGTGAGACTCAGTGATCTTGAGGACAGGAGTCGGTGGTGAGACTCAGTGATCTTGAGGACAGGAGTCGGTGGTGAGACTCAGTGATCTTGAGGACAGGAGTCGGTGGTGAGGCTCAGTGATCTTGAGGACAGGAGTCGGTGGTGAGGCTCAGTGATTTGAGGACAGGAGTCGGTGGTGAGGCTCAGTGATCTTGAGGACAGGAGTCTGTGGTGAGGCTCGGTGATCTTGAGGACAGGAGTCTGTGGTGAGGCTCAGTGATCTTGAGGACAGGAGTCTGTGGTGAGGCTCAGTGATCTTGAGGACAGGAGTCGGTGGTGAGGCTCAGTGATCTTGAGGACAGGAGTCTGTGGTGAGGCTCAGTGATCTTGAGGACAGGAGTCGGTGGTGAGGCTCAGTGATCTTGAGGACAGGAGTCGGTGGTGAGGCTCAGTGATCTTGAGAACAGGAGTCGGTGGTGAGGCTCAGGGATCTTGAGAACGGGGCGGTGGTGAGGCTCAGGGATCTTGAGAACGGGGCGGTGGTGAGGCTCAGGGATCTTGAGAATGGGGCAGTGGTGAGGCTCAGTGGTCTTGAGAACAGGAGGCGTGGTGAGGCTCAGTGGTCTTAAGAACAGGAGGTGGTGGTGAGGCTCAGTGGTCTTGAGAACAGGAGTCGGTGGTGAGGCTCAGTGATCTTGAGAACAGGAGGCAGTGGTAATGCTCCTAGTAGGAGGCAGAACAGAGCAAATCTACTGGTATACTGGTGAAAGGAGGGGAGGGAGGATTTTTTATGGCGTTTTGTGTTGAATGGGGAAGAAGAGAAGATAAGAGATATGTTTTACGTAGGACTGTACATTATGTCTTCTAAAAGGAGGGAGAGTTATGTTTTACATGGGACTGTATGTTGAAGGGATATGTTGAGGTGCTGAAGTTAAGGGGTGTTGCTGTATTTGTTTACATGGGACTATATAAGAGAAGATGATGGGAGTGAGACTGTGGTGTTTATATGGATATGTTGGAGTTGAAGGGAGGGGAGTTATCTATCTTTGCATGGAACTGTATAATTGATGAGATGAAGAGAGGGAGTGTAGTTTTTACATGGGACTGAATGATAGAAGAGTTAGTGGTGAAACACTGTAACCTAAGCGGCCACAGAGGGGGGACCTATGAGAAGGGCCACAGCGGGGGGACCTCTGAGAAGGGCCACAGAGGGTCAGCAGAACTACCATAAGAGGAGACAATATAAGTAAGAGGGGCATTATTTACTATGGAGGAATTACTGAGAAGTACATTGGGGGTAGCAGCAGGATGGGAAGAGTGTGCAGAGATGAGTCATAGCTGGCGATGGTGGTCTAGGCCCAGATAGACAAGTAAACCAAACACAGATGTCACCAATCAGAGAAGACATCATGTATCATAACTGGAGGTAACTGCACTCTAATCACTATCACTGTGTAAAACTGGTATCCTGGCTCATAAGGGGTTCAGAAAGACTTGATAACCCCAAAATGGTATAAACATCAACTCAATCTGCAAAAACAAGCCTTCACACGGCTCCATTGATGGGAAAAAGAAAAAGTTCTATAGTGCAAAAGCAGTAAGAAAAAAACTCGTATATTTGAGTATCGCTGTAATTGTAGCGTAACTTTTACAGAATTCTAATTCTCGAAACTTAGCCCCGACCCTGTCCCGCCTCTCCCCATTGCAAATAGTGCAGAGGGGCGGAGAGGAGGCAGAGAGGGGGCGGGAGCTCAGTTCCTGCTCCTGGCTCTTCCATCCTCCCCCCCCTGCAGATGAGGACGACGTATATTGGCTCGGCGTGAAAACCGAGCTGATATACGTTCGTGTGAATGCACCCTTAAGTTAACATATGTTAAAGTGTAGCTATTAGAGATGAGCGAACATGCTCGTTTAGAGCAATTACTTGAACGAGAATCGCTTTTTTCGAGCAACTGCCTACTTGTACAAAAAGATTGCGGGGGGGGACGGCGGGGGTGAGCGGGCGGTAGAGAGAGATAGAGCTCCCCCCTGCTATCCCCAGCTCCCCGAATCTTTTCGCACGAGTAGGCAGTTACTCAGAAAAAGCAATGCTCGTTTGAGTAATTGCTCTAAACGAGCATGTTCGCTCATCTCTAGTAGCTATATTTTTTTTCAAACTTCTGAGATGTCCATCACTACTAGAAACTCATCAACTATACAGGGTGCAGGCAGAAAGATTAGCCAGCCCTATATCTCAATAGTGGTGTCCTATATTGAAGTAACCACACAACACAAAATTAGTAGGACTAGTTCTGCGTGGCTTTTCAGGTATTTGTGTATTCCAGATTTCACTGACAGCAAGCGGAGATCTTCACCACGGTTAGGGTCATGTTACACGTCATTTTCTTATGATCAGCCATATTCTCATTTTCTAATAATTAAATGAACCCGTCGGGTCTCTGGCCCATTCTGTCCAGCATTCAACCTTGGTAAGTTCCTGACGTATGCAATGTTAAGCTGATAGCGTATCAAGTTTTCCTGGCAGGTGTGCCCACTGCGTGATGCTGTGACTTGTTGGTCAGCTTGGACGTCCTCCAGCGTCCGGGTTAACCATTGATCGGCTTGTACGCTCAGTGTGTGGTGCTTAAACCAAGTCTCTGGATGAGAGTTCGTACCCTGCGCCCTGGATCCAGGTCACGTATTCTGTGGCACTGACCCCTGTGCCATGTCGCACTGCAGTGTTACGTGGAAGTACAACACATTCGCACAACAGTTGGGTATCCAAAATAAATAACCCTAGTGATAATGTTCCCTTGAAGTGAAAATGTTAAAGGTCAACTCCACCCTACATTACACATAGCTCTACTGCCCCCTGCTGATTCAGTGTATTTAGTGTCATTGCCCTACAAAGATCACACTAGCATCCTTAGCTGGGGATTCACACCCCAAATCAGTAGTTAGCAGCCATGACCCACTTTAGCTACCAGCTTGTGCGTGGGGGGCACCAAACGGATGTAGGCAATACCACTTTACCCCCCATCACCCCCACCAGCCAGATGATCTTGCTCTGGGCAGCAGCATCTTGTGATGCTATATGGATCATTCTCCTTGCGGTTCTGTGTTTTCCCCTCCTGATGTTATGAAACATCCATTAGCACCCTAGCAAAACTTAGTTCTTTTACTGCATATATGTAATAAACTTCTTGGTTCTGGGGCTGTATTTATGCTGTAAGATTGGTTCTGATGCTATAGTTATGTATTGAGCTTGGCTCTGTGCTGTATTTATGTGCTGAACTTGGTTGTGTATTTATGTTATGGGTTTGGTTCTGTGGCTGTATTTATTGCACTGAGCTTGGATCTGGGATGTATTTATGGTAGAAGCTTGGTTCTGGTGCTGTATTTAGTGAGTTTGGTTCTGTTCCTGTATTTAGTGAGTTTGGTTCTGGTGCTGCATTTATATATTTTGTGAGCTTCGTTCTGGTATTTGTATCTGATGAGAGAGACAGAGAGAGAAAAAAACAAAAAACTCGGGACCAGGCGTCCCACATACAAAATCGCCCGAGTCTCCCATTGTAGTCAATAGGGTTCGTTACTCAAGTAGAGCTCTCGAATTTTACGAAAAGCTTGACTCGGATAACATTGGCCCGAGCATTTGAGTGCTCGCTCATCTCTAATTACTGAAGCTAATTCCTGCAGTATTTGTTACAATTACTTGGTTCTGGTACAGTATTTATTCACTGAGCTGATCTGGTGTGGGTATGCTGTTATCTTCCTATCCAAGGGCGTAACTATAGAGGATGCAGGGGATGCGGTTGCACCCGGGCCCAGGAGCCTTAGGGGGCCCATAAGGCCTCTCTTCTCTATATAGGGAACCCAGTACTATGAGTAAAGCATTATAGTTAGGGGCCCTGTTACAAGTTTTGCATCGGGGCCCGGGAGCTTCAAGTTATGCCTCTGTTCCTATCAGTGCAATATATGTATAGTTTTTTTCCCCTTATGACCGGTGGTGGGGGCATTGGGGGATCCAACAAATTTCAGCACAGGGTACCATGTAACCTAAGGCCAGCACCGTTAGCATGAACTGCACTAACCTAATTATGTTGTATCGCTGCCAAAAAATTACATTGACATCTCGTCATACTGGAGCGGTCGTACGTTGTCAACAGTGACGTGGTGGTGACACAAATATCATCATTATAGCTAAATTCATTTAATCTGGATAGAAACTGGATTATCGAATCTTCTTTCATAGCTGATCCTCACGTACCAGACTGTTGGATGCCCAATTTAAGGGATGTAAGCCACGGGGTGTAAGCCACAACTCAAACATCTTACAGCTTCTTCTTGCTCTCTGGCACTGTGAGGACTTGACGCTCTCCCTGTGGCTGGTGGGGAGATATGGGCGATCGATACGGCACATTACATCCAGGAAATCCCAGCCTGATCTTAGGGCACTTTACTCATTATGAAGCAATTCAAGGGAACTCCGCCACTATCGCAGGTAAGATGATCAATTACTGGCGTTTATAGGGTTAATGTTGTAAAATGACAAAAAGTTAATAACTTTTTTTTCTTTTTTTTTTTTTAAATCAAATAATTTTTAATTGCTACACGTCACCCGAAGAACAGTCGTTTTAGATGAAATCATGCGTTTCCATTAACTTCTAATGCCTAAATACATGGCTTCTTGGAAACTCTGATATCACTTCTCGGAAGTCTTGTTTATGGCGCGGTCACCCTCGCTAATGGTGTCTGTAGACGGCAGCCTCCTTGTTAGAGGGTAAATTCAAGTTCCGCGTTTTGTACAGTAAAATATACAACGCAGTCGCAGTTCTAGTAGCGGCGGGGTCGGGCAGGCCACTTGAACGCAGTAACGTGGATTTAACGTGCACTTTCCACTTTGTGACGTGCAAAATATTCCGTACCAGGGGACTATACTACCAGCGTACCAGGGGACTATACTATGGCCGACCTATGGCGCAGCTACGGGGATGCAGTTGTACCAGACGCAAACCTTACGGTCCTTTGGATTTAATCGTGACTGATGTGCAATCAAATGTTCGAAAATATTGGGCTTTGAAGTAATAAAATGCTGCCGTTTTTACCATTAGCAACTATAAAACCTGAAAGAAATGTGCACTTTGTGGTCCATAAGTGTTCTTGTTGCCCCTAGCAACCAATCAGAGCTCAGCTTTCAATTCTAAAGCTGTACTATGAAAAAGAAAGCTAAACTCTGATTGGTTGCTATGGGCAACACAGACATTTTTTTCTGAGGCCATCCTTGCCATAGCTCTGTTTTTACGGTCCCACTAAAAGGCGTTTTACAATTTGGGATCTGAAGGTTGGTATTTAGGCCTGAGGAGTGACGCCATGCCGTGATCCAGGACCGTGATGGCAGCATTCGGCCCTTTTAAACTGCCAGAGTTTGGAGACGCCCCATGAACTGGTTCTCGTCTACGTTCCCGGCGCTGTTACTTGCGTGGTTACTAATATCTCATCCTGATATTTGTCTCTGCTGGTTATCTGATGAGTAAATGGGTCACGGTAATTCCCGCTGTCTAAATAATTCATATTTGCAGATGATTGGCGTGGACGCGGCACAGCGCAAAACACGTTTATATGATTCATGGGTAAATCTCAGCCTCGGAGAGATAAGGTAGGGTTAACAGACGGCGGAGCTGCGGACATCCTGCTCTACACCCGGCAGCCTGGCAACCGATCGCATATGGATGAATCTCCAGGAACGTCCCAGCATCCCCCGGTGTTACCACGGCAACCACTTGGCCGCTTATTGATGTTTATCTGTGCATCCATCGTAGGCCCAGGAGCGCAGAGATCTCAGCATCCATCCCTCTCAGATCATACTGTCACCCAGCTCTTCCAGGGTCTTGCCTCGTCCCACAGAACGGGGGATGTAAAACCGAATGACCAGGCGGACTCCTCATCCGGCGCTCCGAAAATAAGATGTTTCCTCACAGTTTTCTGTGAATAATAATAGATTTTGAGTGGAATTTATTTAGGCATATGCGCCAATCTTCTGCCATAAAAAAGTCGCAAATTATGGCGCATGCCATTTCATCCAAACATTTCTGAGGTTGTTAATTTTTACGCAGCGTTTGACTCTTTTTTCCAAAATCTGGCCGGTAATTTTGGTGCTTTTAATGAGAATTGTTCACTTTTCGCCCATTGCTTTTAGGCAGGCGTAAAAATCATGGTTGGCTCACTCACTTATCGTTCGGTTTAAACAGCGGCCGTTCAGTCATGCGGAGGTGCGCACCGAGATCCACACGATTGCGCAATTTTGCAAGGAAAAGAGCACACCGGGTGTTAATTGGGCTAAATGATTTTTTAGCTCAGGGTGCAGCTGTGTCCCGCGCCCGTGTGAACGGTCCCGTCAGCGCGAAAAGTGCAGGGAAATGCTCAGATACGCACACAATAGCGCAATTGTTTTGCGCTGTGACTTTTTGCGCTATGACGCTTTTTACGCATACACTTATGGGAAGCCGCCGTCAAAGGTTTTCCCCAGAATAGCAAGTTATCCCCTGTCCATCGGTGGGCATCCAACCTCTACGCCCGCCCACCAATCCTGGGAACGGGGGTCCGGAGCGTTCAGTAATGAATGCAGTGATGGTCACACCTGCGCGCTGTTGCTTCATTCATTTCAATAGGAACTCCGAACTTGGGTAGGGGGTCCCAGAGGTCGGATCCCTAACGGTTGGTCCTATTAATAGGGGATAACGTGCTAATATGGGATAACGCCTTTAATTTTCTAGTGCGTGGACTGTCAAAAGATGCGCTAAACTGTGTGTGCTCTTAATAAACGAAACCTATCTTAAGGACCTTTTATATGGCCGACAATCGGGCATGAATGTTTGTTTGCCCGATCATTGGGCCATCTACATGTGCCAATGATCAGACATTGGCTATTCGCGTAATTTATGCCAGCTGGTTGCTGGCCGGTAAACACAATCGCTGGTCGGCTGCACATCTCCCGCGATTATGTCTTGTGAAGAACGGTTAAAGGATCTGGGAATGTTTAGCTTGCAAAAAAGAAGGCTGAGAGGAGACTTAATAGCTGCCTACAAATATCTGAAGGTTTGTCACAGTGTGGAGGGATCAGCCCTACTCTCATCCGCACAAGGAAAGACTAGAAGCAATGGGATAAAACTGAAAGGGAGAAAACACAGATTAGATATTAGAAAAAAACTTTCTGACAGTGAGGGTGATCAATGAGTAGAACAGGTTGCCACGGGAGGTGGTGAGCTCTCCTTCAATGGAAGTGTTCAAACAAAGGCTGGACAAATATCTGTCTGGGATAATTTAGTGATCCTGCATTGAGCAGGGGGTTGGACCAGGTGGCCCTGGAGGTCCCTTTCAACTCTACCATTCTATGATTATCTGGCCATATAAGAAGACCATGTATTTTATATAAAGACCGGTCTTTAAAGCGACCCTCCGGCCCAGGACTGGAAGGTGGAGGGGGGGACATTTGGTTGGCCATCATTATGTTCCACCAGTTCAGAGTTCCATTTTCAGGGGGACCAAGGTGGCTTCTGCCATCTTTGAATTGTCTAATTCCATAGCGCATTGGTGATGTTAGGAGTACCTATAACTGCTGTGTGATTGGTCAGCACTGCTCATGTGATCAGAAAATAGCAGTGGCCATCTCGGCTACCCAAAATTGGGTACCAAATGAGGGCCAACACAATCAACTACTGGTAATATACCCCATCCATTCTCCAGTCCCAGGGCAGAAACTGGAGGGTTACTTAAATAGATCTGAACCGTTTTGCTTCGATTCCTCAGGCTCTCTGCTTGCTGGTAGTGAATGGAAATGTTTATATTCAAAGACTGAAAATCTTTTGTGACCTGATACTTCTCACAGCTGAGGGTTTGTTACAGTTGTATCCAGTCTGCACAATCATCTGTGAGCTAAACACATCAGCAGCACAAATGTATCTCCTCTTGTTTGTTACAATGTATCAGTGCAGGTAATATGTAGCAGGCTGGGGTCCAGGTTGTCTAGGTCACATTATATAGCCCGGTGGGAGTAGAGGCTGCAGCGATCACTGTACACAGGATTGGGATGAACACATATGGTGACATTGTTGGGTCTTTGGTGAGGGGTCACATATAGTTTCTTTATAACCCGGACATGGTACAGTATATATGTAATTAGATCACAGCACTGTCTAATCCGTTCATCCCTCCCACAGGTGGACGCTCTTCGTGTTTTTGTTCGCTCGGATTCAAACGACCTGCAGTTCCCCGTCCTGTTTGTGGTGCGCCAGCAGAAAGGAGTCCTGTCATGGCAGGTGCCCCTCGCCTTCAGGGGCTAGTAAGTACTACCACCATCAGCACATTCTCACTGGTGTCGACCATTTCTCTGTTTGTTCTGCTGATTCTGTGTTTGCAGATAGTATCCTCTGCTGTGGTGCATTATGTGAGATACTGTATGCTCTAGTCACACACAGAGCTGCATGCAGAATACTCCTGTTTCTTTATCATCTGTCAGGTTGAAGGATCTGATATCTCCCCGCTGGTTCAGTGTCTGCTGCAGTGTGTTATGGGAGATGTAGTGTTTTCCAGAAGAATGTTATAGTTTATATATGCTACTGTACTCCTCCAGTCACCCCCAGAGAATCCTGCGTTCTAGTGACCTCTAAGGCTGAAAAATCAAAGATCTCTTTGGTGCTTCAGTGTGTGTAGAAAGCATGGCCTGCTGCGCAGCGTTGTGGAGTATGTAGTGTGATGCTAGCACCTGTATACCAGGCCGCTGTAGAGGAACTGCTCTGACTTCTGCCATTGATGACCTGTCCTCATGATTGGTCATCAGAACTGATCAGCAGGGGTCTGCTGCGCAGGATCCCTGCCGATCAGCTAATTGCCGACCCGCTGTCAGTGTGGAAGTAGATAGTGCCGTCATCATTGCAGCAGCCTGGGTTGGTACTACAGAGGCTGCTCCCATTCAGTTCAATAGGAGCTGTGCCTGCAGTACCAAACCAGGCCACTGCACTATTGACAGCGCTATCTGCTTCCAGCACTGTCCACACTGACAAAGGACACGGGGATCAGCTGATCGGAGTGGATCCCGAGCGACAGTCCTCCGACAGTCAACTTGAGGATAGTTCATCAATAGTAAAAGTCCGGACAAATACTTTAACCCTTTCAATATTTGTACTATCTCACCAGTAACCTTATCTTTCACCAGCTACCAAAGAACGTACACCTACCAGGATGTGAGCCGCACCTTGTGCCCCACCATCCCTGACGGCCAGACCCCAACCTCAGAGCAGTTCATGTACATAGACATAGCCTCCATGGCACCTTCTAGTGTCCAATATGAGCTTGTAGTCAAACGACTGACCGACTTCGAACTTCAGTAAGTGCTTTTCTTGTTTTTTTTGTTTTTTTTATGGGGTAAAGGAGTGAAATCAGCCCTCAAATTTACTCTATGGGGCAATAAAGGATACAGCATTTATCAGGCGTGTCCACTTCTTCTATGAATGTGATTGTCACCCAACTTTCCTAGACTCCTGAATTTCAAACCTGCCATAACGCACGGGTCGAGGCGAGGAAATGAAACATTGATGGGTTGTACCAGAAATAATGTATATCCCCCTAAACATAGAATAGGTGATAAAAATCTGATTGGTGGAGGTCTCAAGGCTGAGACCCCACTCACCCTGAGAATGCAGGTCCCGTTTCACCTACCTTACTCACTGCAAGCACCTTGCACCCCCAATATGGAAGAGGAGATTGAATGGAGCAATGGCCGCACATGCGCAGTGCCACTATTTTAGTTTTCAATGGGACTGCCAGAGAGAGCAGAGTACAAGCTCGCAGCTCTTTCCATCAGCCCCATTTAAATGAATAGCGCAGCAGCGAGAATGTGCGGCCATCTCTCCATTCAACGTGACGTCACTGCAAATGGGAAAAGCATCCTTACAGTAACAGAAGAGGGGGTCATGGGACCCCCTTTCTTGGGATCGGCAGGTGAGACCCCCACCAATCAAACTTTTATTACCTATTATATAAATAAGTGATAAAAGTTAAAATTCTGGTGCAACCCCTTTAAGTAGATTTATCTTTCATGGCCCTAGGAAATCTGGGTGGCACCCCCTTGTGGGCGCTGTATAAAGTAAGCATTGGACCCTTTGTGTGATCTGTTTGATCGTCTCATTTTTTCCAGGACGGACGTCCCGCTCAACTTCAGCGCATCGCCATCACAGCCGCAGGTACAGCCTCTACCCTGTGTTATCAGCTTGTCATGTTTGCTTTCTGGGCGGCTGACGTGTGTCTGCTGTGGGTGACAGGCGGGTGTTGTACACGAATAGTAACACAAACATAGAAATCAAATGTTCTCAACAAATATACAGTGACCTTTAACCCTTTCTTTTCCATGTAGTATTTCCTATACACGTTCCCAGAAGGCGTGAACTCTGTGGTCATCAAGGTGAAGTCAGCCGAAACGTTCCCCTGCACCGTGGTGTCTGTCCAGGATATTACAGTGAGTTGTCACTCGCCCAATGCAAAATACTGAAGAAAATGCGGACAGTCGCTTAAAGAGCAATCCCCAATGCCCATTATAATAATAAAACACTGACAGCAAAGTGATAGGTTAATTAGGTATTTTATGGCTGATAACAGAGATAGTAGATGTAATTGAACTGCTCAGGAAAGTGAGACTATAGGGTCAGCGCCCCTTTAAAAAAGACACAAATGTTTAATGCACTACACTGCACCTTCTTTAAAGTGGAACTAACATTTTAGACAACTTCTGCTCATCTACTAGCTTATGTTATTCTCATCATTTCTATAATATACTTGCATTCAAAATATTGTTGTTTTATCGCTGTAAATAACATTTGAAGTGGCTGCCACTAGGGGTCTCCCTTCCAGCTTCTCTGCAGTCTCCTGCCTGACCTTGGGTACAGAGCTTCTGTAGTAACAAGGGATGCAGGACTATTTCCATTGTAACAGGAGCAAGGCTATCTTCACTGCGGCGCTCTCGTGAACTCACGAGCTGCAGGCTGACTGATCTGCAGCCACTGCAATCACAATCTTCACAGGCTCTGCTTCTCCTGGGTGTGTCTGTGTGTACACACACTATATTGGACTTACTCACCATTTGGCCAGAATGCCTGAATCCTCCTGGGAGAGCAGAGCGGTGAGCATTCGAGAAAACTGCTCTCCTGCTGAATGCACCACAGACAGTGCAATGCAGCATGGGAAATCAGGGCAAGGAAGGGCAGGACAGTGAACTATTGGCAGAATACTAGGCAATATTAGGGCTTGTTTTTTGTAGGACAAGTTGTATTTCTTAGTGCCACCACTTTGGGGCACGTATAATGTGTTGTAAAAAAGTTAATAAACTTTTTTTTGGGGGGGGAGATGTAAAAAAAAAACAAATTCCACCATTGTTTTGGGGATTTTCCTTAATTGGCTTTCACCATGCAGTAAAAAGAAACATGACAACATTATTCTCTGGATTGGCACAATAATGGCGATACCAAGTTTATGTTCTGTAGGTTTATTTATGTGCTACTGTTTTTGCACACTAAAAACACCTAACAAAGCAAATAAAACTTTTACCCAATAAGAAGACTTTTCTTAGGCTGGATTCAGACGAACGTATATCGGCTGGGTTTTCACGCCTCGCCGATATACGTCGTCTCTCTCTGCAGGGGGGAGGCTGGAAGAGCCGGGAGCAGTGCTCTGAGCTCCCGCCCCCTCTCTGCCTCCTCTCCGCCCCTCTGCACTATTTGCGATGAGGAGAGGCGGGGCGGGGATAATTTGCGAAACTTATCCCCGCCCCCGCCCCACCTGCTTTCATTGCAAATAGTGCAGAGGGGCGAAGAGGGGGCGGGAGCTCAGTTCCTGCTCCTGGCTCTTCTATCCCCCCCCCCCCCCGCAGAGGAGGACGACGTATATCAGCTGGGCGTGAAAACCGAGCCGATATACGGTCGTCTAAGTCCAGCCTTATAGAAATAAAAACTAAATTTGCATCGCCGCATTCCAAGACCCATAACATTATTAGTTTTCCACCTATGGAGCCATGCAAGGTCTTGTTTTTTGCAGAACGAGTTGTTCTTTTCATTGATACCATTTTGGGAACGAGTTGTTCTTTTCATTGATACCATTTTGGGGTACATGTGACATTTGATTGCTTTTTATAGCATTTTTGTGCAAGGCAAATGAACGAAAAAATAGCAATTCTGACCTTTTTAAAATTATTCTTTACATCGCTCACCATGTGGGATCGATAATTAAATATTTTAATTGTTCAGGTCATTATGAGCACAGCGATACCTTTTTATGTATGTGTTTTTTAATTATTTTAAGATTGTTTTGTGGGGGAAATGTTTTTTCTTAATTTACAGGGGTTTTGTTTTTTTTTTAAATAAACTTTATTGAACTCTTTTGACACTATTTTTCAGTCCCTTAAGGGAATTTAAAGATGCAATTGTTTGATTACTAGCATAGTACACTGCATTACTCCTGTAATGCAGTATACTATGCATATGCTCTAAGCCAATCAGACTCTGCTGGAAGCAGGATGCGGTAGACTGAGATACCCGGCAGACATGAAGGCTAATATCAGGCCTCCTGCCGCCACCTTGCGATTCCATTGTGGGCTGCCGATGGGTGACAGGAGCAGCTGCTTCTCCCGCCACCTGCTTCCATGCCCCGATTGCTATTTATTGTGGAATATAAGGGGTTAAATAGTTGGGAACAGAAATTTCTGTGCTGGTCGGGAACACTAGTTTCTCCAATTCCTCAGTAGACAGCTGAGCACTGGACCTGCTAGATTGCAGGAGCTTTAAACCCGTGCCGTATATTTACTTAGCATGGGTTTAAAGCCCAGCACCAAGTGCTGTATATTTATGGTTGGTCACTAAAGGGTTAAAGGATTTTGCCAAAATTAGACAAATGATGGTGAATTTTCTAAGCACACATCATATTCTAGTTCTCTAATACTGTCCTAACGTTTTGCCCCCAGCCCTGATCTTGGGGGCTGTAGTGCTATTTATGATCGATTGGTTATGCCTATTAGTTTACATGGGACTGTGCAGACAGGATTAATCAGTCCCGCATACAACGGTCCCCTGCAGCCCTGATCCCAATATCATTTTATTAGACTGGCCCTTTTACTCTTACCTTACTTATTTAACCCAGAGAACCCCTTTAATTCCGTTCTCTCACATATAGAGGAGTCGGAGTGAGAACTAGATTTAGAGAACCGCATTCAAAGGCCAAATCCTCACTCAGATTATATGGAAGAGAGCAAAATTAAAGGGGTCGTCTAGGACTCAACAAATGAAGGTAAAAGAGCTGAGCAGACATCATGCTCCAACTCGCTAATATACGTTGTATTAAAATTCTGCCCCTGATTCCGGCTGTAGAGCATAATGTTCCCTGCTGCACTGATTAGTCGGGTCTCCTCAGTTTTGATGGAACTTTGGTTAGACACGACTAATCAATCTTACAGCCGCGATCCCCAGAATCTGTGTCATTGGGGGCTGTGTGATCGGCCCTGATCCCAGAGGACTCCTTTAGTTCTGGTCTACCACATAGAGGGGTCAGGGTTGGGATTTGGCTTGGCGCGCAGCGTCCTCGCCTATAAATCCACTCTGTACATTATTCTCCTATGGCATTTGCCTTTTTGGTAAGTCAGTGATGCAGTGTTACCCAGCGCTGGCACAGTGTCCTCGAGCGGGCAGGAAATGGCTTCTTGCCAAGGAAGACTGGAATAAAGAATAAATGACTGCACCCAGGAGGGAAGAAGAGAAACATGAGTGTCAGGGGCGTAGCCGGAAGCTCATGGGCCCGGGTACAGAAGGTCAGCGTGGGCAACCCTTGCTGCTCGTTGTTTGCCATGGTCTGCCTGGGACTTTCTACTGTATTGCTGGGTCTTTTAAGAGGCCCATGCTCGATGCGACACCAGCAGCCAGGAGATACCGTTACGCCAGGTTCACATGGGACGGGTTCGTCACAAATCTGCCTGCGGCTCCTAATCCTGGGATTAGTCAGCCATGTGGACGAGATTTTGCAAAAATCTCGTCCACGCGGGGTGGCAAAGCTGCGCTGAGCCGTGGAATTGACAGCCGCAGCATGTCAATTCTTTTTTTCTTTACCCATTGTGGCCTCACTCCTTTCTATGGAGAGAGGAAGCCGCAATGGAACGCCGGTGGCCGAACTGCTCCAAAACCGGGTTTTGAAGCAGCGCTTATCCCACGGAAATCTCACAGTTTTTCGGTGCGGCCAAACCGCGAGATTTCTGTGGGATTTCCGTCTTGTGGGAACCCAGCCTTAGGGCGAGCACCCACTGGCGATTGCGTTTTCCGCAGGAAAAAAACGCAGCGTTTTCGCCGCGTTTCCCCCGATTTTTCCGCGCGTTTTTCGCGGCGTTTTCGCGGCTTTTCCGTTAATTTCCATTGACATTCATGGGTGCATTAGGAGAAAAATAAGGACACATATGCAACTGACAGTTCCTATGTTAAAAACGCAAACGCAACGCAAAAAAAACGCCAGTGGACAGGAACACATGTTATCTCTATGCCTGTGCAGGAAAAACGCAAAACGCAGGTAAAAAAACGCCAGTGGGTGCTCGCCCTTAGAGTCTTAAAATATTAGAGGCACAAGCTCCACAGCACATGCTTCTCCTGGGTAATAAATACATATATGGACTCGCGGACAGCGTACCTATAAGACATGTTTAATTACATAGCGGACTCATATACAGCAGCTGAGCGCCAGCACCTCTAAATAATGCAGTCAGCATATAATAAATACCAGTGCTACACGGTGATAGTGATTACAGTGCGGTTACCTCCAGTGATCACAGGTCATCTCCTCTGATTTGTGATGTCCATTTTAGTTTTTCTTCTTTATCCTGGAACAGACCGTGGTGATGGCAAAATCGGTGAAGGAGTTTAAGAGGGGACTAGATATCTTTTTAGAGCGCTTTGATATTACAGGATATAGATATTAGGTGACCAGCGGGGTTGTTGATCCGGGTCTTGGATTTGACTGCCATTATGGAGTCGGGAAGGACTTTTTTGCTCCAAGTGAGCTAAATTGGCTTCTGCCTCATTAGTTTTTTTTGCCTTCCTCTGGATCAACAACAGGGGTTCGAAACAGGCTGAACTAGAGGGATACTGTCCTCATTCAGCCTAACATATTATGTTACATAGACTTCTTCTAGCCAGAACGCTTGTAACACAAAGTAATAATAGCCCCTCTACATCGCCGCATATCACATAGTGGTCCTTCTCTGCCGAAACACATCCCATGGTGGTCCCTCTGCATGTCCCCACACATCTCACAGTAGTGTCTCCCGTGCCCTCACACGTCTCGCAGTAATGTCCCTGGTGCCCTCACACGTCACTGTAGTGTCCCTGGTGCCCCCACATGTCACTGTAGTGTCCCTGGTGCCCTCACACATGTCACTGTAGTGTCCGTGGTGCCCTCACACATGTCACTGTAGTGTCCCTGGTGCCCTCACACATGTCACTGTAGTGTCGCCGGTGCCCTCACACATGTCACAGCAGTGTCGCCGGTGCCCTCACACATGTCACAGCAGTGTCGCCGGTGCCCTCACACATGTCACAGCAGTGTCCCCGGTGCCCTCACACGTCACAACCGTGTCCCCGGTGCCCTCACACATGTCACAGCCGTGTCCCTGGTGCCCTCACATGTCACTGTAGTGTCCCAAAACAACCCACAGTAGTGCCCCTGGTGTCTCTACACACCCCATACTGGCCTGTGCATGCCCCCACATACTCCACAGTGGCTCCTGAGTGCTCGTAGACAGCCACAGTCTACAGTGGTCCCTCTGTGCTCCTACAGTGCCTCCAAGTATCTGTCACATCCCTCCATGGCCCGACCCCACACCGCAAGTCCGAATCTTCACTCACAACTTCCTAGATTCAGGCAGCACCGCTGCCAGCCTGACTGCATGAGTTTAAGAAAGTTGTGACATGAGACCTGGTGGAGGAGTCGGACTGCCCAGGTAGCGGCGCTGCGTGGATCAAAGAAGATGCGATTGAAGATTCGGACTTGCATGGGCCGGGTTGTGGAGGGTATTCCTGGTGATGGCTTTCACTAATACAGTGGCAAGGGGTGAGGCCGGGTCACAGCCGTGACCCTTGCGACTGCTACAGTTACGCTACTAGTGAGTGTCATCATCCAGAAATACAATATGTCAATACATAGAATTCTTGGATCTTTACTTGGGGAACGGAAGACCCCACCACCCCCACCACTCTGCAATACCAGGGGTCACCCATAAGGTCTGGGATCATACAGAGCAGGAAATGATGGAAGACCTCTATTAAAATCATTGGGTTTTGCCACTTCCATCACTTCCATGTAGCAGTTATAGAGCTACAAGTCCCAGCAAGCCTCATGTTATGTGTGTCAGCCTTCTCACATGGGTCACGTCTTGTCTCCTCTCTTGTTCAGTGTCCCGTGTACGACTTGGATCATAATGTGGAGTTCAATGGCGTTTACCAGTCCATGACCAAGAAAGCCGCCATCACCATACAGGTGGGTTAGTGCCATCCATTAACCATTTAATTGATTGGCACTTATCTTCTTGCACAATAGAATATTAAGGGCCTGACACATAGCTACCCCTCCCCCATTCCCCCCTATTGCTTCTTGCCACCTACTCCTTATAAAGCTCAGTCTGGTGTAACTATGATCTGCACCCATGACCGAGGCCGGTATCCGGTGGTGGCAAACCAAAAATGGGCAAATGTCAATGACCCCTAACTGCTAGTGGAGGCCTCTGAGGTTCATAACCTTGGAAGCAAATGAAAACTAGCCACTATTATTTAGCACTTTATGGTGGTATTACGGGGAAATTGAATACCAGTATATAAAGGGTGATTCAAACGTCAGGGCCACCCAGAATATCTTCTGACCTAAATGAGATACAAGGAAGAATCTTTGTAGAACACTTAAGTTGGGGAAAACGTTTTGGCACTATGGTGGTGCCTGGCAGCCATCTTGGATTCGGCCCAAGAAATGTCAATGGAAAGGGGATCCTGGTTTAAATGATTTAAGGATAGTTCATCAGAAATTGGTAGGTGCAGTCATTTTTCAATAGCTGTGCCATTTTTGAGTTATGGATGATGTCATGTTGAGTATTAATAAAGTTGTTTAGTTGAATAATGTAATATGGAAACCACTAATCCCATGTCTTTTCAGAAGATGCCGTTAATAATCCAAGACAGAATCGAGATCATCCTGATGGTTGGAAACAAAGGTTCACGTGAGATGGCCGAGGATTTTAATCAAGAACACCCAGGAAGACATCCGGTGAGGCCAGAAACCATCAGGAGACTGATCCAGAAGTTCAGGAAGACTAGTGATGGCCAGGAGAAGCCGAGAACTGGTGGTCCGAGCGGTGTTTCCAGTCCCCAGGTGTAGACAGATGTGCTAGCTGTTTTCATGAAGAGTCTACATTAAAGTACCAGGAGACTGGCATCAGGGCATGGTGTGAGTCCTCAAGACACCCGAGTGGCACCCATACAAACTGTAGCTGCAACAATGTTGTATGAAGATGACAAGATGAAGGATCCTTACGACAGTTGGTTTACTCGGACCAGTTCTCGGAGGACCAGTTCTCAGAGGACCAGTTCTCGGACCACCAGTTCTCGGACCACCAGTTCTCGGTCCACCAGTTCTCGGACCACCAGTTCTCGGACCACCAGTTCTCGGACCACCAGTTCTCGGACCACCAGTTCTCGGACCACTAGTTCTCGGTCCACCAGTTCTCGGTCCACCAGTTCTCGGCTGCCCCTGGCTATCACCAGTTTCCCTGAACTTCTGGATCAGTCTTCTGACAGTTTGTGGCCTCACCGGATGTCTTCCTGGGTGTTCTTGACTAAAAGCCTCGGCCATCTGATGTGATCTTTCAATACCGACCATCAGGATGATCTCCATTCTGTCCTGGATTGTTAACGACGTCTTCTGATACTCGAGAAGAAATATGCTTAGTGTTTTTTATATCACATAATTCAACATGACAACTTTTTTTAATATTTAACATGACATCGTCCATAACTTAAAAATGGTTGCAGGCATTGAAAAAATGACAGCACCTATCAATTTCTGATGAAATTCTACCCTTATATCATGTATCCTATGACCCCCTTTCCATTCAAGTTTCTTGGGATGAATCCCAGATGGCTGCCACTAAGATGACTGACAGGCACCACCGCCAAAAAAGTTTTCCCCACCTGTCTAAGTGTTCTACAAAGTTTCCTACTTTGCATCTATGCCGGGTGGCCCTGACTTTTGAATCACCAGGTATATCTTTTAAGGTTTCTAATTTCGAGCCTGTGAGCTGCATATAGCGGTATTATCTTGGCACACTATTGGTTCATTTACGTGGGACAAGCTGAAGGGAAAATGATGCCCGGCAACTTGTCCCAGTGATGCTCGCTCTAGTACTGTTACACAGGAGCGAGTATCGCTCGCAGCGCTGTTGGCATGGAGGCGGAGTGGGCCGTGGAGCGTTCTCTTCCTGCACGCCTCCATTCCCGTGTAAAGGGGCCATATGGTAGTATTATGTGAATGGTGTATGCATTAATATATGTATACTGTATGGCGGTATTATTTGGATACTGAATGTTTGTTTCATTTGAGCACTTAGTACAAGGATTATGTGAGCACCATGTGGCAATATCATTTGGATACTGTGTGGAGGTATCATTTATCCAGATTTTCCTTTAGAAATACCCCGCAGCTCTCATATTTCTTCAGATTTTATAGGATTGCTGGCTGTCCGCATTACAGAAACTGTTCATCTCTATGATCAATAATGGTTTCTTAGAAGGGATCACCCAACATGCCCCCCCTACTTATCAGAGTGCGTCCTCAAGTATCACCCCGTCCCCCTATAAGAAGAGCAACTTCCTGGTTGAAGCAGGGCATGTTTTAAGTCTGCAGCATAAACGCTGTGTCTGGGGGTAGTGGGTGTCTGGGCGAGGAGGTCCGGCTACTCCATGTCTTGTTCATCTCCTGTGGTCACTTGTCATTTCCCCCATCCAGAGAAAGGATTTCCCCAAAGGTCAGTTTTACACGGTATTCGTCATCAAGCCTGAAGATTACGCATGTGGCGGCTCCATCCCAGTGTCCAATATAGGTAAGAGGTGCCTCCTGCTGGCCACAAAGTAGTACTGCAGATGCTCATTACTTCACTCTTCTTTAGGGCTCACTGGCATGCATATTGCGTATTTTGGTTGTGTAAATACGCAGTGGATTTACGTGACCAGACTGCGCCTATTCCCGCATATTGTGGGGTTTTTTTATTTTTACTTTTGCATTTTTTACGTGTGCGAAAAAAAAAAAACATTACCAAAATCTCTGCTTGCTGTCACTGAATAGAAACATTGTTTGCAATTAAAGGCTGAAGCCATGTTGTGACCTAAGGCTGGGTTCTCACACGCTGCAATCCCAGCGGAAACTTTGCGGTTCAGCCACAGCTAAAAACCGCAAGATTTCCGCCGGGAAAGCATTGCTTCAAAACCCGCAGGCTTTGAAGCAGCCTGGCCGCTCGCTTTTCCGTTGCAGCCAGTGCTCCCATAGAGGAGAGCGTGGCCGCAGTGCAATTTAAAAAAAACGGACATGCTGCGGCCAGCGAATCCGTTCCGGCTTTGCCATGCTGGATTTGCTCTCCCGTGTGGACGAGATTTCTGATAAAAATCTCATCCACATGGGTGGCTAACACCGGGATTAGCGGCCGCAGGCGGATCTACCGTGGCGAAATACGGAATTTTCGCAACAAATCCGCCCTGTTTGAACCCAGCCTAATACATCTCGCAGCTGAGGGTTTGTTACAATTGTATCCAGTGCATATAATCTTCTATGAGATACGGAGCCTGGACTCCAGTTTGAATAACAATGCTAAACTAATAGTGGTGCCCCCTAGTGGTCAGACAATGAACGATTCTCGGTAATGTTACCCAGGAACCCTCAGGAGTAACACTAACATATTAATATCTCTCCAGGGACTGGGAATCACACCAGGAATCTGAAGCGGGTGAAGCACATCGAGGTGACAATAACCCCATCTATTAACAGTAAGTGTCTCCATATACACCAGGTATGTCACTATAATAACGGTCCATGAACTGGAGGAAACCTCTTTATTTTCTGATCCCCAGATTCCGTCTACATCCACGGCACCCTGCTGTGCCTCCTCTTCTTCCTCATCTTCTATCTGGGGGCCTTTCTGGTGTTTTTCATTCACCATTTAAAGTGAGTCCCAAAGTAATAAAAGATGAATGATCCCTGGAATTATAAAGCACCGCACCCTCTTGTGGTGATTATGTGTATTACATGTTAGTGATGGAGTGGGCTGTACCCTCTTGTGGTGACTGTGGGTAGTACATGTTAGCGGTTGGTAACCAGGAAATAACGCCAGCTCACCCAGCCTCACGGACACAGAGAGCCATTGTTTGGAAACCATATACAAGGAAGAAGTCCCCACACCCCAGGAATATGGAAATAATGTTATTTCACGTGCATAATCCGAGTAAAAACTATGCGTAGAATATGTAACTTCCTGTGCGTTTCGAAGTGAGCTCTAAGTCGTGGCATCAAGTTAAAATAAGTTATTTTCATATTCCTAAGGGGCTAGAACTTCTTCCCCGTACATGTTAGTGGTGCTGTGTGTTCTGCTCTCTAGTGGTGGCTGTGGGTAATAGGTTAGTGGTAGTACATATACTACCCACAGTCACCACAACAGATGGTGACTGGGTAGCACATATTACTGTTGGTGTGTGCTGCGCCCTCTAGTGGTGACTATGGGTAGTATGTTGGTGGTGGAGTGTGCTGCTTCCTCTTGTTGTGACTGTGGGTAACGCATATTACTGTTAGCATGTGTTATGCCCTCTGGTGGTGGATGTGGGTAGTACGTTAGTAGTGATGTGGGTTGTACTCTCTTGTGAAGACTGTGGGTAGTACATGTTACTGTAAGCGTGTGCCATGCCCCTGGTGGTGGCTATGGGTAGTACATATTAGTGGTGGTGTGTGTTGTTCCCTCTTGTGGTGACTGTGGGTAGCACATATTGTTGGCTTGTGCTGCGCCCTCTGGTGGTGGCTGTGGATGGGTACGTCAGCAGTGGTTGTACGCTCTTGTGGTGACTGGGTAGCACATATTGTTGGCTTGTGCTGCGCCCTCTGGTGGTGGCTGTGGGTAGTACATAGACTGCACTGTCACATTGCATTGTGCTCTTGAGTAATGAGAAATGGTTTGTTCTTCCAGGCTGCAGAAGAAGGTTCTGAGCAGCAGTCGGAGCTCGGATGACGGTACGGCTGCTGATGTGATAGTGATTAACCCCGTTCGGGGAGGTCATGTGACGCTGCCATATCCATTGAAGACAATTTTGTGTTACAGGAGAGGGAATGGTAGCAGGCTCACATCCCATAACCACCCGCACCCCGGAGGGCAGCAGCTATGGGGCTATAGGTAAGAGGCACAGGACACTAGAGTCGACTTCCCGCAGCCACAAATGGCTGATAACAGGGAACAATAGACTGCATTCAGCGATACAGTCTACACTTTTTTGTCTTTCCATTCTGGCCATACTTTCTTAATGCCATAAACAAGTGTCGGACCGTTGGAACGATCAGATTCCAGATTAAAGGAATTCTAATGTGTTTTAACCGTTTTGTCTCCCCCAGATGAGTCGCGCCAGAGAAAGGGAAAACCGCTTCCTCCCATTCCTCGCCCGCGGGTTTACTCTGACAGCTCTGTGGATGAAGAAAGTGATTTTGATGGAATCCCAGAGATGGAGGGTGATAAAAATGTCATCCAAGCAAAGGTAGAAGTCACATGACAACGGCGCCGCCGCCATATTGCCTCCATAATTGTCATTCTTCTCAGTCATACAATGTGTGCTGATTCCCCTGCAGACCATCCTCTACGTGTCGGATCTGTCCATCAAGGACCGGAGGACCATCAGCAAGAAGTACAAGATCTACTTCTGGTGAGTGGGCTCTTCTCCGGGGGTCTCGCAGTCACTGCTGTCTCTGTATGTTAACAGTAAGGCTAGATTCACAGCCGTGTTACGAGTTGTACGGGTGCAGCTGCATCAGATAGCACACGTGTGCTCATACGTGTGCTCATATGTGTGCTGTCTGGTCGCCATGGACCCGGAGAGCGCACAGCCGCGTAATATGGTCTAACGTATCTTGTCTTCCCCACGTAGGAACATAATCACCATCGCCGTGTTCTACGCTCTGCCTGTCATCCAGCTCGTCATCACTTATCAGACGGTATGTCCCACCTTTCCCCCATCTGCTCCCATGAAGCACTGGACTGTGCTGTAAGGCATCACAGGAGATGTAGTGTTTTCTGTATTTCCCTATCTGCCATAAATAAAAGTGTGCTCCCTACTGACCCAGCAAGGGGTGGGCATGGGGCAGAGAGGCGTGAAGTCCCGCAAGATGAGAGTTAAATCGAAAGCAGCAGAATTGTGCATGCAGCTCTGGATGTGACTAGAGCATAAGCCATTATATAACATAAGGCAGAAAATTGACTGGAAGTTACTGGAAATCTTCGGTTGATTTAAACGGATGATGGGGGTCTCTGGGTTGGTGCTTTTTCTGTGCCTTCCTCCCTAATTGTCCTCCATGTTGTCTTGTGATTATTGTGCCAGTCATGACTTCTGTTCTCTTCCACCAGGTGGTCAATGTTACCGGGAACCAGGACATTTGTTACTATAACTTCCTTTGTGCCCATCCTCTTGGGGTTCTCAGGTGAGCATCATATTAGGGGGAGGGGTCGCTTCATCACCATTATAGAAAAAAATTGGGGCCACTACGAGCCCCACTAAAGAGCCCATTCGCACGGGTGCATATTTCCCGTCTGTGCATTTCACAGACAGCACATGGGCCCTTTATAGCCAATTGGGCAAGTCACACGAGTGCTTGTTCATAAACCTATTGCTGAATGTCCTATGCCGTGCCGTATCGCAGATGAGAGTTGAACCTGCCACGTGCCCTTGCCCCCCTCCCGATCGGATAGAACATGGTCATGCGTCCGTGGGCTTCCAATGTGAGTTATGTCTGAGAATTTAGGGGGCTACTCGCCAACCTACATCACTACATACCTTGGTTTATTGGCCATTCAGGATTTTGGGAAAGCTGGATGACAACCCTTACTGTGAGCTGTGATTGTGGGAGTGGCCAATGTAGCAGATCTGTTATTTGGTGGTGTGAGAAAGCGGAGTGCTGACGATGGGAGCTGTAATGGCCGCCATATTGGTTGTCACCCAGCTTTACTACAGATTGATGTAGCTAAAAAAGCCGCTGATTGGGATTTTTGAGAAGCGCGGGCTGATGTTTACTGTCTCGTATTTGTCCTGAGTTCCAGTAACATTAAATGGCGCTGTTTCACTCTCCGTCTTTAGCGCGTTCAATAACATCATGAGTAACCTGGGCCACGTCCTCCTTGGATTCCTCTTCCTTCTCATCGTCCTGCACAGAGATCTGCATCACCGCAGCTTACTGGAGGCGAACGACGTCTATGCGCTGGTACGTAACATTACAGGAGGAGCCTCAGCACTGTCATCGCCAATGGGCTCATCCAGCGTTATGTAAATGAGGCGCAATTGTGTATAATGAGAAGATCTACAGCTTTCATGTAGAATTCTCACCATTTTCAAGACCCCTGCTTGCTGTCAGTTAAAGGGGGTTATCCCAACATCTACAGGCTAACATTATGATCAGTGGCTGAGACACCACTGATCCTTAGAGCGCAGGTTCTGTGCCCCCCCTCCTTCTCACTGTGCGGCGCTGCTCCACTCACCTTCAAGGGACTGAAGAGATAGCTGAGTACAAGCGCCCGCAGGTTCCGTCAGCCCCATTGAAATGCAGGGTCAGCGCTCCATTCAGTCTGACATCACTGCGAGTGGAAGAAGCGACCCGCGGTAACCAGAAGAGGGGGACACAGGATCCTTGTTCTCAGGATCAGTGGGGGTTTCGGCTGTGAGACCCCCACTGTTCATAAATGTAGCCTGTGGATAATTATGGGTTGTGGGATAATCCATGTAATACCTGTTTATAACCAGAACCTCAAATCTCACAGTTGTGGGTTTGTTACAGTTGTATCTACTGCAGCCAATCCTCATGCTGGGCTCCAGACTGATACATTGTAACAAACTATCAGGAGAGAGATCTGTGCTGCTGATGCACCTCACGGATGATTGTCTGGACTGGATACATTGTACCAAACCTTCAGATGGAAAAAGTATTACGTCCAAGAAGGATTTTCAGCTTGTGGATGTAAACAATTACTGTTTCTATTCACTGACGGCAAACAGAAATTTGTGAAAGCACAAGAGCAATGATCGCTGGGACGACTGTCAGGTGTTTAGTGCTCAATAGGCGTCCCGTGTAAAAAGGCCCCGGGGCTTTGATGAAAACATTACTTTTAGGTGACTTCTCGTTTTCTCGCAGGAACTCGGGATCCCCAAACATTTCGGCCTGTTCTACACGATGGGCATCGCTCTGATCATGGAGGGCGTCCTCAGCGCTTGTTACCACGTCTGTCCCAACTACTCCAACTTTCAGTTCGGTAAGAGAGCGGCTCCTTGGTATTTTGTCATGCTCCTCCCACTGCGGGTTTTGTAGGTGGAGAAGCAAGGAGTCCCAGGAGGTTTAGTAACGATCTCCTCCCCCTGCTTGATGTATCACTGTAAGGGCGGATTCACACGGGCAGATTTGTGTGCGCCAAATTTGCACATCCAAACCGCAGAGAATAGAACCCATTGGTTTCAGTGGGTTTGTTCTCACTTTTACGCCGCATGCTCTACTTTTGTTCACATGTATGCACTGAAGGTTCCCATAGAAGTCTATGGGGGTGCGCAAATACACACAGGATGCACAATAAGATGCATAATACAATGCGCAATTCTGTGGGAAAAAGAACATATCTGGAACTCATTAGGCTAAATAAGTTGTTAAATCGGGTGTGGTTGTGTCCTACATACAAAATAACACGCAAACTTAAAATTATACTAAATATACTGATACGCACAAAAAAGACTCATTTGTAGCACAAATACGTTGCGCTGAATCGCACACAAAGACTCATACGCCCGTGTGAAGTCGCCCTAAAACCTGCAGCAGTCTTGGATTAGATCTCCGTACTCAGTTTACCATCTTCCCTCTGCAGACACGTCTTTCATGTACATGATCGCCGGACTCTGCATGCTGAAGCTGTACCAGACGCGGCACCCTGACATCAACGCCAGTGCCTACGCAGCTTACGCCTCCTTTGCTTTGGTCATTTTTCTGGCGGTCCTGGGGGTGGTATGTACTGCTGTCACGGTTACCTCAGCCACCTGCTGACTGTCCATAGCAATATACGTGTGTATACGGGCACGCGGGTCGGTCGGATCGACATGCTATAGAAGATACTGGGACGATAAACCAGCAACCAGTATGGAGTCCTCTAGACCATGTTTGCGAGCAGAGGCGTAACTTGAAGCTGCTGGGCCCCAGTGCAAAATCTGGAACTGGGCCCCCAACTATAAAGCTTCATTGATAGTATTGGTTTGTAATATGGGGAAGATAGACTTTATGGGCCCAGGTGCGTCCGCACCCGCTGCACCCCATATACTTACGCCCCTGTTTACAGGGACCCTCCAGTTTGGGCGCAAAATCCTACCCCAGGGCAGTTATTACATGCCGTTGTTCTTCTCTGCTGCCACCCCACCTCGTTCCTCCAGTTTGTGACACTGTTTGCAGCCGTCCAAGATGGCTGCAGCAATTTTCTAACTATGTAATGCACACTGTTAACTGCTCTCTGATTGGCCAATTGATCACATGAGCAGCTCTGGCCAATCAGAGAGCAGGTATAGCGCATTGGTAGTCTAGCACAACCCATGTATTATAGGGATTTAGGTAGTTTGAAAATTGTGTTGGCCATCTTGAAGGGCCAAAAACAGGACCTGATCCGTCAGTTCCGGAGGGCTGGCAGAAAACAATGGCAGGTAATATCCCCCTCCTCTTCCAGTCCTGAGACAGAATTTTGATCCAAATTGGAGGATCACGTTAATTTTGTTTTAAATGTGGCGTAAAGCAAACATCTTTAATAGAGATGAGTGAGCGTGCTCATCGATCAAATTTCAGGAGAGAGGGAGAGGGAACAAACCGTCCCCTATGCCGAGCATGGGGCACCTTGAAAAATGCTCGAGTCTCCCATTGACTTTAATTGGGTTCGTTACTGGAACCGAGCTCTCAAGCATTACAAAAAGCTCGGCTCCAGTAACGAGCACCCGAGCATTTTGGTTACATCGTTTTCTACTCCAGTCACATCTAGAGCTGCAATGTCAAAATTCTCTTTTTAGCTCTCCACTAGCATAGCGTCAGCAAAGCTACCACACTGCCGTAAAGAGGGCTTCACACTATAGGGGCACAGCTGCGAGGCTAGTAGATCTCATGTAGCAGGCAGCAGAATTTTAAATGCAGCTTTGGCTGTGACTGGAGCATTAGATTAGATGTAACTAAATGTAGGTATAAAATGTATGTAGCTGTAAGGTCCATCCTCAGGTCTCTACTCCGGTCTCATTTTGTCTTTGTCTTTAGGTTTTCGGGAAGGATAACTGGTGGTTTTGGGTGATTTTCTCCATCATCCACGTGGTGGGGTCCCTGGCGCTCAGCACTCACATCTATTACATGGGACGCTTCAAGATTGGTGAGGATGGGGATGCCCTTCTCAGATCTGTCTTAGCATTATCCTAGTGCTCCCTTCCTGTTGTTATAGCGGAAGATAATCACCTACACACCACAAACTTCCTGCCTCATCACTTAGTTCAGATACTGCTGGTAGACTCAGATCGAATGAAAAATGGCTGATATCAGAAAACAATAGCTTCTATTCATGTGAGGTATATAAACCTGATACCAAATGCTTTTCTGCCCTTTATGTACTGGGACTGGATCCTTAACCCTTTACGGCTGTGGCCAAGTTTGGTGCTTATGGACACAACAATTTGGGGGGATTTTCATCCATAGCTTTTTATTTTTCAGTCAACATAGACATTTATCGTGTCAGTCAACATAGACATTTATCGTGAGCCGTATTTTTTTTTTGGTACCATTTTGGGGTATATATACCTTTTATGACCACTTCTGTAGTCCTAAAAAGAAGAAAGCATTTTGGCTCATTTTTCCCCCTTTTTTAATCTCTTTATAGATTAAGCCATGTGGGATAAAAAGTGTTTGCAATTTATTGTAGAAATTGTTACGGATGCAGAGAAAGCAAACATACGGCTTTGTTACGTTTTTTAAAACAAAGAAATAGAAAGGTGCGCAAAATAAGAGTTTTGGAATTTTTTTTCCGTGATTTTTTTTTTTTTTGCACACTTTTTTTACGTCCCTTCTAAGGGACCTGAACCTGCGATCATACGATGACTCAGATAATACACTGCTATACTTCTGTACTACAGTGTATTATCGCTTCATTTACACAGATTTCAAGGCCACTATTAAGCCTCTAGTTGCCATGGCAGCCCATCTGCCTCCACGATTTCAAGGTGGAAGGCCGATGACGTCACGGAGGGCGCTCCTTCCTTCTGTTAACTACATACATGCTGCAATCCAGATTGATTGTGGCACGTAAGGGGCAAACGGTGGGGATTGGTGTTCCGCTGCGGATGGCACGCGCCATCTGTATAATGTAAATATATGTCATTCCGCACAAACCCTTTCCCATTCAAGATATACATACATACATACATACATCCTGGGGTGGGAAGGAGTTAAAGGGACATAGATGTAAACATACAACAACCAGGATGTGTGATCATGGCCTATTAGCCTTCCTCCATAGACGCCGGTGCTGGTTTCCTACTTTCTGACGCTTTCCATCTCTCTGCTCTCTCCTCTGCTTTCCTATCCCAGATGTGTCCAACGCAGGTAACATTCTTTTTGCTTAAAACAAATTAATGTCTTCTCAAAAGACATCTTTTAAGCGATAATCGTTGTGTGCATTTACATGGCAAGATGATCGCTCAAATGGCAGTTTGAGTGGCCGTTTTGAGCGTTCACTTTGCATAAAGGCTCACGCTGTATGCAGAAGACAAGAGGGACTGCTATCTTCTGCATACAGCTGTTGTCTTCTCGGAGCGCTCAACTGGTATACAACTGAGCACTCTGAGAGGGGTATGCAGAACACAGGCAACCCTGCAGTGATTTTTCAGGGAAGGGCTTTAAATATAAGCCCTTCCCTGAAAATCATCCATAGCATGTGTAAAAAAATAAAAAAATATACCCACCTCTCCGCCACTGCCGGGGCTCAGCCGCGTATAGCCGCATCTTCTCCCTGCACTGCTCTGAAGTTCTTGAAAGTTGCTGAAAGGGCTGTATCTGATTTGGCTGAGCACTCAGCCAATCACAGGCAGTACTCAGCCATTCATTGAATGATGGCTGAACGCTGCATGTAATTGGTCACGGCGCTCAGCCAATCACAGACAGTGCTCAGCCATTCATTGAATGACAGCTGAACACTGCCTGTGATTGGTCACAGGCAGCGCTCGGCCGTTCATTGAATTCAACGAGTCTACGACTCATTAACGAAAACCGCACGATGTCCATGCAGTTAGACCCAACGATTCTCGCTCAAAAAACGACTTTGAGCGATTTTTGAGCGAGAATCGTTGGGTCTAAATGGGCCTTAAGCGATCTCTTGCTCGGTGCTCTGCCGGCGGCCGTCTGTACATTGGACGACTGTTGCCCATATTCGCGGTTTCCATCAAGAATCTGGGCAATAATTGCCCCGTGTAAAATACCCTTTAGTAAATATAACTGGTGACTTCCTCGTCTCCCCCGTGTCACAGGTGGCAGCTCTACGGTGTGCGGGGGCACGGCATTGTAGATGTCAGCTTCCCGTGAGTGTGACATAGGGAGATCCTCTAAACTGCAGTCACAGTAAATTTCCAGCTTCAGCTTCTGCTTTCTACACAGATTTCGGGATCTTCCGACGGATCTTCCAAATCCTCTACACAGACTGCGTGCAGCAATGCAGCCGGCCCATGTACATGGTAAGTGCCAACCGCAATCAGAGCGATTGTCCTGGTGTGTCAATGTGATGACATCATCAGTAGATAAAAGGGGTTAACCTTTACCCGAAAATCATCTGAGATTCAACAGCAGGTTTCCTGTGTTCTCAAGGACCCCGAAGGAGCGGAATCCAAGAAACAGAATACCGACAGCAGGAAAGATCACACGATCCATCTGGCCGTTATAGTGTTTAGTTGTTATTTCTCCCTTAGGATAGATATATGATTATCTCAGGCAGCGTAAATTCATTTATTATTGATTTTCCAACCACATCTCGAAAAGCCACTGAATGGGCGGAGCCGTGACTACTTTCTTAAAGGCGTTGACTGTTTTCGTTACCCCTGGTGGCACGGTTTATATCCTGAAGGCGGTGATGTCATGTTTACAGGCAGACTCTACAGACACAGGACAGGGGATAACTTGCTGATCGGTTGAGGTCTAACCTCCAAGACCCCCAACAATCCCAAGAAAGGGGGTCCACTTTCTCTTGTCCTCCTCGCTGTGGACTTTCTGCACACCCCACAGGGAGGAGGAAATAGAAGAAGCGACGATTGCGCAAGCACACTGCCGCTCCGTTCATCTTCAGTGCGACTGCCGGAGATAGCCAAGCGTTACCCGCTCTGATATATCCGTCAGCCCCATTGCAATGAATGGAGCGCCAACCGCACATGCTAGGACAGCGCTACATTCGTTCTGGCATCACTGCGGGGAAAGAAGCGACCCGGCAGAGGGAAACACAGGAACCTTGTTCTCGATATCAGCAGGGCTTTCAGACCCTCAGCAATCAGCAAATCATCCCCTGTCCTGCAGATGGTGGATAACTTGCGATTTGCTACAACCCCTTTGACAGCTTAAATAGGCAAAAATTAACCATTTCCATCTGAGGTCTGCCATGTCTCATTGTAATAGCCCCGCCCCCTGAAATGATTAATATTACTGATTGCGCAGTTTTCAGACCACCATCTAATTGTCGCCATCTTTCTCCTCCCAGGACAGGATGATCTTGCTGATCGTGGGGAACGTCATCAACTGGTTCTTGTAAGCGCTAGAGACGATGCAACGCTGTATTAGTATGTGTCATGGCGGCTGCTGTATTCTTGACTATCGCCATCTGACCTTCCCTCCTTGTCTTCCAGCGCTATCTTCGGACTGGTGTATCGCCCCCGGGATTTTGCCTCGTACTTGTTGGGGATATTTATTTGTAACCTGCTGCTGTACCTGGCCTTCTATATCATCATGAAGGTATCGTGGGAGGGGGGGGGCTTAGTGTATAATGGCACAGAAACCTCCTACATGACACATATCAAGTTCTAGGATAGCTGGGGGGATGAGCAGCATAGCCGATCGTGAAGCATTTACAGAGCTGATACCCAACTTTTCCAGATCCCTGAATGGACACAGAACTTTATGTGGTATGAGGGCTTGTTTTTTGTGGGACAAGCTGTACTTTTCAATGGTACCATATAATGTACTGAAAGAGTGAAATGGGGAAAAAAACCTGGAAATTCTGCCATCTTTTGGAGGGTCTTGTATCTATGGTTTACACACTGCAGAAAAAAACTACATGATAACTTTACTCTGTGGGTCGGTACAATTACTATGATACCAAAATGTATGTAGTTTTTTTGGTTTACTACTTTTAAAATCTAAAATATCTTATTTTCTGCCGCCATCTTCTCACAGCCAGAACTTGTTATTTTTCCGTCAACATGGTTGTGTGAGAGTTGGTTTCCTGCAGGACGTCCGGTAGTTTCTATTGGTATCATTTTGGAGTAAATATGACTTTTTGATAGTTTTTTTTTCTTGAAGTTGTGTATTTTTTTTTGCTGCCGTAGTTCACCATGCGGGGTAAATTATATGTTACTTTGGTGGAGCGAACTGTTATGGACGCAGCGATACCAAATATGTTTTGTGGGTTTTAGATTTAGATTCTTTTATTATAAATAGGAGAAAAGGGTTTAAACTTTTACTTTTTTAATAATTAAAACTTTTTTACAATTTTTTTTAAAGTCACCCTAAGGGCACAAGAACAGGCAATGATTTGATCGCTCCTGCAGTATGATGTAATATGATAAAATTACATCATGCCGCGATCTGACAGGCAGTCTATCAAGCCATAGGCATGGGTATACTGGGCATTTACTACTATTGACTTATCCTTGTGGAAGGCCGTTTCCTATACGCTCAGGATCCTCGGCCTGCTGTCACTGCAGCGGGGTCAGACATCCACATTGGTGGTCTGAGCCAAAAGTGTAATATAAAGCATTTCATTTATTTCAATGGGAGCAAAGCCTTCCGGCCCTGATTACCAATGCGGACGTCTGGCCCCGCTTCACTGACACAAGGGCAGAGTATCAGCGGAGATCCTGAGTGGCGTATCCCTGCGATCAACTATTGATGACCTATAGAGATGAGCGAGCACCAAAATGCTCGGGGGCTCATTACTCGAGTCAAGCTTTTTGTAATGCTCGAGAGCTCGGTTCGAGTAACGAACCCCATTGAAGTCAATGGGCGACTCGGGCACTTTTCAAGGTGCCTCATGCTCGGCATAGTGGATGCTTCTCTCTCGCTCTCCCTCTCTCTTTCCCTCTCTCTTTCCCCCTCTCTCCCTCTCTCTCTTCCTCAAGTGACGAGTACTTTCGAGTATACTTGAACGAGCATGCTCACTCCTCTCTAATGACCTACTCTGAGGATAGGTTATCAATAGTAAATGTCCAGAAAACTTTTTTTTTCTATTATGAAATTTGTATTGAATTTTCAGATTTTTTTTGTTTTGAAAAAACATTGAAGCCGTGTCATGAAGATACATTTTCTGGATATAAATCGCATACTGAGGACTGTATGAATAGTACAGAGTTGAAACATTAAATGAAGGTAACTAAATGGGGTGCGGAAAACCCCCTTTAACACACACCTTGTTTCCTTCTGCAGCTCCGGAGCTCGGAGAAGCTTCTTCCGCTGCCACTCTTCTGCATCTTGGCCACGGCTGGCGTCTGGGCTGCTGCTTTGTACTTCTTCTTCCAAAACCTAAGTAGCTGGGAGGTGAGAATAACAATAGGGTTAACACAGTGACTCTGTCTGCAACGCACACAGCACAGCCGCAGGGCCGAGTACTGGCAGGCCCCAGTGGAATCATCAGGTTGTGGCAACTTACAAGTCACAATGCAACTGCAATCGGTCCTGCAATCTCAGGCTATGGCTAGACAGCGACCGGCGCATGGTTAAACGCTTGTACCCTTTTCAGTTAGGGGCCGCTCACCTCACATATTAACCATTCGTCGAGTGTATATATGTCAACACTTCGAAAAATATAAAAAAAACGCATTGCTTGACGACCTTATAGACTCTAATTGGGCAAACGTAGTTCAAAAGTGCATAGTTTTCGACTACATTTCACCTTCCTTATGTTTGTTCACGTTTTTCTTTGTGAGATAGAAAAGTGTAACATATCACAAAAATACACACTGGCACTAAACTTTTTTTTTAAATCCCCATTACAGTCAGTAGGAAATGTATGGAAATGTCAAGCTGTACGTTGCTTTACATTTCACATATATGCTTTTCTTTCTCAAATGCCCTAAAAAGTGATGAACTACAAAACTTTTTTAAAATGAATTAGACTTTTCAATGTAAAAAGAGTTTTTCACTACAAACCTATGTAAATGTATGGCTATATGTTTAACATAGGTGCCAAAAAAATCTACAGGTACGCTTAAAATTGCATTCATATACTTCTTTCATGTCCGTTTAACATAAACTGTACACTAAATGTACATTAAATATGTGATACGAACAGCTCCTTAGGTGTTCACCACCTGCTGGGTAGCTGCAAGTACTGCAAAACAGAATGTTGATTTTAGTGCTGACATCTAGTGGCTAATAGGAAAACTGCAGTATTTGAGTTATTTTTGCTTGCTTAAATGGGGTTGTCCGATTACAAACTGACTTTTTAAAATTGCATTCAAATGTGTTAAAACAATAGAACCAACTGTACTTACCTGTTCTCAGCCTTGATGATCCGGCGCTGCAGCCCCACAATCCTCCAGGTCTGTGTTGACAGTGGAAATCAGGTGACTGCTGCCTGCCATAGGGCACAGTGTCACCGCCCGCTCTCCTGGCAATATTGCTCCCTTCCTGGGCAACATGATATCAGGAGGTCGGAGCGATGAGGCTGTGGCCTCTGATTGGCAGACAGTGGTCCTGTGACCAGGAGGATTGCAGCTCTAGATCGCCGGGGATCAGGATGGATAGGTGCTGATTTTTTAAACTCATTTAAATGTAATTTTTAAAAAGTCAGTTAGTGACTGGACTGTCCCTTTAAGAAAATGTGCAAAAACCAATAGTAATAAATTCTGTATTGCTGTTTACAGGAGAGCCCTGCCCAGTCCCGGGAGAAGAATCGGGAGTGTATCCTAATGCACTTTTTTGATGATCATGACATCTGGCACTTTCTTTCTGCAACTGCCATGTTCTTCTCATTCCTGGTGAGAACGCTTAGAGCTGTGGGAGTAGTGACGAAAAATGGGAAAAATATGATGGCAAGGAGACTCTGCAGGGTGCAGTCAAAAAGCCGGATCCAGCGCTAGATCTCTCTACTGGTGTCTTTTATTGAAGTAACAATAGTGTACTTGAATTGGAAGGCATGGGTGGGCTACATGATGGTATGATGTAGGGGCCCCTGAGGGCCACAGAACATGAATTTCATATTTTATGTTGGGGCCCCTGTAAGAGAGAGAGCGTAAAAACCAACTGCAAAGATGAAGAGTAGCATAAGAGAATCTAAGTCCCGTTGGACCGCTGCTATGACTGAAGTAGGGACAGTGTGCTGGAAGTGGCCTCCTACTGCTACAATAGGGGCAGAGCCTCCAGGAATCATCCACTGTCGTCTGCAGGAGATTTGGGTACCAATTCACGTTGAGAGTCCCTGGAATGAACACCGGTCCAATGAGGCAATTGCGCCAAATTCCAAACCACATATTTATGCTGAAATCTGCATTGTCTTCTGATTGGTTGTATTCTTACTACTAATTTGCATTGCATCTGCACTGATTTGGCGCTTTGCCGCTCACTACCATGGTGCTGCAATGATGGCGTCAGCCCTAGACTACAGTCAAACAGCTCCATGCGTGTATCGTAGAAGGAGGAGGCCACTTCCTGTACGCTTTCCTTACTTCAGTCATAGCAGTGGTCCTACAGGACTAAGAGAGACGCAGAAACTGGATTTGTTCTTCTCACATGCTACTCTTTAACTTTAGGCCTCCTTCCCACGAACGGATTTACGCCGCGTAAATCCGCGGCAAAAATCCGCTGCGTTGCCCCATGCTATTAGGTTCTATTGAACCTAATAGCACAATGCTCACGATGCGTAATTCCACCGCGGAATTACGCACCGTGAAAACTCCCGTCCTCACCCGCAGCATGTTCTATTTGCCGCGGGTGTACGCGCTGACGGCTTCCATTGCAGTCAATGGAAGCCGTCCGTTCACGCTATCTCCCGCTGCAACCAGCGGAAGATAGCGTGAAAAAACGCTTCCCCGCCTACCGCCGCGCGTCATATGACGCGGCCGGCGCGTCACGTGACACTGCCGGCCGCGTCATGTGACACGGTGGGCGTGTCACATGACGCGACTGCGGTGGGCGGGGAAGCGTCTTCACGCTATCTTCCGCTGGTAAGTATGGGGTCTCTGGGGGGCGCCGTGACGGGCTTCACTGCGGAATATTACGCGGTGGAGCCCGTCACGCTCATGGGAAGGAGGCCTTACAATTGGGTTTTACTCTCTTTTTCTTACAGGAGCCACAATGCAAAATTGTAAACCATATCCTAGAGGCCATGTGCCATACCATCATGTAGGGCATCCATGCCTTCCTATTCCAGTATATACTTCAATATAGGATACCAGTAGTGAGATTTAGTGGTGGATCAGTCTTTTTCACTTCACTCTGTATAGGACACAGGACATTGCAAAATCTGCTAGTGAAGAGTCCTCTGGCCACAGGAGCTTACACTTTACAGTCCAGGAATGTCTTGTCTTCGGTCATCTTATGAGATATCATGATTTCTAGGATTTGTCTCCTCCAATGTTCTGTGTCATCTGCTCCTCAGGTTCTTCTCACACTGGATGACGACCTGGATGACGTGCGCAGAGACAAGATCCCGGTGTTCTAAGACTTGGGCTGCCAGCAAACGTCTCCGTTCTTCTTTCATGTGCCTGGATCTCAGGCAAGAGCTGAAGTCCGTTTACCTTCCTGAAATTCGAAATGAAGACGAGGAAGAGGAAAAATGGCTGGACGCAAAGGGAGGAGCGCCATCCTTTCTGCAGTCTACCAGCTTTATCAAGAACAAAACTGCTGCCAGTGTGCCAATGCCCAGGTGTGGTGCCATCGCCCTGCAAGACTTGGTCACCAGAATATTTGAGGAACGTTTAATTCGTTTCTTTGAGTACAAATAACTCAATCCAGCCCGGGTAGCCAAGTTGGTGCCACCTGCTGGTCGAACCTGGGATTACTGCCAAATATTTGATTTACCTAATTGTTGCCAATTTTTAAAAATCTTTTTAACTGTAAGACCTGCTGACTGTAGCCCGCGCTTTTATGGACTGTCCAGTGCACGCCTCTCCCATCGTGTTAACACTTTAAGTGCTGCTCATGTTGTAGAACTTGTGGACCTTCTACTTAATTTATTGGAATGTGATTTGTACATTTTATTTTGTGATGAAAACCTCAAGATGATTATCTGACAGTTGCCAAGAACCTGCAGACATTGGACTGCCGCCACGGAATTAGGTGCTCCGCAATCCCACCATAGAACTGCACCATGATCTCCAGCGTCAGATAATTATTAAGCTTCTCATAAAAGAACAGTAAATGCATCCAAAATTCTGTTATTTGCTTCTCCTTTCTCCATATAAAAAGAAGTACAGTGGCCAGGCTTGGTACAACATGCATTGAAGTAAATGAGAACTTTGCCTGTAATACCAAGCTGGGCCACTACAGTGGGAATGGAGCTGTCTGCTTCCTGTAGAAATCACCAAAATCACAGGATCAGCCATCTTTCTGCAGATCCTGAACAGCATACGGTATATCTCTGTATTGTTAAAGGGTTGTCCAATTGTAAACGATTGATCAGTTATCCTCATAATAGGCCATCAGTAGCAGATGGAAGGGGGTCTGCTACCCGGGACCCTCACTGGGTACTGGTGCATCTTGTCTCCACCAGAAATATGGGTGGAGACCCGCAGAGTTACTGGTAACGCCTTGTTATGCCCCCCTCAGCTCCCACATCCCCCTTTGACATGGCCCTGGCAGCTCACACGTCCCAGACGGACTTCCATCTGTGCTTACGCTCTTCCGGTACCGACAACTTTCATTTGCGCTTGCTTTTCCCTGGCACCGCGCTCATACCTCTCCTCCACTCCCGTTCCCCCTGCTGCCACTGCAGCCGAGCACGCTGTCATTTTCCTGCTCGCTCAGGTGCCTCGCTCACACCTCTGCTCCGCTCCCGTATCCCCTGAAGCCGCTGCAGGCGGCCCCGCTGTCACTCTCCTTCCCTCCGTCGCGCCGCTCACCGCAGATTTTCTCCGCTGGCTGGGAGAGAGGGGGTGTGTGGGAGCTGGCAGGGCCATGTCACAGTGGGATGCAGGAGCTGAGACTGCGTACTCTGTCCTCCCCTGTCAGTGTCTACGCACACAGCAACAGAAACCCCAACAAACACAGTTACAGCGGGGCCGCCTGCTGATGTTGCTGTGTCCGCGGGGGGGACATGGACGGTGAGAGCAGGGAGTCCGGCTAGGAGATGTGTGACCTGGGCAAGGGGAATGGGTGGTGCATATGGGGAGGTGTGTGTGCACCAGCCAATCCCCAGCTCTGGCCTTCGCATAGGCGTACCTTCTAACTCAGGACTGCCAACCCATGTCTCCATGCATATTTCTGGAGGAGACAAGATGCACCTGTACCTCCTTGCTGATCAACTATTCGCTGGGCTGGTGTGTTTGTGCACTGAGACAATTTTTGCAAGAAGCAAACAGCTTCGTTCCCAGTTCAGTGGCCAGGCTTGGTACAATATGCATTGAAGTAAATGAGAACTTTGCCTGTAATACCAAACTGGGCCACTACAGTGGGAATGGAGCTGTGGGAATGGTCTCTGAGGACCCGCTACCAGATCATGGTCCCATCCATAGCAGCAAGGTAATGTCACGGTTATAGCATTGTGTGTGATCTCAGCCAGTAGCAGCAGGGCATGCTGGGAGATATAGTTTCACAGTGATTACAGACTAGAAGCAGGGGGGCAGTTTATAAAGAAAATTCCCAGGATGCAAATCACTAGAACAAGCAGTGAGTGCAGCTCTGGAGTATAATACAGGATGTCACTCAGGATCAGTACAGGATAAGTAATATATATATACACAGTGACTCCACCAGCAGAATAGTGAGTGCAGCTCTGGAGTATAATACAGGATGTAACTCATTATGAGTACAGACATGACTCTATGATGATAGCCCCTTTTTCATATAAGGCAAACGACGATGGGGTGTAATATATGTATGATGCAAGTGTATACAATCGTGGTCAAAAGCTTTTAGACTGACACAAATTTTGTATTACACACAGTTTGCTGCAGCGTTTTTAGATCTTTTAGTCAGATTTTTTAAAGTTTTTAAACTTTTATTGACAAATTCATCAAGTTTGTTCAAAGACTCAATATTTACAGATTTGACCCTTTTTTTGTTCAAGACTTCTGCTCTTCGCCCGGCCTGCTACAAAATTTCAATGCTCTTTGTTCACCAAGCCAATTGGTTATCACTTTTGCCTTATGTCCTGGAGCTTCATCATGCTGGAAGTACATTGTTCATCACCAAAGTTGCTCCTGGCTGGTCGGGAGAAGTTGCTCCAGGAGGAGTCTTAGAGCCCATTCCTTATTCATGGCCGTGTTTTTAGGTGACATTGTAAGTCCGTTCCCTTGGATGAACAGCAGCCCCACACATGAATGGTCTCCGTCTGTCTTACTGTTGGCATGACCCAGGACTCATGGTAGCGCTCACATTTTATTCTGTCAATCATTCTTCCAGATGTCCCAAACGGACAGAAGGGGGCTTCATCAGAGAAAATCCCCCCACCTCCAATCCTCTGCAGCCCAATCTCTGTACATCCTCCAGAATTCCAGTCTGTGTTGTGCTGCCCTTCTTGATACCGGATGGCCTCCCTTCCCCTCACTGTGCCTGTAGACCCTCCAAAACCTCCCTGCTGACGCTCTTGCTGCCCTGGTGCCGATCCAGTCCCATAGCTTAATCCTCTTTAGGAGACGGTCCTGGCACTTGCTGGATTTTCTTGGGCGTCCTGAAACCTTTACAGCAACTGAACTTCTCTCCTTGAAGTTCTTGATGATCCGATAAAGGGTTGATTGAGGCACAATCTTACAAGTGTCAATGTCCTTGCCGGTAAGGCCTTGTTCACACGAGCGCTGTTTAAGTGCATTAAAGGTGCTGTAGCAAGCGGGGTCCACTTGCCACTGGATCGCCAACCCTTCAGACCGGAATGGACACCAACTATGCAGAAATGCTCAGGAGACATAGATTTTCTTCAAAATCTGGCACCCGCCAGTCTTTATTCCGTATCACACAGGTATCTCATATATAGCTTGCAAAGTCCATAAACACCCCACCTGGGTGTGAGGTTAGGGTTGTCGTCTCTGTCAACCTTGGGCCTTTTCTTATCCACCTTGGACCACCAGCCTGCAGCACCTCTCTACGCTGCACTGGTTCTCTCTCTCTTGCTTTTGGCAGGAACTGGCTTTTATCTGGTTCCTGCTCCACCCCTAGTTAACCCTCGCACCAGAAGTCCTGTCTTTGGCCCTCTATAGGCCCTTCTGTGTACTGTGTATTCTGTTTTCTTTTACTTTATAGGCTCACCCGGCCACTTCGTAAGCTGGAGTCTAAAGGGAATGGCTGTAGCAGTCGCAGTTGTGGGTGGCCCCAGGATATGACCAGCCCACAAGGATTTTTCCCGGTGGACTGAGTGGCCAATCTGCCCATGGTGTCACGGCACCCCTGGCAGGCTCTTACACGGCACACCAGGTTGGAAATCACTGCTCTAATGTATAGACACCACTTTTGTTTTCTCAGTAGTGAAGGCTGTTGGCCCCTGTGAGAAGAGCTCCTGAACTTGTGCCCTCATGACTGCTCTTCATGCCTTGGGTTCCGACAGTATGAACTACACAAGTGGTTGATGTGCACAAGGGCTCTTTTTTTCATGGATTTTGATACAAGTCTCCAACAAGCTTTTGACTGTGCTGAACTGGCAACAAGAAGTGTTGTCATCTCCACTTACAAAATACAAGGGACTATATCTGGAGCTTGTAGGGTTTTTCACACATTGTCCACCAGATGATTGATGACAGTGGGCTGTATCTGTAGGAAATAAATATGGCTTCTCAGTATCTCTGAATCCTGACTGTCCATCTTTTCCCTCAGGTTCCAGCTCTGGCTTCATGTCTATGCAAGGAGGTAACTGCAGGAAGATGGGCCCTCAAGGATCCTCCAGTGAAGGGCCCCACTTATTCTTCTAATACCTTTGTCCGTTGGAATGACTTAATCTAGAACCATCATAATAACATTTTCCAGCTTTCCATTGATATTATCTTCCAAACTGTAAGGAGCAAATGACTGGAGCCGAGAGCATTTTTGGCTGGTGTATGCGAAGATTCTTATTTATCTGTCCTCCAGAAGGAAGAAGACATCATCTGAGGGTTTCTTTAGATTGGCTGGTTAGAAGGGCTCTTGTTCTACATAGTCCCAAGAAAAACTGCCTTCACACCTCTGTATTGTATTGCTGGTTCTTTAGTCAAAAAATCCTCTTTGCCAGATCAAATCTGTCAGAGACAAACTGATGTGACCCCAGCTCTGCCAATCCATGGACATAGTCTGGAGACCATCGACCAACCCATCCGTCAGCATTTACTGTTTATGATCTCCTAATAATTAATGACTATTCCCTTCATTTTTATTTTATTAAAGCAGATGTGCATTAAATCCCCATTATTGAGACTTTGCCCATTTATTGAGACCCCTCCCCTTATTCTGGCCCCTCCCCCTCAGTTTATATGCAGTAGTCACCAGACCATCCACTTCTCTATGGTAATTTAGTTATTTGTAGTTTATAATCACCTGTTTAAACTGTAATGTTATAATCTCTTCTTGTATTGACTTCCTGCTGTTCATTATGGCTGTAGACAGCAGTCAATCTAAACAAGCAGAGCAGAAGTGTAAAGCATGGAGGAGTAACAAAGCATTAGCCTTGACCTCTGGTAAGACAGAAATTAAGTGTTCTCGCTGGTTACATTTGACAATGCTGATCTCATATCGAAGATGAGGAGGGGCTAGAGCTGAGCTCGGTCTGCCACACAAAATGTTTGAATTTCCTTTCTATTTGGAAATATTTGCTGGTCTGGACCTTTAGGCACAACAAGTGCCAGCAATTCCAAGATCCTATCTATGGTCTATTCAATGTGTGATACTAATTAAAGGATGAACTGGTGTGCGTCCCTCCTTCCATGTCATGGCATCCAATGAGAAGAGAAGCTGATTGAGATCGCTCATGTTGTAAGTGGCAATGGCACTTGCTTAGAAACTGGAAATGAGCAGTGGTAACATAGTAATATACAGTAATATCAGAATTTGCTGTAGCAATATACTAACATAGAATAGTAGCATAAGGGGACAAAACTGTAAAAAATGTTAGGCTACTTTTTGGCATAAAAATTGTAACCACTTTCCTGAAAAGGGGGCATAGGTTGTCAGGAGAGGACATGGCCGCCCGGACCGACATATTTATGTATAATCTATGCAAGAAATTGGCGTAAATTACACCAAAAATGTATGCCAGGTTAGACCTGGAGTTATATTAAGACTGTTTGAAATGCCAGTTTGTAAGGCTTAGAATCATAGAATGGTAGAGTTAGAAAGGACCTCCAGGGTCATCGGTTCCAACCTGCTGCTCAATGCCGGATTCACTAAATCATCCCAGACAGATGTTTGTCCAGCCTCTGAAGAATTCCACTGAAGGAGAACTCATCACCTCCCATGGCAACCTGTTCCACTCATTGATCACCCTCACTGTCAGAAAGTTTTTTCTAATATCTACTCTGTGTATCCACCGTTTCTGTTTCTTTACATTACTTCCTGTCTTACCTTATGCAGAAAGGAGTAGGGCTGATCCCTCTGCACTGTGACAGCCCTTCAGATATTTGTCAAGATATAAAGTCAAGATATATTATATCTACCACATTTCCCTGATCAACCTAGTCCATGATTCTGTCATAGAACAAAATTAGTTTAGTTTGGCATGACTTGTTAGTTACAAACCCATGCTGGATCTGTATAATTACTCTATTCTCATCCAAATAATTTGCATACATTCTGTTTAATAATTTGTTGTGAGATCTTTAGTGATATAGAAGTCAGGCTCACAGACCTTTAGTTTCCTGAGTAAACGTTCTTTCCTGTTTTGAAGATAGGGACAAGATTTGCCCTTCTCCAATCTTCTGGGACGTCTCCTGTTCTCCCAGATTGTTGCAAGAGGTGGAGCAATTACCTCTGCTGCTTCCTTTAGTACCCTAGAATGTAACTCATCTGGACCTGGAGACTTGAATTTATTTAAATTAGGTAATTGTTCCCTCACCATCTCTCTGCTTATGGATAGCCTGTATTCTTTTATTCCTTCAATAGCACAGGGAAGGTCAGCTGTTGTTACATTTACTTCCTGAGAGAAAACATATACAAATAGGAATTTAAAAGTTCGGCCTTCTCAACATCATTTTTAAACATTCACCATTTTCATCCTGTAAGCATCCAATAGCATCTTTGACTTTTCCTTTGCTTTTAACATACCCCCAAATCCTTTTTTATTGTTTTTGGCGTCTCTTGCAAGTTTCAATTCACTATTAGCTTTAGCTTTTCTGACTATTGCCCTACAGTTTCTGCAGATTGCGTTGTATTCTTCTTTAGATATCCCCCCCCCCCCCTTACATTTGATAAACACATCTTTCTCCCTCTGTAGCATGTATGCAACTTCTGTGTTCATTCACCCTGGTCTCTTTAAATGCTTTCCTTTCTTCCCTCTTTTAGGGATTGTTAATGGTTGTGCTTTGAGAATCTCATTATGTAATATTGCCAACCTTCTTAGACATTGCTGTCCTTAAGAAAACCCAGCCATTGGATCCTTCTTACCCTGTTTCTGAATCCATTAAAATCTGCCTGTGAGTTTTCTCAGGCCTTTCCCCCTTGTAATTCAAAATTCAAGGATAGCATGATCACTGCCTCCTAAAGGCCCAACGAGTGTTGGCCAAACGATGCCGACACTCTTCCCTGTGTATCCTCACTCTCGTGCTGTTACACAGAAGCAAGTATCACTGGATCGCTGACAGTGCGGCCAGCAGAGGGCCGTGGGGGCTGGAGGAGAGTTCTCTCCCTGCCCCTCTCCATTTATTGTAAGCAGCGGCCGCTCAGTACTAAATGGCTGCTGTTTACACTGACAATCGTCGTTCAGGATTTTAAGCAGTTTTTGCATGCTTTTACATGGAATCTTACACTTTATTAAAAACTTACCAAACTCTTATAAATAACCGACACAGACACCAATATTGGATAAAGAAGGCCGCAGTGTTTATTAACGGGGTTACAAACATTGGGGAGAAATGTAACCAATAATAACCATAACAGTTCATGTAAACTCTGTCTTACAGACATGAGTTTACCACCACCAAACTCTCCCCAAGTTTACCTGCCCACCCGCCTAATGCGCGCGACAATCACCCACCAGGCCATGGCATCCACTGATGACCTGCCCCCCCCCAACAAACCGCAGCCTCCTCAATCATCTACACAAATCCATATTAAAAATATTCAACGCAATCTCTGACAAGTATACTAGATCATTCCTATGGAAGCCTGGAACAAAACCTTCCATATCAACATGTCTGAAAAGAAAAAATCACTACTGGCATGAGCTCTCTACCACCGGGTTACCCTTCTCCGAATTCTCTCGCTATATATAGACCTCAGCAATGACCATAACAATCGAGGAACAATATCTGAAAAAAGTATCAGTGTATCTGGGACCTTGTTTCAATGTTCCACATCGCCCTTTCAATGCATGACATATCAATGTGTTCTCTTTTCCTATGTCATTAACCCCTAAGTGTAAAATCAAAACACCTGGACCGGGCCCACGTGACTCTCTAAGCCCACGTGACTCTCTAAGCCCACGTGACTCTCTAAGCCCACATGACTCTCTAAGCCCACGTGACTCTCTAAGCCCACGTGACTCTCTAAGCCCACGTGACTCTCTAAGCCCATGTGACTCTTTATATATCAGTTTAGCCATTAATTTACTCCACCTCATACATCTATTACCGCATCAAAAATTTTGATACAATACCAAATTTTCAGAATAAGAGCGATCTGCTGCCCTTCTCCAAGCTCAGTACACAAAGGAGTGTCCAACAATCCACACAATACTTTTCTTAATTCCTAGAATGAAAAAATAATTAGTACACCATATTATTTGGACGTATGCACAACTTAACCCCTTGAGTGGCAGGTTTCCTACCACCCTGTCGTGCCCACCAGGGCAGGTTTTTTAAAATGGTCTAATCATTGAATTTCAACTAGTTTTGCAGTTGCGTCTCAAGAGCCATAACTTTTTCATTTTTCCATTGACATGGCCATATGAGGGCTTGTTTTTTGCGGGACAAGTTGTGATTTTTTTAAACAGGGGGGAGGAAAAAAAGAAATGGGGAAAAAAGAAAAAAGGGGCCATGTCATTAAGGGGTTAAATAATGTATTAACTTCCTTCTCTGGGTCATTACGACGCACATGGATACCACATGTGTGATTGTATTTTTGATTTTTTACAAAGTAAAGGGAGACAAGTGTTTTTTTTATTTTTTTAATAATTTTTTTACTTTTTTTTTTTTAAATTTAAAAAAATTTTTTTTTTTTTGTCCCTTTAGGGGACTTCCACAGGGACCCATCAGGACCCCTGATCACATTCCAGGGGTCCGATGGTGACAGCCCTTTACATGCTGCAGTGACAGCCCTTTACATGCTGCAGTCACATAGACTGCAGCATGTAAAGGGTTAACACAGCAGAGATCGGAGGTTTTCTCTGATCTCTGCTGTAAGAGCCGGTACCTAGCTGTCCTCTGACAGCTAACAACCAGCTCTCCCTGCCACAGAGACCATCGGCTTGCTTCTGACAAGCCGATGGTCTCTATGGCAACCTGTAAACAAAGCAGGACATTGCCGACATGTCGGCAATATCTTCTGCTGTTTTTTCAAAGCCCTTGCTTTGTTCTCTGTGGGTCTGTGCAGGCAGAGCACACTGTCACAGCTTGTGGCATTGTGCTCTGCAGCTCCCATAGTGATACATAGCCCGGAAATCTTCCGGGCTATGTCACTATGAGCAGTGGAGCTCGTCACGGAACTTTTCCGGGCGTGCCACTCAAGGGGTTAAAAGGAGATGAACCCCATCTGTCTACTTTTTCTTCAATAAAACCACACCTGTAAACAATTTTAAGCGCCATTATACATTAAAAACGAGATAATGACTGTCCATCATCCCTGTCTCCCCGAAAACAAGACAGGGTCTTCTACTAATTTTTGCTCCATAAGATCTTACTTTTGCTATGGATAGCTGCCTGGACACTATTTACATTGACTTTTTAAAATTTTTTTATTAACTGCAACTAGGGCTTAATTTTGGAGTAGGGTGTAAAGTTCAAGCATCCTCAAAATCCTGAAAAATAATGCTAGGGCTTATTTCCGGTGTAGGTTTTATCTCCAGGAAAAGAGGGTACGTGGATCAACAAAGAACCTGGTGCTTGCGGGCATAGACGCCTGCAAATTCCTAACCAGGCATATATTCTCATGAAAATGAGCCAACAAGCGAATCCACACCCCTTTACCCATTTTGTCTTTTTTTAAATTCGTATAAAGCTCCCATGGTTTGACACATCCTTAAGGCCCCAAAGTCACATCTAAACAGCTGGACCTCATATGCTGATCTACACACTTCAGGCAATACTTTTACCAACTTCCCTAGTAAGCTAAATGTGATAGCAGAGCGTTGATCAGCGGCGTACACTACTGCCTTACAGCCCCTGATCAATCGCTCTACCTGAAAAACAGAATTAATAGGTACCAGATTATGCCATCTTTGAAAGAAAGCAATACCCGACAATACCTTCCAAACTGAGCTATATGAGCGCTGCATCCTAAATGTTGGACTCTTCTTCCCTGAATTGCTGCATCAGCAAACAAGACTATGAAATAGCAGCTGCATTAATCTCACACCGACCATCTCTAACCCTCAGTAAGAGGTTATATGTTAGACATAATCTGACTAGCACACGAACTAACTCCTGCTGACCAGCTCTTACCAACAATTGCTCCATAACCATTATCCACTGATGTCAGCCCCTCATGATAACTCCTCCGCTTCCACAAACTCTTATCACCAAGCTGACTGACCATTAAAGTCACAGATACCAACCATACACTAAATCCTGCTTTAGCTCCCTTGACATCTGCGCATGTGATGTATGGGAATTCCAACTGCACATCACCACACATAGCGGCTGCCTAAGCGGGGCATACGGATCTCGGGGTCGTTCTCCCACAAAGTAAAACCCAAAATTCTGATCCCCGTACCCATGGATGAAGGGCTTTTGATAAGTGGGTAAACAGGTCTTTACAATGGGATTGTCCCAGTGCACTAAAATCCAAGGTGGGTAGTTCAATTGTACAGCTCCTCCTCGACTTTTGAAAGTATGCATCGGGCGGGCAGGTCCTGTAGGTTGCTCTGCTGCTATAGCTGCAGTAGAGGCAGTAGGCTGCAGTTCCTCTAGACGTTCCTCTGGAGGAGGGGAAGTGGGAGAGTACAAAAAATATACATTATTATGCATGTAGAAAATATACTTTATACAACCACACGACAACTTGGAAACTGGGGTGTAAACAGAGGTGTAACTTGAAGCCCCTGGGCCCCATGGTAAAATCTGTAACAGGGCCCCCAACTATAATGCTTTATTCATAGTACTAGGCTTCCTATATGGAGAAGAGAGACCTTATAGCCCCCCTAAGGCTCCTGGGCTCGGGTGCAACCGCATCCCCTGCATCCTCTATAGTTACGCCCATGGGTGTAAAAGAACTTTGGTTCTAGGATACTACAATAGGGGACCAGACATGACTACACAGTGCACCCTTACTACTTGTCCTAATACATAGGGGACCAGACATGACTACACAGTGCACCCTTACTACTTGTCCTAATACATAGGGGACCAGACATGACTACACAGTGCACCCTGAGTACTAGTCCTAACATATAGGGACCCAGACATGACCACACAGTGCACCCTTACTACTTGTCCTAATATATAGGGGACCAGACATGACTACACAGTGCACCCTTACTACTTGTCCTAATACATAGGGGACCAGACATGACTACACAGTGCACGCTGAGTACTAGTCCTAACATATAGGGCACCCAGACATGACTACACAGTGCACCCTTACTACTTGTCCTAATATATAGGGGACCAGACATGACTACACAGTGCACCCTTAGCACTTGTCCTAATATATAGGGGACCATTCATGACTACACAGTGCACCAATAGTATTAGTCCTAATATATAGGGGACCCAGACATAGCTGCACAGTCAAAACTTAGTACATGTTCTAATATATAGGAGAACCAGACATTGCTGGTTAGTCATGGTTAGTTCATGGTTAATCATGGTTAGTTCAGAGGAACCAATGAATAAAATATGTATACACATAGAGGAGTGTTAGATTCTCCACAGACTGCATGTACCTATGTCTCTCTGCAGAATGTTCCACCTCTCCCACTCTCCTCACAATTTAACCTTAAAAGGTAACACTCCATTTATTCAAATTTACACCCAGACTTGAGGTTGCAGCCCTTTCTTAGCCTTAAAGGCATGCTCCATCCCTGCATTCAATGGGCGCTTACATACTTTACACCCTTTCAGTATATATAGACAGAAGTCAGTTAGATTCTCCTCAGTATATACACATAGAGGTGAGGTAGATTCTCCTCAGTATATACATACACAGTTCAGTCATATTATGCTCATTATATACACATAGAGGTGAAGTATCTTCTCAGTAGATACACACAGAGGTCAGTTAGATTCTTCTCGGTAAATACGCATAGAGGTAAGCTAGATTCTCCTCAGTATATACACACAGAGGTCAGTTATATTCTCCACAGTATATACACATAGAGGTAAGGTAGATTCTCTTTTGTATTTACACACAGAGGTCAGTTATATTCTCCTCAGTATATACACATAGAGGTGAGGTAGATTCTCCTCAGTATATACACATAGAGGTGAGGTAGATCCTCCTCAGTATATGTACACAGAGATCAGTTAGATTCTCTTCAGTATATATACATACAAGTGAGGTAGATTCTCCTCAGAATACAGATCATTTCCATAGGCTATATGGTTTCTGAGAAAGGAACTATCTTATGTATTGCGGATTTTTGCACAGTTTTGCACATTTTGAATATTGAAGATGCGACCTCTTTACTTTTCCTATTTAGGATGTAAAGAATGGTCGTGCCAAATTTCAAGTTTGTACGACACCGGGAAGTTAGTTTGTGCAATACAGATGAGTATCACTTCTTTCCTTTCCCTCCTTTTTCAGTAAATCTATCTGTGTTGTAAATGTACAATGTGACATTATGTGGTGCGGGTACAAGTTGTTATATGGGTGTAGCAAGTGTCCAGCTCGCCAGAATGCTTGTAGGGAACGTGTTATCCATTATAAGCATCACCTAAGCATTAATCAAATAAGCATTATCTAAGTTTTGTTGCTTCTAGCTTAGGTGACTTGGAGTCTGGGGAGCCTCTTACTTTCCACCTGCTTTCCAGTGCTGCTTTTTCTCACAAAAACTTCGCTGCCACTTGTGATTTTCTTCTACGTTTTTTTCGCTTGATTTTGCTGCAGTTTTAGCGCGAGAGTCAGTAGGACTTTTTCATGTTTAAAACACATTGCATCACATGAAAATTGCAAGTTCGTTCTTTGCGATGCAATAAAAAAGAGGCTCCACAGGGAAACATGGGAGATAAAAACAATGCAAAACGCAGAAAAATCGCAATATCGTATGAGTGAAAACATCACAAATGTGAAGAAAACCATTGAAAAACATTGTTTCCATTATTCTGCAATTTTACTTACTCCCACATTGCGCGAAAATCGTGCAATTTTCTCGCCCACGTGAAAGCACCCTTAGGGCTACTTCATAGTGGAGATAAAATCGCACAATTTTTGTATGATATGAGTGACTGAAAACGCAGAATTATGGAACCAATGGTTTTCCTACGCATTTTCTATGTTTTCACTAATGCAATGTTGCGAAGGGGAAAAAAAATCGCAGCACGTCCTATCTATCTGCGTTTTGCAGGGTTTTTTAAACTCCCATGTTTCCCTATGGAGTCTCCTTTTTTCGTATCGCAAAGAGTGAACGTGCGATTTTTGTGGCTATAAAGGTCCTCAATGTCTGGGAATTATATGATATGATAAGAGCCCATAATGAATTATTATATAATAGTATTATTTATATTGTACACTCCTATAAACCTGATATGTATCTATTATCTCGCTTTCCATCATCCAACCATCCAACATTCCCACATCCATCCTCCACAATTACATTCTATAGAGATGACAATATTGCCCCATGTACAAGGTTTTGGAGGCTGGGGAAAGAATTTAGAGACTATTTTATGTATATGAAATTTGATTTCGTTTTGTCCCTAATTGCTGCTTATGATGTCACCAAATGTTGTTGGCTCCCCCCCCCCCACATAGTATGACATCATGTATATTATATAAGGAGCTGCAGAGCCAACATTGCATTGAGGGTTGTAGTTGGTGGGAGGTATGTCCACTGCATCTGAAGCGCCTTTGTGTCCTTCTTTATTTTCTAACATGTCCGTAGCTTTCCTTGAGATGGCGGCGGAGGTTGGGGATGGGTTTGTTATAAAATAATGGCTAACCCTAATACCTAGATTCTTATTTAATCTTTTACAGTATTGAGAGAGAGAGAGAGAGAGAGATAATTTTAAAGCAAGCATATCCAGTTATGATGTAAGTATCTTATTGTATGACCCTTGGGTGATATTTAGATAAATAGATGGACACCATGAAAACAAGTGTAACGAGGTGCAACCAACTTATGGCATAAACCAGGATAATGCAAACAAAAACAGAGTCCATAAGGAAGAACCTTGTGTGCCCTCAAATATCACAAACATATAACGCATTTTATTAAAGTTATACTAAATTACCTTAAAAAAACAAGTATGTGCGTGATCTGCAAGGATGGATTCAGAACCAAATTGGTTCAGAGTGCTTCCACATGGATGAGCGGCCCAGAGAATGCCACAGAAAAATTCCCCAGACCGTAACTCTGCTTCCACCGGCTTGTGTTCTTCCAGCAGTGGTTGCAGGGTGTAGCATTACATCATACTGCGATCTGACAGGCAGCCTGTCAAGCCTTCTCACACAGGAGGTGAGCGTACGGGACCCCCAAACATCATTTGCGGGAATTTAAAAGTTGCTGCTCATTGCAGCTATTGCCCGTGGGTGTCAGCTGTAGTAAACTGCTTTCACCCACGCTGTATGAAGAGAGGTTGCCCCGCGATCTCTCTTCATACATACCCAGCACCTGCATGACCTAAATGTACGTTATATAGCGGGAAGGGGTTAATAAGCAAACTGTAAACATACAGGTGGGGTTCACACGGAGTGGTATTCTGCAACATTTGCAGTATTGGCAAAGTGGACAAGATTTTGAAAATCTCGTCCACAAGCTGCGGAAATAACCCAGACAAAAACATGTGCGAAACTGACTTGTGGTGCGGAATTTAATCCACGATTTGTCAATTTTATCGCTGTCTTCGTTGCAAAGTTCACGCCTCTCAATGAGGGCTCACACCCACTGGCGTTTTTTTTAATGCTGCGATATCGCTGCGATTGTCAATGGGACTTTCTAATGTTAAAAACGCATCACAAGTTTGTGCTTTGCTATTTTTGTGCAATGCGTTTTTAACATTAGAAGGTCCCATTGACAGTCACGTTAAAAACACAGCGATATCACAACGTTAAAAAAACGCAAGTGGGTGGGGGCCCTAAGCCTACCTTATCTCTGCCTACACAACTGAGCTGAAGACCAGAGTAGGCCATTTAGGGTGAAAACAGATGGTCGTATGTGCACCTCCACTCACCAGTAAAGGGCGCAGTTGCGCCTGAATGAGGGCAATTTCTTCCCCTTTGCTGGCTATTCACACTCTGCACCAGAGTGCAGGAGTTTAAAAAAAACTGTGGGAAAATAGGTGTTGCCAATCTTCCCTGCACAACCTATTTACTACAGAGCAGGGCTTATCTTTTCTCTGCCATAGTATTAAAGGACGAGTAAGAAACTAGTTAAAACGAAACCACTGAAATCCATTGGCCTCAGTGGGTTTTTTTGTCCCATTATACGGCCGTGAATATTACAGCAGCATAAGGGGGGAAACCATGTTTGCCTAAAAACTACCCCTAAGGGTAAAACAGAAGGCCATATGTGCAACTATGCTCGCCACTACAGAGCAGAGTTGCGCATAAACCGTTTTTTTTTTTCAATCAGGCCATTCAAACTCACACATTCAAACTGCCCTTCCAGTTACATTGCCGTATTGGCACTTTGCAATAAATAAGTCGGTGTTGGGTTGCTAATTGGGCACTCGATCCCTAAAAGGTTCGCCATCACTGTCCTAGATTATCACCATCTTCTTTACTCTCCAATAGGACCCAAGCGGAGGAAGCGGCAACATTTTACACCCTACCGGCCTATTATAACATCTGTGCCGATGAGTTGCCGCAAAAGAACATCAAAACCTTCTTGGAAAAGCAGTAAGTATTTCACTGTAGGACACCCATGATAGTGACTGTTACCACATTACCAGGTGTTATTCTTCACAGACATAACCCCAAACTCATCATATAATCACACATCAGGGACAAGGGGCCACAGATAACACAATGATAAGAGGGGGAATGTAGAAGGAAATATAACACAAATATCAGCTATCGCCCAGGAGCCCCTATTATCATGTTACTCTTCTTCATTGCTCTCTTGCAAGGGGGGAGAAGATGATATCACTGACTGGCTATAGCAGACCAATCCTACAAAGTAGACCTTCATACAGTCACCAGAAAATGTCAGCTGCAATCTGATTGGTTGTTACTGAAAATTCCTTGTTTATAATTCTTTCCTTTTCTTCTCCCACAGGTGGCTGGAGACCACCAAGAACATCAGCGTGGTTTATTACCAGTAAGAATCACCTAGCATGACATCCCTATTGTTCTAGTGCTATAGGAATTGCTGTTGTTTCTTTCTAAAGGCCCTTTTAGACGCAACGATTTTTCTCAAACGACATCTTTTGAGCCATAATCATGCTGTGCATTTACACGGCAACATGATCGCTCAAAATTTGCTCAAACGGTAGTTTGAGTGACAATTTTCAGCATACACTTTGCATAAGTGTGTAAATAAAGGCTAACACTGTATGCAGAAAACAAGTGGGACCGCTATCTTTTGCATATAGCTGTTGTCTTCTCGGAGGGCTCAGCTGGTATATAGGTGTACGCTCCAATTGAAGTATACAGAACACAGCTAGAGCGCTGTCTTCCGCATAATCTTGAGGTGTTTACGGAGCGCTCAGCTAGTAGTATATAGCTGAGCGCTCAGAGCGGGATATGCAGAACACAGCTGGACCGGTGTTTTCTGCATACTCCTGCAATTCTCTCTGATTGGGACACCAGCTGAAACAATAGTATCAGCGATATCCCGCTAAGAACTTAGTGCTTGGCACTTATAGGGCTCATCGTTCTCTTTCAGCTTGCTGAAAGAGATCGATGAACAACTTGTTAATGAAAAATGTACAAATTCCGTGCACCCAACAAATATCTTATATGTTGCTCAACAGAGAAGAAGATGAGGAGGATAATAAGATACCGTCCGGCCTCGAGGATTCCAGCATTATGGATACATCCGGCAGCATCACTGTGTAAGTACTGAATCATCTCCAGTGGGCTTATTGTATTGTTATATCATATATCACACAACACTATATACCGTATATACCGGCGTATAAGACGACTTTTGAACCCCGAAAAATCTGCTCTGCAGTCGGGGGTCGTCTTATGCGCCGGTAATACAAAAAAAAAAAAGTGTAAAAAAAAAAAATTTTATTACTCACCTCCCACGGCGTCCTGTCGCGCTCCGGCAGGATGTCGCTCGCTCCGGCAGGCTGTCGCTCGCTCCTCGTCCCCGGCGCAGCATAGCTTTCTGAATGCGGGGCTTGAAATCCCCGCTTCCAGAAAGCTAATACACACGCCGGCAGCCATGACAGCATTGAATGGCTGTGATTGGCTAAAGCACACGTGGCTTCAGCCAATCACACTATTCAATGACATCATTGAATGGCTGTGATTGGCTGAAGGCGCACGTGTTAGCAATCACACCCATTCAATGATGTCATTGAATAGTGTGATTGGCTGAAGCCACGTGTGCTTTAGCCAATCACAGCCATTCAATGATGTCATGGCTGCCGGCGTGTGTATTAGCTTTCTGGAAGCGGGGATTTCAAGCCCCACATTCAGAAAGCTATGCTGCGCCGGGGACGAGGAGCGAGCGACAGCCTGCCGGAGCGAGCGACATCCTGCCGGAGCGCGACAGAACGCCGTGGGAGGTGAGTAATAAAATTTTTTTTTTTTCTCCACTGAATACCGGCGTATAAGGTGACAGTTGGGGGGTCGTCTTATACGCCCCGTCGCCTTATACGCCGGTATATACGGTATATATAATATTTATGTATTGTTTAATAGCGAAGAGGACAAGGCAGAACAAGAGAACATCACTGCCTGTCCTAGTGACCCCCTCCTGGACGAATCTGCCAACATCGTTCTGTAAGTACCGCATCCTCTATGATGGGCTTATTGTACACACCGTATATGACACAACATTACACATACTTCATTGATAATAACTTGTATTATCCAGACTGCCTGTAATATACAACATGGCGATACACACTGGATATCACATAGATGATGAGTCGGGTCAGTACACCAGACACATTCACAAGATGCCTGGATAGGAATTATGTTAGTATACGGATTAGTATTGCTGTTGGGTTGCCCTCTTATGCTGCACATTACAAGGCATGGCGCCATTACTTCAGTTATGGACATCCACACATTACAAGGCCGAGAATTTACTTAGAGTCCTTGGCCAGTTTTTGGCTGGGAAAAAAAAATGGTTAATTTTACAGCACACTAAATTTGGACAAAAAATGTGATGATTTTATTTTTTCACCTCAATCTCCACTTTTGGAGAAAAATATTAGACTAGTAAAGGGAAGTTCAACTGCCTGAGAGATTTACTATGATTTATGCCAATAGCTGGCATAAGTTATGGAACAAATCTGCAGCAGCTGACAGCTGGCATAGAATCCACATTCTGGCACACAGATTGGCCAGAGATATGTCAAGTGTATTAAGAAATCATCGCCTCTTAAAAGATTTGGCGCACTTTTTAGATTTAGACTGCCATATACAGCGACGTACATTTTACCAAATGTGTTTGTGACTAGTTCCATGTAGAACTATGTATCACAGGGAAGATGGGTTGGGATGATTCTGATGGAGGGTTGTCCGTCTTGTGGTGATGGTGCAGGGTGCGAATGGCTCTGATAGACATCTACCCATCCATCATTTACCAAAGTGCTGCTTGTATCTGGAAAATGATGGTGGGCGCTGATGTTCCTGAATTCTACACCCTGTAGTAGGGAGACGATATCCTAGACTATCACCATCTTCTTTTCTCTCCAATAGGACCCAGGAGAAGGAAGCCGCAACATACTACGCACTACCGGCATACTACAATATTTGTGCCGATGAATTGCCGCAGAAAAACATCAAAATCTTCTTGCAAAAGCAGTAAGTATTTCCCTGTAGGACCCCCATGATAGTAACTGTTACCACAATACCAGGTGCTATTCTTCACAGACATAACCCCACACTCATCATATAATCACATATAAGGGACAAGGAGCCATAGATAACACAATGATAAGAGCAAGAATGTAGAAGGAAATATAACACAAAAATCAGCTATCACCTAGGAGCCCCTATTATCATGTTACTCTTATTCATTGGTCTCTTGCAAGGGGAGGGAAGCCGATATCACCGACTTGCCACGGCAAGCCAATCATACAAAGAAGACCTTCATACAGTCACCAGAAATTCCTTGTTTATAATTATTTCCTTTTCTTCTCCCACAGGTGGCTGGCGACCACCAAGGACATCAGTGTGGTCTATTACCAGTAAGTATCTGCTAGCATGATGACCCTATTGTTCTAGTGCTATTGAAATTGCTGTTTTTTCTTTCTAAAGGCCCAACGGCAGTTTGAGTGACAGTTTTGAGCATTCACTTTGCATAGGTGTGTAAATGAAGGCTCACGCTGTATGCAGAAGACAAGTGGGACCACTATCTTCTGCATACAGCTGTTGTCTTCTCAGAGTGCTCAGCTAGTATACAGCTGTGCTCCCTGAGTGGAGTATACAGAAGACTACTGGAGCGCTGTTTTCTGCATAATCCTGCTGTGTTCATGGAGCGCTCAGCTAGTATATAGCTGAGCTCTCTGAGCGGGGCATGCAGAACATTGCTGGACCGCTATCTTCTGCATACTCCTGCTGTGTTCTCCAAGCGGGACACCAGCTGAAACAATACTATCAGCAGTATCCCGCTAAGAATTCAGCGTGCAGCACTGATAGGGCTAATCGTTCTCTTTCAGCTTGCTGAAAGACATCGATGAACAACTTGGTAATGAAAATAGCACAAAGTCCGTTCAGTTAGACATCACAATTCTTTCTTGAAGGATGTCTTTGAGCAATTTTTGGTCGAGAATTTTTGGGTTTAAATGAACCTTAAGTCTTCTCCTAATAAAAGGACAGTTGAGGGTGACATTTCATTAGTAACCCCTATTTACCGTAAAATGGGGCACTTAACCCATTTAAATTATCCCACTATAATAAACCCCATATGGGATCTCTGATGGGATAATTACAAAGTTATGGCTATCAGAACATGGAGATGCAAAAATATCAAAAGTCACTGCTTCCTTAAAACCTAAAATACACTAGTCCTGATTTTCCTTTTCTATGTACGGTTATATTATCCTTTGGCCTCATTTGCTACCAGAACTAAATGTATATATATGTTATGTGTTGTTCAACAGAGAAGAAGATGAGGAGGATGATGAGACACCTTCCTGCCTGAAGGAAGCGGCAACATACTACGCACTACCGGCATACTACAACATCTGTGCTGATGAGTTGCCGCAGAAAAACATCAAAATCTTCTTGCAAAAGCAGTAAGTATTTCACTGTAGGACCCCCATGATAGTGACTGTTACCACAATACCTGGTGCTATTCTTTACAGACATAACCCCACACTCATCATATAATCACACATCAGGGACAAGGGGCCATAGATAACACAATGATAAGAGCGGGAATGTAGAAGGAAATATAACACAAATATCAGCTATCACCCAGGAGCCCCTATTATCATGTTACTCTTCTTCAATGGTCTCTTGCAAGGGGAGAGAAGCCGATAGCACTGACTGGCTATAGCAGGATAATCATAGAAAGTAGACCTTCATACAGTCACCAAAAAATGTCAGCTGCAATATGATTGGTTGTTACTGAAAATTCCTTGTTTATAATTCTTTCCTTTTCTTCTCCCACAGGTGGCGGGAGACCACCAATTACAGCAGCGTGGTTTATTACCAGTAAGTATCTCCTAGCATGATGACCCTATTGTTCTAAAGTTATTGGAATTGCTGTTTTTTCTTGGTAAAGGCCCATTTAGATGCAACAATTTCGCTGAAAAGACATGTTTTGAACGACAAACGTTGTGTGCATTTACATGGCAAGATGATTGCTCAAAATTCGCTCACATGGCAGTTTAGGTGATGGTTTCAAAAGTTCACTTTGCATAAGAGTGTAAATGAAGGCTCACAATGTATGCAGAAGACAAGTGGGACCGCTATTTTTTGCATAATCCTGCTGTTTTCACGGAGCACTCAGCAAGTAAATAGCTGAGCGCTCTGCGCAGGGTATGCAGAACACAGCTGGACTGCTGTCTTCTGCATACTCCTGCTGTGTTCTCCGAGCAGGATGCGAGCCGAAACAATAGTATCAGCGGTATCCCACTGAGAGCTTGCTGAAAGAGATGGATGAACAACTTGTTAATGAAAAATGCGCAAAGTCCGTTCAGTTAGACCAAACGATTCTTGCTCAAAAGAAAGCTTTGAGCGATTTTTGATCGAGAATCGTTGGGTTTAAATAGGCTTTAATTCTTCTCTTAATAAAAGGACAGAAAGGAGTGACAGTTCATTAGTAACCCCCATTTACCCCAAAATGGGGCACTTAACTTATTTAAATTATCCCACTATAATAAACCCCATATGGGATCTCTGATGGGATAATTACAAAGTTATGGCTATCAGAACATGGAGATGCAAAAATAGCAAAAGTCACTGCTTCCTTAAAGCCTAAAATACACCAATCTTGAAAGGGTTAACCCTACCACCTGGAGATTTTCTGTTTATATGTACAGTTATATTATCCTCTGGCCCCATTAGCCACCAGAACTAAATGTATATATATGTTATGTGTTGTTCAACAGAGAAGAAGATGACGAAGAGGAGGATAACGAAACACCTTCCAGCCTCCAAGATACCAGCAATAGGGACACATCTGAGAGCATCCCTGTGTAAGTACCGAATTATCACCAATGGGTTTATTGTATAAATACACCATATATTACACAACACCAGGTATATATATATATATATATATATATATATATATATATTATGTTATGTGTTATCTAATAGGGAAGAAGACGAGAAGGAAAAGGATGGAGGTGATGATGGTGGAAAAATAAGTCCTAGTCTAGCTAATAAGACAGAAGATGGCAACCTTATCCGTGAATGTCAAATGACTGATAAGGCAGAGAACATCAAGAGGTAAGTACAGAATTATCTCCCATGGGCATATTGTATACACACCATATATTACACAACACTTGGTATATATATATATATATATATATATATATATATATATATATGTTATGTGTTATCTAATAGGGAAGAAGACGAGAAGGAAAAGGATGGAGGTGATGATGGTGGAAAAATCAGTACTAGTCAAGCTAATAAGACAGAAGATGGCAACCTTATCCGTGAATGTCAAATGACTGATAAGGCAGAGAACATCAAGAGGTAAGTACAGAATTATCTCCCATGGGCATATTGTATACACACCATATATTACACAACAGAGATATGTAATTGAGTATTGATAAGTGTCTAATAGAATGGAAAAGAGTACAGATGGGATAACATGTAGCAGAATGAGGAATTGGGGGGTAATGATGAGGAGGAGGATGAGGCAGGATATATGTTGGGATGGATCTGATTGCAGGACCCTGCAGTAGTGACTGTTACCCAAATATCTGGGCTCATCCCCCTGGACATCACCCCACACTCCCTCATCGGAAATCACACTTCAGAGACAAGGGGTGGGTGATGAAAGGGAAGTAATATGAATAAGCTCTCATACAAGCATTCCATCATCGGTTCATGGTATGTCATGGATAGACACACAATATAATGTTTTTGTTTTTGTTTTGGGACATTTAGTTTCTCATGTTGTCCATTTTTTTCCAGCAACAGAAGCGGCCGACGCACCGGAAGATGGGCCAGATTTGCCAGGTGAATACAAATTCATTCTTTATGTCTGACGGTATTTTTTCTGTGACGTTCATGGAGACAGGGAAATAAGACTTAGGTTATTACATTTGCATTGGGGATTTTGTTTTCTTGTTCTATTATGAGAACAGGAAAACAGAATCCTCGGCCAAAGGGTTCCTTTATATAGTAGAACCTTAAGGCATTGAGCTGACCCCATTGACTATAGTGGGTCTGTTCAGTTGCTGTCATCTCGCAGCATTTTACTGGACACGTAACATTTTTTGTCCACCATTTCATGTGTGATCTGCGCCAGGGGCTCCAAACAGAAACTGGCACAGATGTGAACAAAGCTTTATAGGTTTATGTTCTCCCTACATTTGTCTATGTACAGATTGGAGGTAATGGTGATCCTATGGTTACTGGATACCTGAATTAGATTCTCTGGTTTATAGGTGCAACAATTCTTGCTCAAAAGACATGTTTTGAGCGATAATCGTTGTGTGCATTTACATGGCAAGATGATTGCTCAAAATTCGCTTAAATGGCAGTTTGAGTGACAGTTTTGATCGCTTACTTTGCATAAGTGTGTAAATGAAGGCTCACGCTGTATGCAGAATACAAGATAGCGATCTTTTGCATACAGCTGTTGTGTTTTCGGAGCACAGCTGGTATACTAGCTGAGCTCTTCGAGCAGGGTATGCAGAACACAGCTGGACCACTGTCTTCTGCATACTCCTGCAGTGTTCTCCAATCGGGACACCAGCTGAAACAATAGTATCAGCGGTATCCCACTGAGATTTTAGCACACAGCACTGATAAGGCTCATCGTTCTCTTTCAGCTTGCTGAAAGAGATCGATGAACAACTCATTAATGAAAAATGCACAAAGTCCGATCAGTTAGACCCAACGATTCTTGTTTGAAAGACAGCTTTGAGCGATTTTTGATCAAGAATCGTTGGGTTCAAATGGGCCTTAATTCTCCTCCTAATAAAAGCACAGAAAGGAGTGACAGTTCATTAGTAACCCCCATTTACCCCAAAATGGGGCACTTAACTTATTTAAATTATCCCACTATAATAAACCCCATATGGGACCTCTGTTGGGAAAATTACAAAGTTACGGCTATCAGAACATGGAGATGCAAAAATATCAAAAGTCACTGCTTCCTTAAAGCCTAAAATACACCAATCCTGAAAGGGTTAACTCTACCGCCTGGAGATTTTCTTTTTCTATGTACAGTTATATTATCCTCTGGTTCCATTAGCCACCAGAACTAAATGTGTATATATGTTATGTGTTGTTCAACAGAGAAGACAACGATCAAGAGGAGGATAACGAAACACCTTCCAGCTTCCAAGATACCAGCATTATGGACACATCCAGCAGCATCACTGTGTAAGTACTGAATCATCTCCAGTGGGCTTATTGCATTATTATATCATATATCACACAACACTATATATATAATATTTATGTATTGTTTAATAGCGAAGAGGACAAGGCAGAACAACAGAACATCACTGCCTGTAATATACAACATGGTGGTACACACTGGATATCACATGGATGATGAGTCGGGTCGGTACACAGGACACATTCACGGGATGGCTGGATAGGACTTTTGCTAGTATACGGATTAGTACTGCGGTTGGGTTGCCCTCTTGTGCTGCACATTACAAGGCATGGCGCCATTAATTCAGTTATGGACATCCACACATTACAAGGACGAGAATTTACTTAGAGTCTTTGGCCAGTTTTCTGCTGGGAAAAAATGGTTAATTTTACAGCACACTAAATTTGGGCAAAAAATGTGATGTTTTTATTTTTTCACCTCAATCACCACTTTTGGAGAAAATAATGAGACTAGTAAAGGGAAGTTCAACTGCCTGAGAGATTTACTAGGATTTATGCCAATACCAGGCGTAAGTTATGGAATAAATCTGCAGCAGCTGACAGCTGGTATAGAATCCACATTCTGGCACACAGATTGGCCAGAGATATGCCAAGTGTATTAAGAAATGATCGCCTCTTAATAGATTTGGCGCACTTTTTAGATTTAGACTGCCATATACAGCGATGTACATTTCCCCAAATGTGTCTGTGACTAGTTCCATGTAGAACTATGTATCACAAACAAGATGGGTTGGGATGATTCTGATGGAGGGTTGCCCGTCTTGTGGTGATGGCGCGGGGTGCGAACGGCTCTGATAGACATCTACCCATCCATCATTTACCAAAGTGCCTTGTATCTGGAAAATGATGGCGGGCACTGATGTTCCTGAATTCTACACCCTGTAGTAGGGAGATGATGTCCTAGATTATCACCATCTTTTTTTCTCTTCAATAGGACCCAGGAGAAGGAACCGGCAACATACTATGCACTGCCGGCATACTACAACATCTGTCCCGATGAGTTGCCGCAGAAAAACATCAAAATCTTCTTGCAAAAGCAGTAAGTATTTCACTGTAGGACCCCCATGATATTGACTATTGCCACAATACCACGTGCTATTCTTCATAGACATAATCCCACACTCATCATATAATCACACATCAGGGACAAGGGGCCATAGATAACACAATGATAAAAGCGGGAATGTAGAAGGAAATATAACACAAATATCAGCTATCATCCAGGAGCCCCTATTATCATGTTACTCTTCTTCATTGGTCTCTTGCAAGGGAAGAGAAGCCGATATCACCGACTTGCCATGGCAAGCCAATCATACAAAGTAGACCGTCATACAGTCACCAAAAAATATCAGCTGCAATCTGATTGGTTGTTACTGAAAATTCCTTGTTTATAATTCTTTCCTTTTCTTCTCCCACAGGTGGCGGGAGACCACCAATAACATCAACGTGGTTTATTACCAGTAAGTATCTCCTAGCATGATGACCCTATTGTTCTAAAGTTATTGGAATTGCTGTTTTTTCTTGGTAAAGGCCCATTTAGATGCAACAATTTCGCTGAAAAGACATGTTTTGAACGACAAACGTTGTGTGCATTTACATGGCAAGATGATTGCTCAAAATTCGCTCACATGGCAGTTTAGGTGATGGTTTCAAAAGTTCACTTTGCATAAGAGTGTAAATGAAGGCTCACAATGTATGCAGAAGACAAGTGGGACCGCTATCTTTTGCATAATCCTGCTGTTTTCACGGAGCACTCAGCAAGAAAATAGCTGAGCGCTCTGAGCAGGGTATGCAGAACACAGCTGGACTGCTGTCTTCTGCATACTCCTGCTGTGTTCTCCGAGCAGGATGCCAGCCGAAACAAGAGTATCAGCGGTATCCCACTGAGAGCTTGCTGAAAGAGATGGATGAACAACTTGTTAATGAAAAATGCACAAAGTCCGTTCAGTTAGACCAAACGATTCTTGCTCAAAAGACAGCTTTGAGTGATTTTTGATCGAGAATCGTTGGGTTTAAATAGGCTTTCATTCTTCTCTTAATAAAAGGACAGAAAGGAGTGACAGTTCATTAGTAACCCCCATTTACCCCAAAATGGGGCACTTAACCCATTTAAATTATCCCACTATAATAAACCCTATATGAGATCTCTGATGGGATAATTACAAAGTTATGGCTATCAGAACATGGAGATGCAAAAATAGCAAAAGTCACTGCTTCCTTAAAGGGGTTCTGACATGAATAATTTTTTTATGCTTTAGCAGCCATTGTTCCCTGGTCTGCCTAATGGACCCAGGGAACCCATGGGTTAATGGCTGCTAAAGCATAAAAATCTTATACTTACCTGTTCTCCTGTTGTTGTTGACATCGGGGGGTCATCTCCCGGCAGCATATTAGCACTTTCTGCTTAGGTTAAGCAGCCTGACTAGAGCCACCTGATTGGTGCACGCTGTGCAGTCACGTGGTGCCGAAGAGCCAATCAGGTGGCTCTAATCAGCAGCGCTGCTTAACCTAAGCAGAAAGTGCTAGTATGCCTCCCGGCAGGCAGTCTTCTTCCTCCAGCAGCCGCGCCGCTCCGGGATCGCGCGCATGCGCAGTGGAGAGGTGCCCTCTGACAGGAGTCAGGACGGGCCGCGTCTCCACTGCGCATGCGCAGCACTCCGGAGTTCAGCCAGGACGGACGGGCCGCCCACAGCAAGCACTGCTTGTGACGTGCTTGCTGTGGCGGTCCGTCCGTTGACCTCGGAAGTGCCTGACGGACGGACCAGAGCAGGAAGCGGTCTTTTTGACCGCTCCTGCTCTGCTTTAAAGGCACAGAAGAAGATGCCGGCTGGAGGGGACATGCCTGGCGATCGGGCCAGGCCAGGCAAGGTGAGTACAAATTTTTTTTTTTCATGTCAGAACCCCTTTAAAGCCTAAAATACACCAATCCTGAAAGGGTTAACCCTACCACCTGGAGATTTTCTTTTTATATGTACAGTTATATTATCCTCTGGCCCCATTAGCCACCAGAACTAAATGTATATATATGTTATGTGTTGTTCAACAGAGAAGAAGATGACGAAGAGGAGGATAACGAAACACCTTCCAGCCTCCAAGATACCAGCAATAGGGACACATCTGAGAGCATCCCTGTGTAAGTACCGAATTATCCCCAATGGGTTTATTGTATAAATACACCATATATTACACAACACCAGGTATATATATATATATATATATATATATATATATATATTATGTTATGTGTTATCTAATAGGGAAGAAGACGAGAAGAAAAAGGATGGAGGTGATGATGGTGGACAAATCAGTACTAGTCTAGCTAATAAGACAGAAGATGGCAACCTTATCCGTGAATGTCAAATGACTGATAAGGCAGAGAACATCAAGAGTTAAGTACAGAATTATCTCCGATGGGCATATTGTATACACAGCATATATTACACAACACTAGGTATATATATATATATGTTATGTGTTATCTAAAAGGGAAGAAGACGAGAAGGAAAAGGATGGAGGTGATGATGGTGAAAAAATCAGCCCTAGTCAAGCTAATAAGATAGAAGATGGCAACCTTATCCGTGAATGTCAAATGACCAATAAGGCAGAGAACGTCAAGAGGTAAGTACAGAATTATCTCCCATGGGCATATTGTATACACACCATATATTACACAACAGAGATATGTAATTGACTATTGATAAGTGTCTAATAGAATGGAAAAGAGTACAGATGGGATAACATGTAGCAGAATGAGGAATTGGGGGTAATGATGATGAGGAGGATGAGGCAGGATACATGTTGGGATGGATCTGATTGCAGGACCCTGCAGTAGTGACTGTTACCCAAATATCTGGGCTCATCCCCCTGGACATCACCCCACACTCCCTCATTGGAAATCTCACTTCAGAGACAAGGGGTGGGTGGTGAAAGGGAAGTAATATGAATAACCTCTCATACAAGCATTCCATCATCGGTTCATGGTATGTCATGGATAGACACACAATATAATGTTTTCGTTTTTGTTTTGGGACATTTAGTTTCTCATCTTGTCCATTTTTTTCCAGCAACAGAAGCGGCCGACGTACCGGAAGATGGGCCAGATTTGCCAGGTGAATACAAATTCATTCTTTATGTCTGACGGTATTTTTTCTGTGAGGTTCATGGAGGCAGGGAAATAAGACTTAGGTTATTACATTTGCATTGGGGATTTTGTTTTCTTGTTCTATTATGAGAACAGGAAAACAGAATCCTCGGCCAAAGGGTTCCTTTATATAGTAGAACCTTGAGGCATTGAGCTGACCCCATTGACTATAGTGGGTCTGTTCAGTTGCTGTCATCCCGCAGCATTTTACCGGACACGCAACATTTTTTGTCCACCATATCATGTGTGATCTGCGCCAGGGACTCCAAACAGAAACTGGCACAGATGTGAGCAAAGCTTTATAGCTTTATGCTCTCCCTACATTTGTCTATGTACAGATTGGAGGTAATGGCGATCCTATAGGTACTGGATACCTGAATTAGATCCTCTGGTTTATAGTCTGGCTTGCTGCATATTGTTAGGTTCTACGGCCATTGTGCCGACCCTACAGCCATTGTGCCGACACTACGGCAATTGTGCTGGTCTTATGGCAATTGTGCCTGCTTAGCGGCAATCCTGCCTGCTCTGCACCTTATCAGGTATTGCACTTTTTCTTTTCCAGTGAAATATGTTTTGTGTTCCCCCTCACCTCTGTGATTTTAATTTACTTTACTATGGTTACTGGATACCTGAATTGTACTCAGTGTATACTACTGTATACAGGAGTTATATGCTGTGTGGGTATACGAACATATAATGACCAGTAGTGATGAGTGAACTTTTCAAAAGTTCGGTTTGGCTGGATCCCTGAATTTCAGCATAAAGTTTGGTTCATTCCAGATTAGTTTGAACTGAACCAGAACTTTACCAATACCCCTAAAACTAGTGTATAACAGTGGTAGTGGTTTGGCTGACACAAAAAAAGGCCCAAGATTCAGGTTCACGCTGAACCGAACTTTTAGTGACTTTCAACCCAAAACAGGGTTGGACTGTTTCAGTTTGCTCATCACTTAGTAATGAGCAGATTTATGTTCAGTACCTAAAACCACAACTTGCTGAGACAAGGATAGGTACACTAGTCCGTGTAGGGAAGGATAATAGGGGCCAAGCACCACCTGAACCCAAGGTCTCACACTTGTTTTCTTTTTTTATTTAGAGCTTTCCGAGGACTCTTCTCATGTTGCAGAGCAAGAACATGCCATGAAAACGACTAGAAGCTTTCACTTCCTCAATCCGCCTTCCCTTCCCCCATAACCTTCTCCTCTCTCCACTCCCATAACCCTCTCCCCAAACCCCTTCCCCACCACCATAACTCTCTCCCCTCCCCACACCCATCAGATAATCACTTCTGAGAGACCATGACCGTATATAACGGAGTCATCTCCACTGCTGCCATCCCCTTCAAACCCCATCTTACCTAATTAACCACAGACACCTTTTTCTTTAGATTAATTTGGCCACAGCAGCCATATTAATTAACAAAGATAGCATTAAACATATCAAACACTTTAACCCAGTAGGAAACCTAGGGAGAGATCCTTGGAGCCACAAAAATTCTGTCACCTCACCAACACGGGAAATACTTCTAACTGCCACCCGTCACATACAAACCAACTCGGGTGACACTATTTCTCAAACCACGCCTCCTGCCACAAGCCAACTGACTCAGGAGACTCGCCACTCACCAACTAGCCTCCAGTCGCCGACCTCCCGACACCAAGGCCGGCTAGCCATACCCTGGCTAGCCACTCCCACCATCTTTGCAGGGCACCACCCTGTCAAAGCTAAGAGGTGACAGACCCACTTACTAATCGATCAAAAGGGGGAAGGTAGCCATCCCGCCCCTGCCTTCCCCCCACCATATTTTTATACTGACTCCATGGATCTCTTCCCTCAGTGCTGCCATGACAAGTTTCCCAAAAAATCCCCCCAACCCTTCCCTTAGAGTGGGAGGGTGGGACTCTTTTTAGCTGTGCTGCACATTTTCCTGCTTCTTCTACTTCCCAGCTCTGACTGACTCCGCCTCTCTTCTTTGGCGCTGTTGGTCTCACAGACCCCCCTTTCTCCCTCCCACCCCCCTTTTACCAGCATACCCTTGGCCAGGTTAACTCTTCCCTTCCTGTTAACCTTGTCATGTTTGCCTTCCACTTATCACCCTGCGAACTTCAGTTCCAGCATTCCTGAAACATGAATAAAGTTTCACTCATTCAATACTTGGCATCATTAGTTTGTGTCTCTTCCTTAATTAGATACTTCAGAAAAGTACTTTCCACCTGCATTTACAGGATGCCGGATGACCATGGATGAAACCAAATTGTCCTCCTCCTCCCTCCCCCCACCCACAAAACTCTCTCCACTTCACAATCCCCCTCCTATCCCATCCCCAAAGAATAAAAAAAAGGATGGACTTGTACAGGACTCTCCACTGGGTTGTTGACATGAGTTCCAAAGGAAGGAGTGAACCAGACCCTTGGTCATGACCAGCTTCAGGTGTACATGGGCCCTTGGGCAACAAAGTCAAAGTGCACCCTGCAGCATCCTGTAGGGTGACCGCGGACACATGACATACGCTGAGGAGCTGGGAGGGCAAGATGCTGGCTTGTCACGGTGGCACTTACCACACTTCCTCCTAGAGGGATGCACATAGCCAGGGACAGGGCAGCGCTGGGCCTTTTCTGGATACCCCTAGGATAGGGATGCCCAATAGATGGTGGAACAGGAAAAACATTTGTCACGGATGATGCCACTATTCCAGTGCACATCAGAATGAACTTCGGTGCAGAATAAAATGAGTCACAGACAGATATGAAGTACCTCATGTCCCTGGGAATGGTCAGGGCCAGAAATAAACTTTACTTGGCAAACTTCAGTAATACAAGGCACAATGTAGAGAAATAACAGTGCAGGAAATTAGTAGACTTGAACAGTAGTACCTCCACACGGTGATCCAGACTTCAGAACACCGTGCGTGACAGACAAAATCAGTGTACCTCCATGCGGTGATCCACTAGCTGCGGAAGGCCGTTTAGGAAATGATAACATAGACAGTACTTCTGCATTGAGCCTTGACAAGCACTCACTCACGGTTGCTCTCGCTCTGCTTAGGTGGACTCACTCCTTCCTCCTCCTATGCACATCCAAGTTGGGGAAAACCTCTCCTCCTCCATGCTTCACTACATGAGGGCTAAAGGTACCCCCATGTAGCTGGACCTCCTGACTATCACTCCAGAAGACATGGTCTTGTTTTACCGCTCTCAAACACTCATTTATATAACTGAATTTACGCATATTTGAATAAGGCATAGTTAAATTAAGCAGATTTAAATTAAGCGGTTACATATGAGAATACATTACTTTAGACTATGAAAATAAATTGACTTTTGAGAGCATGAGAGAATAATCACACTATACTAAACTTTTCCACCTGCACATTACCTAAACATTATAATGTTGTAAACATTATCAAGCAATATAAAACTTTTCAATATGAAAAACATGCATTGAACTATGAAAAGGGGAAAACTTTACAGTCCTTTTCTCATAAGGGTCTTAACTGGGGGATAAAACACAGTCTCTTACGCAAAGAGTCTTTTGTTAACCTGGAAAATAGAAGTGGTTAGTGGGTAAGAGCAGTTCTCCAATTGTCATCTCAGGGACTTCATCGCTTTTAGAGTCAGCAATGACGAACGGTGGTCTGCTGGTTACCTGCACTTCTACTTCTGGGCCTTCGATCCAGCTGCTCTGCAGAATCTGACCGACCTCTTCATCACATTCAGACAGAGCGGTACTGGTGGTGTAAGGAGAGGCCTGCATTGAGTCTCCCTCTGAAGAGAAAGAGTCCTGGATAGTCAGCGACAATGTAGCTGATCCACGTTGAGTTGGCTGCAGAGGTGGGTTAGGCACCATTGAACGCCTTACCACAAAATGAAAGTCAAAGTTATCATCATCAAAAGGGATAACAAAAGATCTCAACAGTTCCGGGATATAGTCTCTGACCACAACGTTATGTCGGTGAACGAGTATCCACGGAGGGTATTCCTCCTGGCGTTAATATTGTCTCTCCGGAAAGTGTATAGAGGACAAGAAGGTTCAACAGCATCTCTGGAATCTGCCCCTCCGGTGGCTACAACAAGTAGTGGAGAGGTGGGAGTGCTGGAAGGCAAATGTATCAGCTGAGGATTTTCTTCCTAATAAAGGAATTGTCCTCTGGGAGACGCTCCGGCAGCAGCATCTCTGGCATGGCATAGCCGCAGGTGTATGCACAATGGATCCATTTCGCCCAGGTGGAGGCTGCTGAAAGTCTCAAAGTGAAGAGCCTGCAGCTGCAGGTAACTCCTCCCCTTGGGGGTTTCTTTGAGTCTATTTGATGAGGGGGTCTTCCCCCGTACTTTGCGCCTAGCCAGGGTGCAGTCTTTTTGGCAGCAACAATCTGCTGGAAAGGTTTTGGCTGGAGTGAAATGGAGAGAGGAGAGCGTGAGAGTTTGGTCGCCATTTTGAGCAGTCCTGGCGTTACATAGAGTACAAACATTTGTAAACTGATAAAACACTGTACATTTTTAAATCTCCTCTTAGACGGTACTTCTGCGGTAGCGCAGGCAGGATGATGCAGCACACAAGATTCAATCCTGTTCATTGTGATGCAAAGAAGAAGTAGGCTGCTGCAGCATCCCGTAGGGTGACCCAGAACTCATGGCATATGCTGAGGAGCTGGGAGGGCAAGATGCTGGCTTGTCACGGCGGCACTTACTACACTCCCTCCCGGATGGATGCACATAGCCAGGGCCAGTGCAGCACTCGGCCTCTCCTGGACACCCCTAGGATAGGGATGTCCAATAGATGGTGGAACAGGAAAAGAGTGAGTCACAGGTGACGCCACCATTCCGGTAAATTTTTATTATAGCAGAGAGAGAAAACACATCAATTCTACCATAGATTCATGGGTTTTTTTTACAGCATTAATCATGCAGCATAAATGACACAAAACCTTTTTTCTGTGGGCCAGTACGATTACAATGATACCAAAATTCTTATATTTTTTTTAGGTTTTTCTACTTTTCTGCAATAAAACCCCTTTTTTTGGAAATCTTTTTTTTTCTAAATCCGTGCATTCAAAGTCCTATAACGTTTTTATTTTTCCATGGACGGAGCTCTGTGATGGCTTATTTTTTGCGGAATGAGCTGTATTTTTTATTGGTACTATTTTGGGGTACATGCAGCTTTTTTTGGTCATTTTTATTGTGATTTTTGGGAGGTAGAATGCTAAAAATTAGCATGTTGCCTCAGTTTTTTAGCCTTTTTTTAATGCTTTTTGCCATGCAGGTTAAAAATCATGTTCAACTTATTGTAGACATGACAATACCAAACATATGGGATTGGTTTTTTAAATTTTTTTCATTTTTTTATGCTAAACTGAGAAAAAGCACAAAAAAGTGTTTTTTTACAATTTTTTTTACATTTTTCTTTTTTGTACATTCTTTTTATATATATTTTTTACTCCATTTGTGTCCCTGTGGAGGACTTATACCACTGATGATCGCTTTGATAAGGCATTACAGGACGTCTCTGCTGCAATGCCTTATCGCTTGTTATAGCGATCATAGGCAGTGGTAATACAGGACGCCTATAGCTGGCATAGATTGCATAAGGGAAGGGGTTAACAGTGGAGGTTGCATCTCCGATGCACCCCTGCTCTTGCAGCGGGGTGGGTGGCTATCAGTGACAGCCGGCTCCTGCTGCCGGATAGCGCGAGATCTCTTTTGAGCTCGCACTATCAACATGATGTAAGGGTACGTCCAGTTGTGGGAAGTACACTGCTGCCATGACGTATTCTTAAGTCCTGTGGAGGGAAGGGGTTAATCACTGTATTGTGGTGATATGTTATCATGGTGTGGCGGGATTATTTGCGTTGCGGTGCGATGCGGGGAAACATTGCTCATGTATATGACCCCATTCAGAAGAATGGGGTTCATATTGGTATGATATTTGTGCATTTCACGCATACGCAAAAAAATAGAACAAGCTCTTTTTCTGTGTGCATTGCGCACCCAAGGTCTAAAAAACGCAGTGATTTTACTTTTGTTTTCGGAGGCCTCCAACAGCAGGTCTTTTAGCGCACCCCATCATTGATGAAGTGCGCTAAACACGGAAAAATAGAGCAGTCAGCGCTCGAAAATCCAGCGCCACGTTCGAGCACGTGAGGCTCCATTACCGCGAATTTCAAAACACCACAATAATCGTGTTAAAAACCGGATGGTGGTTAAGGGCTTCTGCACACGGGCAAATGCGACATCGCTGCGTTTTTTAACACGAATGTTAATAGGACTTTTTAATGTTAAAATTGCATTGCACAAATTGTTCTGCGATGCGTTTTTAACATTAGACAGCCCTATTGACATTCGCGTTGCCCGAAACGTGGCATGCACCCACGGGGTATAGGCACTGGTTGGGAACATAAAGTAAATCATGCTAGTTAAAGGGGTTGTCCCCGATGCAGGGGTTAAAAAAACAAACCGCTCAGCGCTTACCTGAATCCCGGCGGTCCGGCGTCTTCATACTCACCTGCTGAAGATGGCCGCCGGGGTCTGCTCCCTCCGTGGACCGCAGCTCTTCTGTGCGGTCCATTGCCGATTCCAGCCTCCTGATTGGCTGGAATCGGCACGTGACGGGGCGGAGCTACACGGAGCCGGCATTCTGCACGAGCGGCCCCATTGAAGACAGCAGAAGACCCGGACTGCGCAAGCGCGGCTAATTTGGCCATCGGAGGGCGAAAATTAGTCGGCTCCATGGGAACGAGGACGCCAGCAACGGAGCAGGTAAGTATAAAACTTTTTATAACTTCTGTATGGCTCATAATTAATGCACAATGTACATTACAAAGCGCATTAATATGGCCATACAGAAGTGTATAGACCCACTTGCTGCCGCGGGACAACCCCTTTAAGAGCTAAAGAGGCATACAGTAACTGGCACATTTTGGGGCATCAGTGATACAATGTTCCTCATAGGATACAGCAAGCTGGATACCTTGTGTCTAGAATGTTCACAACAGTGCAGGATACATGACAGCAGGAAGCAGAGAACTAGAAGCTTCAATGTGCAAGTACAGTAGCAGCAAGTGTGATAGAAAAAAGCCATGAGTTGCAGCTAGAAGCAACTTATCCAGGTCCAGTAAGTGGACCAGTATGAGAACTCCCAACTAGTCCTTTTTAGGATGGGAGGAGGGGTTGTGACGTCACACCTGTCAGCTGCTGCACATGGAGATGGGGATGATCAGAGGCTCGCAGCACAGATCTGGATTGGCAGTGGAAGAGTCAGGAGCAGCAGTGTGACGGGTCACCGGGCTGCACTGCTATCTGTACTATCCAGTGCCCACTTCAGCCTGCTTTTTCCTGGCTTCACCACCTTGAAATCCCTGCACAAGATCAAAGATGGAGAAGATGTCGAGGGTGTTACCGCTTAACCCAACTTTTATACCACCAGCGTACGGGGTGCTAAAATCTCTGCTGGGGAACCCTCTGAAACTACAACTACATCACGAAGATGGTAACTAAAGTTTAAGAATTGTTAACTGCATGAATATTTATGATTATTCTTATATTATTCTAGCTATAGATTTAACCCTTTCCAATCCAATATTTGATTCAGGGTTTTCTAAAAGGCTTTCTCTTTTTTCTGTTATATAATGGTGCCATCTGCTGGCTAAAGTCAGTGTGTGCGCCAGAGAGGCTCCAACACTGGAGGGGCTGGCAATACCCTGTCGGACGTCTTCTGACATTGGAGCTGTACAAGCTTCAATCAGGATGTAGGACGACGTCAGACAGATGATTGGAAAGAGTTAATAACGCAGTTGCAAAAGGCACTAAATCTTAAAGGGTTTTCTACCTAATGACATTTATCTCCTATACACTTGCATAGGGGACAAAGGTTGTACAGCTGGGGGTTTGATGGCTGGGACCTCGGGCAATCGTGAAATCTCTGCTCTCCGAATCCTCTATAAGAATGAGGTCCTATTGTGAGGATAAGCCAATAACCATTTACAACTGTTCAACCCCTTTAAGACATTTCACTGACTTGTTACACAGCCCTCCTTTCTTTTGTCTCTCCATCCTGGGAAATGTCATTGTTTATTGTAACTTTGCCATTCATGAGCCAGGAAGATGAGGATGGACAGATCCATAGGTAACGGACACACAGGAGCTCCACAGTGCATGGAATTGTGGGAGGAGAGATGGAAACCAGAATATAAACTGCACTTTCCTAAAATATATATGTATGGTTGACATTATCCATCTCTGGCTGCACTCTATTGGGCCCCTGAGTAGAGGATATAAGGAGATCCAGCTTCTCTGAGGACCCGATACTACAACATGGTCCCATCCATAGCAGCAAGATGATGTCACGGTTATAGCATTATGTGTGATCTCAGCCAGTAGCTGCAGGGCATGCTGGGAGATATAGTCTCATAGTGATTACAGACTAGAAGCAGGGGGGCAGTTTATAAAAAAATTTCCAGGATGCAAATCACTAAAACAAGCAGTGAGTGCAGCTCTGGAGTATAATACAGGATGTCACTCAGGATCAGTACAGGATAAGTAATGTAGTGTATGTACACAGTGACTCCACCAGCAGAATAGTGAGTGCAGCTCTGGAGTATAATACAGGATGTAACTCATTATGAGTACAGACATGACTCTACGATGATGGCTCCTTTTTCATATAAGGCAAACGATGATGGGGTGTAATATTTGTATGATGCAAGTGTATACAGTCATGGCCAAAAGCTTTTAGACTGACACAAAGTTTGTATTACACACAGTTTGCTGCAGTGTTTTTAGATCTTTTAGTCAGATTTTTTAAGTTTTTAAACTTTTATTGACAAATTCATCAAGTTTGTTCAAAGACTCAATATTTACAGATTTGACCCTTTTTTTGTTCAAGACTTCTGCTCTTCGCCCGGCCTGCTACAAAATTTCAATGCTCTTTGTTCACCAAGCCAATTGGTTATCACTTTTGCCTTATGTCCTGGAGCTTCATCATGCTGGAAGTACATTGTTCATCACCAAAGTTGCTCCTGGCTGGTCGGGCAAAGTTGCTCCTGGAAGAGTCTTAGAGCCCATTCCTTATACATGGCCATGTTCTTAGGTAACATTGTAAGTCCGTTCCCTTGGATGAACAGCAGCCCCACACATGAATGGTCTCCATCTGTCTTACTGTTGGCATGACCCAGGACTCATGGTAGCGCTCACATTTTATTCTGTCAATCATTCTTCCAGATGTCAGAAGGGGGCTTCATCAGAGAAAATCCCCCCACCCCCCAATCCTCTGCAGCCCAATCTCTGTACATCCTCCAGAATTCCAGTCTGTGTTGTGCTGCCCTTCTTGATACCGGATGGCCTCCCTTCCCCTCACTGTGCCTGTAGACGCTCCAAGACCTCCCTGCTGACGCTCTTGCTGCCCTGGTGCCGATCCAGTCCCATAGCTCAATTCTCTTTATGAGACGGTCCTGGCACTCTTTTTCTTGGGCGCCCTGAAACCTTCTTTACAGCAACTGAACTTCTCTCCTTGAAGTTCTTGATGATCTGATAAAGGGTTGATTGAGGCACAATCTTACAAGCGTCAATGTCCTTGCCGGTAAGGCCTTGTTCACACGAGCGCTGTTTTAGCACATTAGAGGCGCACAAAGAAAGTGCTTCTATTGGAACCAATGCTTTCCTACAGAAGCGTTCAGATGAAAGAACATGTGACTGCAAAGCTCGCATCTAAGGTCCGTGAAAGGATAGGACGTGACCTACCTGTGGTGTGTGCTTTCCATAGGATAACATGCCTCCGATCGTGTGAACGGGCAATTCACAGCTGGTTAAAATAGCTGGCAATCACCTGTTCACGTGATCTTAGTGCAGTATAGCCGCGATCTCTTCCTGCGTCTATACTGCGCTAAACCAGCGCTTGTGTTAACGAGGCCTAAAGCACCTTTACTGCAAAGCAAAGACTGAACATGTTTCCTGGGGTTTACGGATGGGTAACAGATGATGATTTCGAGCAGCAGACCCCTTTTTTATAGCAACAGTCTGCTCTTATAATCCAATCAGCAGCTCAGAGAGATTGTAGCTGCCTCGTCCTCATTAACACTTTCTCCTGAGCTAACAAGATCCTTACTTACATGTGGCAGGCCTGAAATTGAGTGGAAATGTTTTTTCTATGATTAATTTAATTTTCATGGCAACGAAAGACTTTGCAAATGATATAATCGCTCTTCAAAACAATCTCTGAAGCAACAAGCGGTGTAAAAATCAAAATTTGTGAGTCTCAAAATTTTCGCCCATGACCATCCATCTTTCCGTTTCTGCTTGGCTTTAAGTTTTCACATACGTTGCAATTGACTGATAACTGACAGCTTGTTAAGAAACACTGTGGAGGGTCACATTTGCCAGCATAACAGTAAGTAAACAAAACCCAGTGCTGTGATATATATATATATATATATATATATATATATACTAGCGTACCCGTCGCGCGTTGCCGCGAAGACAGCCATACATACATACATTCGTTTTTATATATCTAGATAACAACCAATCACAACGCAGCTTTCAAGTTACCTCAGCGGTATAATATATAACAACCAATCACAGCACAGCAGCTTTCATGTTACCTCAGCAGTATAATATATAGCAACCAATCACAGCACAGCTTTCATGTTACCTCAGTGGGATAATATATAACAACCAATCACAGCACAGCTTTCATGTTACCTCAGCAGTATAAGAAATAGCAACCAATCAGAGCACAGCTTTCATTTTACCTCAGCAGTATAAGAAATTGCAACCAATCACAGCACAGCTTTCATTTTACCTCAGCATTCTCAATATCCAGCAATTGTCTTGCGAAACGTTCGGCGGATGCATCATTTTGTAGTTGAACACGCATCCCGTTGCTCGTAATGCCTTTTGCTTTTGTGCTTGAGATGGAAATCAAACGATCTTTGTCTGGGGGGCATAACTGTCGACGATGCTCGTACGCGCGCCACCTATCGTAGGATAGTTGTACTATGCCAGTAATCTTCCCAGGAGTGTACTCAACAACTTCCCAAAGTTTCATGACGATTAGATGAATGGTGTATTAGCGCAAAAAGGACAGACAGACAGACATACATTCAATTTTATATATATAGATAAAAAATAAAACTAAAAAGATTTGTGAAAAACAAATAAGAAAACAATTGAATTTTAAAAGGAAATAATAATTCCTCGTTAAAACTAAAAAGGTAGTTTTTTGCTGTAAATAACAAATATGAATGTAAAATACTAAACTTGGGAATCTAACTCTCATCATAGGTAAGGTTAAAACTTTGCTTAAAAGAAACATTTAAAACTTCACATTTTTCATCAATTTTACAAATATAAAACAAATAATGGTATTGTGGTGAGGGCCTCTTTGTATACTATGTTGGCAGTTTCACCCCCAGGAGCCAGTATGAACAGGTTACTTTGCTGGCCGACTTGGGAACACGCCACATAGAACTGTCCATGCGAGAAACAGCCCTGTCTCACATCTGTACCTGCCTTTGTCAGTGACTGCCCCTGCGACTTGTTAATAGTCATGGCGAAGCATAATTTAATGGGAAATTGAAGCCGCTTAAATTCAAAAATGTAGTCTGAAGGGATTATAGGTATCCGTGGAATAAACACTGTTTCACCTTCACCACAGCCTGTGAACACAGTCACCTCAATAACATTCGGCCGCAATGTCTTTATTTGCAGCCTTGTTCCATTACACAGTTTTGGAGGGTTCAAATCCGGTAACAACATTATGGGTGCTCCAACCTTGAGAGTAAGGCGGTGAGCTGGCATTCCTGGCGGCTCCAGTGTATTAAGAAACTCAACAGGATAGTTGACAGCATCATCACTGTTCAGAACTGAGTCAATCGACTTGTAAACAGTCTCACTTCCACCAAGACGTTCCAACAAACAATGATTTAACTCAGAGGCAGAAGCGTTTGTAGGCGTTAACAATGCTCTTTCTCGTAGCCAAGAGGCAGGTTTCTGTCTGAGGTGTTTAATGTCAGGATATATTTCTGCTATGAGACTTTCTACAGAGTCGACAGTAGTACACAGGTTTGGTGGGATCTTAAGGATGCTATGGATGTTGTTAAGATCTCCATTGCCTATTTTTAACCCCTTCCCGCTCCAGGACGTACCGTTACGTCCCGGGAGCCTGGTACTTCCCGCAAAAGGACGTACCGGTACGTCCTGGAGATAGCACGGGATCACATAAGATCCTGCGCTATCCTGCAGCGGGAGCCGGCTGTCAGTCACAGCCGGCGTCCCGCTCCAACAGCGGGGGGACATCGGAGATGCGCCCGCCGCTGTTAACCCCTTCCCTGCCGCGATCTAAGTAGATCGCGGCAGGGAAAGAGTTCACAGAGGGATCGCGATCCCTGTGTGTCTCCGGCCGGCTCTCGCGATGTCATCGCGAGAGCCCGGCCTGTCACCATGGCAACAGGATGCCAGACACTGGCATCCTGTATTGCCTGTGCCTATAATCGCTGTACAAGCGATAAGGCATGGCAGAGCAGTAGCTCTGCCATGCCTTATGACAGCGATCATAGGCACAGTGATGTAAGTCCCTCAGAGGGACTCAAATAGTATAAAAAAAAGAAAAGAAAAGTGTAAAAAAAAGAAAAATGTAAAAAAATATGTAAAAAAACCCCTTTTTTATGCTTTTTCTAATATTAGCATAAAAAAAGGGAAAAAAAACTAAAACCCCACATATTGGATATTGACGCGTCCGTAACGACGTGTACAAAAAGTTGAACACGCTTTTTATTTTGTACGACAAAAAGCGTAAAAAAAAACGCTAAAAAACAGAGGCAAAATGCTAATTTTTAGCATTTTGCCTCACAAAAAATGCAATAAAAGTGATCAAAAAAGCCGTACATTTGCCAAAATGGTACCAATAAAAACTACAGCTCGTCTTGCAAAAAATAAGCCCTTAAAGAGCTCCGTACATAGAAAAATAAAAAAGTTACATGACTTTGAATGCAGCTATAGAGAAAAAAAAAAGATTTCCAAAAAAAGGGGGTTTTATTGCAAAAAAGTGTAAAAACCTAAAAAAAATATAACAATTTTGGTATCGTTGTAACCGTACCGACCCGCAGAAAAAATTTAGTGTGTCATTTATGCTGCATGATTAACGCTGTATTGTCTATATACCCAAAAGTGGCACCGATAAAAACTACAGATCGCCACGCAAAAAACAAGCCCTTATACGGCAGCGTCCACGGAAAAATAAAAAAGTTATGGCTTTTGAAAAATGGAGATGGAAAAATACCAAAAAATCGCTTGGTCCTCAACGCCAAAATAGGCCGTGTCATTAAGGGGTTAACAGAAGATCAGCAAATTCGCCGGCATTGATGTCACCCCTCAGATGAACCCTCATATTTGTAGAAAGAGATAATTTTTCTACTTTTGGCCAAAGAAAGGAACTCTTGAGGCAAGCATTGACCTCATCAGCACGAGTACCTCGGGGCATGACAGGTAAAGTTTGCCTGAAGTCTCCTGAGAACAACACTGTGACTCCTCCCATAAGTTTGTTGCTGTTACGGAGATCTCGAAGAGTGCGGTCAACTGCCTCTATTCCGGCTTTATGCGACATTGTACATTCATCCCACACTATAAGTTTACAGTCTTGGAGTACTCGTGCAATGTCACTCTGCTTCGAAATACTGCAGACTGTGGCTTCAACTCGATTTAAATTTAATGGCAGCTTGAAGGTGGCGTGTGAAGTTTTTCCTCCCTGTAGTAGTGTAGCAGCAATGCCTGAGGATGCTACAGCAATTGCAATGTTTTTTGTGCTCCTTACTTTGGCCAACAACAAATTTATCAAATAGGTTTTTCCAGTTCCTCCTGATGCATCCAAAAAGAAGACTTTGTTGGAATTAGACTCAACACTTTGTAGTACTTTATGGTAGACAATCTTTTGGTCATCAGTAAGGCATGCTTCATGTTTTGTCACTGTGTCTTTCAGTATTGCAACATCGTAATTGATTTGCTTCAGATATTCTCAGTTTTCCAAAATGTCATCAGTTCGTATTGATTCTGGTAAGCTTGACCCGGGTATAACGGAGTCGTATGCTGCTATGACCTTACCCCTTTAAATCCCCCTCCCCACCTACCATTACCCGAACAGACCACCGACACCATCTGTTGGATAAAATTTGGCCACAGCAGCCAATTTATTAAAACAAACAACATTAACATAAAATTTTTAAACGCATTTCCTTTCAAATATATCATACACCATTATAACCTCCTAACCATTATAAACATTCCCTAATGGAAAACCTGCGAAGAGGACCTTGGAGCCCCTCCTACTTCTAAAAATATCCTGTCGCCTCAAACCAACAGAGGAAATAGCTGTCCCGGTCACCAGCCGCAACTTGGCTGGCTCAGGCGACGCTATTTCCAAAACCTTCTTCCTCCCGCCGCCGGTGGCAGACTCGGGAGCCCAAGCAAACTCCCCATTAACCTCCGGCCGCCGTTTCTTCCCGACCCCGAGGCCGGCTAGCCACCCCTGGCTAGCCTCTCCCACCGACTATCAGGGCTCCGCCCTGTAACCCAGGAGGCGACAGGCCACGATTGACCAAATACAAAAAAGGGGGGAAGGGGCTATGTAGCCCCTGCCTTCCCCCACTAACCTTCTACACGGGCTCCAAGGGCCCCTCCCCCTCCCCTGCTGCTATGACGAAAGCCCTTTCCCGTGATCCCACCCCTCTCCCCCCCTGGGTTTCTTCTAGGGCGGGCGGGCGGGACTCTTCTAACTTCAGCTTCTTTCTTCCTCTTCTTCTGGACGCTGTAATGGCCTTTCCCTGCGCTACCCCTCTATTTAACCCCCTCTTCCTAAGCTCCGCCCCCTCCCGGCATCCTCTACTCTAATTAACCCCCCTCCTCCCCGTTAACCCTATCATGCTGCCTTCCTCCTACCGCCCTGCGGGCTTCCGGCTCCGGCAGACCTTGACCCGGGTATAACGGAGTCGTATGCTGCTATGACCTTACCCCTTTAAATCCCCCTCCCCACCTACCATTACCCGAACAGACCACCGACACCATCTGTTGGATAAAATTTGGCCACAGCAGCCAATTTATTAAAACAAACAACATTAACATAAAATTTTTAAACGCATTTCCTTTCAAATATATCATACACCATTATAACCTCCTAACCATTATAAACATTCCCTAATGGAAAACCTGCGAAGAGGACCTTGGAGCCCCTCCTACTTCTAAAAATATCCTGTCGCCTCAAACCAACAGAGGAAATAGCTGTCCCGGTCACCAGCCGCAACTTGGCTGGCTCAGGCGACGCTATTTCCAAAACCTTCTTCCTCCCGCCGCCGGTGGCAGACTCGGGAGCCCAAGCAAACTCCCCATTAACCTCCGGCCGCCGTTTCTTCCCGACCCCGAGGCCGGCTAGCCACCCCTGGCTAGCCTCTCCCACCGACTATCAGGGCTCCGCCCTGTAACCCAGGAGGCGACAGGCCACGATTGACCAAATACAAAAAAGGGGGGAAGGGGCTATGTAGCCCCTGCCTTCCCCCACTAACCTTCTACACGGGCTCCAAGGGCCCCTCCCCCTCCCCTGCCACAGCAAGTGAGGCTCGACCACCTTGAGCCTGCGCCGCCCCCCACACCAATAGCGCCCGCTCAATTCCCTCCTGCAATCCTTCCGTCCATAGGTCAATGCCGATGTCATTTAAGTGGACGCCGTCTGACCTCCAGTAATTGCCGACCCCTTTCTCCAGGTCTATATGTCGCGCTGCTACCCCCCCTTTGCTGCCCAGGAACCGCGACACTTCCCTGTTGAGCTTCACTCTTGCTCTGTTCAGGCCCTTCTCCGACTGCGCCCCCCTCCAAACTTTCCTAGGCACGATTTCGGACCACACTACGACCGTCCCCGGGTATGACGCTTGCAGTCTAAGACAGTCATACCTTATGTCCCTTGATAGGTCCCTAAACCTCCTTTTTCCCAAATCGTTTCCTCCCACGTGTATGACCAAAACCTCCGGCGCCCTATCCCACCTAACCCGCCTTTCAACTTCCTCCAATACGCTGCCCCAAGTCATCCCTCTAATCCCCATCCATCTCACTATCGCCTCACTCTTCTGAAACCGTAGCTGCCTCCCATTCGGCCGTACCCCCGCTCTCTCTGCTCCCCAAAAAACATAGGAGTCTCCCAAGATCCAAACTAATGCTGGACGACCATCTGTAAAATAAACAGCAACAATACTATATTAGCAAACCGCCATTATGACCCCCCCCACCCTCCAGACGACCCCGCCTTGAATTTAAAGCAGGTGGGGTCGCACGTATGATTTAAAACGCCCTGACTCCCACCGACCTATCCTCTTCACTGCCTCCTCCCCCATACCTCTTACTGACGCTTCCGTCGCCGCCCCCACCCGAAATGAGTGAGACCCGAACTGTGTATTATTAAAACCCGCCACCTCTAAGGCCTTCTTGAACACCGCTATAAACTGAAAACGCGACAAAAATTCCCCGGTCTCGTGCCGCAAAAATGGGCCCGTGCGAAAATTTAACCCTTTGCTATACTGCTCCCAGGCACTCAGAGGGCACATACTGGCCCCCGGCACCTCACCCAACCGGATCACCTGCCCCCGTCCTTGCTGATCCGTCTTGGACCGACGGATAAGCAAGTCCAACCTCCCGTCTACCAACCGCACATCCTCCGCCTGCAGGCCGCCCCCCACGGTCTTGCTAGGTGACACCAATTCGCTTACCCGTAGGGCCCCGAAAAATGCAAATGAAAAAGCCGCCCTAAACAACCGCCGCTCGAACTCTTTTCCGCAAACAACATCAACCGCCTCCCCTAATTTCTCCAAAACATCAAATGATACCGGTCGCCTAGTGTCCTGTCTCCCTTTCCCTCTCCTCAGACCCTTCAGCGCCTGTTTTACCAAAAAATTTTTTGTCGCGTCCTCCACCCCCCGTATTTTAAACCCAAAAGCCACCCCCGCTATAAACTGGTTCACTTTTGCCACTGACCGACCCAAATCTGCACTCTCTCCCAACCAACTCAACAGCAAGCCCACTCTATCCTCCTCTGAACGCTCCCCCCCACGCTGCCTCAACCATTCTTCCCACTCGCTCCACGCTGCGCAATATGCTGCCCTAGTCCGCCGAGCCAGTGACCGTTCTATCAGGCCCCCCACTGCTCGCTTACCACGTTCCAGATTCGAGACGGGCACTTCCTCCCCTCCTTCTCCGCACCCGGCGCCAGTGTCCGGAACCGCTCCCACTGAAAGCGAGAGAGAGCATCCGCAATTGAGTTCTCGACACCTGGAACGTGTACCGCTACTACCCACATGTTTAATGACAAGGCCTCTAGCACCAACTGACGCAGCAGGTTAACCACCGGGGGGGATGACGCAGAGAGGTTGTTAATCACCTGCACCACCCCCATGTTGTCGCAGTGGAATCTTACTTTTCTATCACGGAAGTGGTTACCCCACAGTGTGATAGCCACTACTATTGGAAATAATTCCAATAGTACTAAGTTCCGAACTAAGCCTTCTTGCTTCCACTGCTCCGGCCATTCCCCCGCACACCATCTACCTTGAAAATAGGCCCCAAAGCCTGCGCTCCCTGCTGCATCTGTATAGAGCTCCCAGTCCACGTTGCTACTGACCTCCCCCATAATTACCGACCTGCCATTGTACTTCTCTAAAAAGGCGGACCAAACTGCCAGGTCCGCCTTGTGACTAACTCCCAAACGGATAAAGTGATGAGGGGCCCGAATCCCTGCTGTTGCCGCCGCCAACCGTCTACTGAAAACCCGGCCCATGGGCATGATCCTGCAGGCAAAATTCAGCTTGCCCAGCAGTGACTGCAGCCCTTTGAGCGTGATTTTCTTCGCCACCCGCGCCGCACCTAATTCCTCCTGCAAGTTTCTTAATTTTTCTTCTGGTAATCGGCACTCCATTGCCTCAGAGTCAATGGTGATGCCCAAAAAACTTAAACAAGTTGTGGGCCCCTCCGTCTTTTCCGGTGCCAGAGGCACCCCGAACCGTTTGGCCACCCATTGCAAGGTTCCCAGTAAGTTCGCACAAACTGGCGAACCCCCGGGCCCTACGCACAGAAAATCATCCAGGTAATGAATGACCGACTGCACTGCCGCCGTGTCCTTCACCACCCACTCTAAAAACGAACTAAACGCTTCGAAGTATGCACATGAGATTGAGCATCCCATGGGCAAACAACGATCCGCAAAATAACTCCCTGCCCAAAAACACCCCAACAACCTCACACTTTCTTGTGTTACTGGCAGCAAGCGAAAGGCTGACTCTATGTCAGCCTTTGCCATCAATGCCCCCCTTCCATAGTTCCGAACCCAATGAAGCGCCGCATCAAACGATGTATACACCACCGAGCATAGCTCGGGGTCTATTCCGTCGTTTACAGACGCCCCCCTTGGGTACGATAAGTGGTGAATAAGCCGAAATTTATTCGGCTCCTTCTTCGGTACCACTCCCAAAGGTGACACCACAAAGTCTTGCACGGGTGGCTCTTCAAACGGCCCCGCCATGCGCCCTAACCTAACCTCTTTCATTAGCTTCTCCGTCACCACTTCCGGATATTCTAACGCCGAACGTAAATTTTTTAACGAAAAGGGGACCCCATGAACCGGAGGCGGGATGTGAAAACCATCCCTAAAACCCTTAAACAATAACTCCGCCTTCTCTCTATCCGGGTACCTACTTAGGTACGGTACCATCTCTTCCAGAATCACTGGGGTCATCCCTTTTCGCAAAACCCCCTGGACCTTTTCCCTTTCCTTTCTTGAAACATCTGCCAGCCCCGTGAGACCCCGCGCCGCAGTGAGAGCAGGCATGACGGAACTTGCATGTTGCTCCGAACTTGCACTGACCCTCGTTGTACTGCCAGCAGTACCCGGTCCTACTCCCCCCTGCTGAACCACCCTGCCCCCCGGCTGAACTAGAGGCCGAGCCGAAGGACCCGGCACTGCCCTGAAAGGGCTGACCGAACCGCGCGGGGGCCATTACTCTCAACCATAGACCTATATCTTTGTGATCCCATCTGATCGATGGGCGCACTGCCTTACGCTGCCTGAACTGCTCATCATAGCGCAGCCAGGTCTGTCCCCCATACACTCGATAGGCCTCACCAATGGAGTCCATGTAACAGAAAAGGCCGGAGCAATTGTCCGGCGCTTTTTCTCCGATTACGCTCGCTAGAATGGCAAACGCCTGCAGCCAGTTCGCGAACGTCTGGGGTATAAGGCGCCACCTACGCTTCTCCTCCTCCTCTTTTTTAAACTCAGTCCGCTTTCCCTTGTCTAAATTAAATTTTTCCAAGGGTAGGAGGGAGAATATCTCGACATATTCGTCCCTCCAAATCTTTTCCCTCACCTCTTTTTTTAGGTGGGCCCCCAACGGGCCCTCAAAGCAGACGTAGACCTCGCCTTTTGCCTTATCGTCTAGCCGCACCCCCTCCCCGTCCTTTTCTGTCTGGACCGCTACTGCCACCCCGGCCGATCCCCCTGACTCCAACGTACCTGCTGCACCCCCCACTTGAGAGATTTCCCCAGTGGATTGTGCCCCCGTCTGTAACCCGCTCGTGGACATCTGTCCTACCAGCGGGGCAGATTGTAACACCCCAACCGCCTGTCCTACCCCAGTCCCACCAGCAAACGGTCCTCCCGGTCCGTCCCTAATGCTGGACGACGCACTGCATGGTGAGTTCCATGCTGTGACAGGCGACGGAGCGTAACCTACCCCCTGCCTCCTCAGCAATTCTAATACCACCCCCAGCAATGCACCTGCTTCGCCGCCTACCCCTAGCGCGTTAGTTAATGCAGCGCTACCCCCCGCAAATACCCCACTACTAGACCCCGCATGCGCCACGCGGCTAACATTGCTGGACACACCAGACATAGAGCATGACTCACCTGGCTGCGTAGGGGCTGTGGACCCACCAGCCGCCGACCAGTCTTGCCGCTGTTCCTCCTGGACTCTGCTAACGCCGGGCTGTGACCGCTCTGCTGGGACCGCAACCGCCTCCGATCTTCTTGGTGCCGAAGAAACATAGGCCACCTCTGTCGCCGTCGCACGCCTTCCGGATGACTCCGCCGCCGGGCCCCGAGAAACCGCGGGCCGCCCGTCACTTGAACTGTTGCAGGGCTGCTCCCCCTCCGATGCACCTCCGGGTGAGCAGCCCCCGACCCCTTCCAGGCTCTTTGCTTTCTGTGCAGCGCTTGGCCCCGCCCCCCTCTCAGCACGGGGCCTCGCGCTGCCCGCCGCACCTCGTCTTTTGGCGGGAGTCCTCCCCGCCCTGCTCCCCCTGCCTGTTGGTGTTGCCGGGGGGAGCCTACTACGGGGGGGGGCCGGAGAGGCACTCCGCAGCCTCTGCCTGCGTGAGGGAGCGTGCTCGGGGCTCAGTCTCTCTGGTGCACGCGCCCTCCGCGGCCGCTCTTTTGCCAGCCCCGCTGGTGCTGCCGCCGCCGGCCCCGCACCTGTCCTCCGACTCCGGACCTCTGCAGCCGCCTCTGCACCTCCCGCCGCCTCCGCTCGAGCTCCCGCTGCTCCTGCTTCTGCCGCCGCTGCCGTGGATACCGCCGCTGCTCCCAGGGCTTCACCGGAGAGCTGGACAAGCCAGTCCAGCCCCCTTTCTTCTGCCTCCGCCCGGATCTTCTCGAGGATCGCCTCCATCTTCTCCCGGTAAGTGGCTGGTCTTCGGGCTCTTCTTTTTCTTTTCTTCTTCTTTGGGACTGCCTCCGCTGCTTCTTTTTCGGCACCTCGGGTCTCCGGTCTTCAGTCTCCCTGCCTCGCTGCCGTCTGCCGCGCTCTTCAGCTCCGCCGGGCACCTCAGGTCTGCTGGGCTCTCTGGGACTGCTGGGCTCTTCGGTCCGCTGGGCTCTTCGGTCCGCTGGGGTCTTCGGTCCGCTGGGGTCTTCGGTCCGCTGGGGTCTTCGGTCCGCTGGGGTCTTCGGTCCGCTGGGGTCTTCGGTCCGCTGGGGTCTTCTAACTTCAGCTTCTTTCTTCCTCTTCTTCTGGACGCTGTAATGGCCTTTCCCTGCGCTACCCCTCTATTTAACCCCCTCTTCCTAAGCTCCGCCCCCTCCCGGCATCCTCTACTCTAATTAACCCCCCTCCTCCCCGTTAACCCTATCATGCTGCCTTCCTCCTACCGCCCTGCGGGCTTCCGGCTCCGGCAGACCTATACTCTTGTAAGGTTCCACCTCCCAAAGACAGAATGATGTCTTCCAGCAAAATTAAGGTCTTGTTATAAATATGCTCTTTATTTTGTATGTTTATTTCTTGATTATGTCTCTGCACTTGCCGCATGATATCCTCAGAGAAATTGTCTTTGTGAGTCTTCCACAACAGCAATGGCTCCGACACCTGACAAAAGACCACCATGATGGCAAACAATTCCCTCAACCTAACTGCTGAATCAGACAAAGCTGCTTCTTCCAATGTTTTGTTCCAATGACTGTCATCCTCAAGTAAGCTGAGTGACTTACATGCTGACTGGAATGTTAGATGAAGCACACCATCAACAGTTTTTAGATGACTGAAAGATGTGGGGCCACGAACCTCATGCAGTAGCAGTCGCAAATGGTAACATTCAGAGTTATTTGGATGTACTGTATAAACTCTACCAAGAACTGTGTCTTTTTTCACTCCTGGATATCCGATAACGCATGTTCCTTGTTTTCTTCGAACAAATCTATCTTTCTTCCATAAATAGAATGAAGGAACTTCGTGGTATAGGAGGGCTCTTGCAAAGCCATCAAGCTTACACAGTTCAAAAAATCCTATAAGAGTAGTTTTTGAAGGGGTGTTAATTTCATCTATTGCATTATCTGCAGTGAAATAGACTCTTTGCCCATTTTCCAGATGAACCGCAAGGTGCATTACTGAAGGGAATCTTTCATGGATTTGAAAAGAAAAAATACGCCAAATGGCTTCAGAACTGCTAATATAGCGACCTGTCTGGTATATGTTTATTTCATCACATTCATTCTGCACTGCAAATGTGGCCTGATTACTACCTTTATTCACATACTTGCAAATATATTTAATGGATTTGACAGAATTGCAGTACTCAGCATTGATGTGTGCATTAAAGGTGCGGAGAAGAACAGGATTAAAAGGAACTACCCAGCTGTTATCAAGTACCCAAGTCCCTTGAGCCTTCTCAATAGTTACTGTAAACCCACCCTCACTTGGTGATCTTCTTCTGTACTTCGGATACCCATCATCACCAGTCTGGGTCTCACTGAGAAATGGCTTGGGGTACCTTTTGGAACACTTGCCATCCTTTATGCACTGGGAATGTGTGTTGAAGTTTCCACATGGCCCATGTATCATATTACATTTAACAATGTTGTACAGAATACGATCTTCTTTTGGATTTGGTATCTCTGCACAAATTATATTGTCAATCCGGTCTGGTGTGATTGCATTTTCAAGCCATAACAAAATATGAATGTGAGGGAGACCACGTTTCTGCCATTCGACAGAATACATGTAACATCTGGGCTTTCCAAAAAGACTCCCTTTGGTTAACAAACTCATGATCTTTTTAACTTTAAGATGGAAAACTCGACTTGTGATGTCATGACGATGCTGGGGTTTCTGCCTGGGCAGTAGAGCTTCTGTAATTTCTGTCCATTTTGGGTTACACGTAAAGGTAATGAATAAGTCTGGACGGCCATAGTGACGCACATAGGTCATTGCATCCTGGGTACGTTCGTGCATGTACCGTGGTCCTCCTGTGAATGACGATGGCAAGATAACAGCCTGGCCCAACTGTCTGATGTCTGCATCATTTTTATCAATGGCGTCTTTCTGCTTTCAATGTAACTTTCTGCTCTCAATGTTTTCTGGTTATTTCGGATGAAATTTAACCTCTCTGTTTCTATTTTTGCATACATGTCCACCAAAAACTGGCTAAGCAAAGATCTACAGTGGAATATGTGATTTTGTTTATTCCGTCTTATCATTAGACGATACGCATAAAAATTCAAAGCTGAGATTGTTTTGTTAAGTGGCTGTTTCGTGGTAGGATGTACCTGAGGCAGAGATATGGAATAGCCATCTTCTCCATAGCAAAACATAATTGAGTACTGTAAAGCATCATATGATCGATGAATTTCGCTGATTCTATGAAGTTTGCTGTCTGTAGCTTGTAAAACAATATCCCTTTTTTCAAATGTTTGGCCTACAATGACGACTGCAACTTCATTGACTGTAGGTTTGATAAAACAGGCCTTATGAGCATTTACAGGATTTCTTTCAGCATGAATGACTATTTGAAACTGATCCTTGTCATCACTGGGTAGACTTTCCACTACAGATTTAAAGTCTTTAATGTAGGGGTTGCAGTCATGAAGCATTCTTTGAAGCTGTCGAATCAAATTAGGATTGACAACAGATGCATTTTTACATCTTACATTAATTTGTTCTTCTTCATCACCGACAAAATAAATTTGTAAAAACGTATGCTGATGGTCAGGAGATGGCAATAAACTACCTATTAAGTGGTAAACCTGTCCTTGAACTTTGAAGGTAGGCATGAAATTTCCTTCCACAACCTGCTTAGCTCCAAAAGAAGTCATTTGGAAAGCACTGTTGTATTTTCGGATTGAATTTAAAAAATGTTCACTTTCAGGATGTTCCCCTATGAAAAGGGAATTAAGAAGTATGGGTAGGTCTGTAAATGGAGGAAGTTGAACTTTACCACCACAACAGCACATTCCAGGAGTCTCATATTTCCACTTTAGAGCTTCACAGAAAACACAGTTTCCATACCTCCTATAGTGACAGATCGATCACTTTCATATAAAATATCAGGATCATATGTAAATCCAGAATTTTCCTTTTTACTCCAAACTTGCTTTTTACGCTGAAGTCGTTTTTCATTGTGTGGATCATATCTGGAAACAGCGTCTCGATTAACATGTGGATGAGTCTGGACACATTTTGCTGCAGCATCTTGATGAACCAGTGTACTTTTTAACACAGGCTCTATTTACCTCAGGGTGTTGTTGACTATATTTAGTTACTGCCTTCACATGTACATCAGGGTGTTGTTGGGTGTATTTAGCAACTGCCTTCACGTTTACATCAGGGTGTTGTTGGGTGTATTTAGCAACTGCCTTCACGTTTACATCAGGGTGTTGTTGGGTGTATTTAGCAACTGCCTTCACGTTTACATCAGGGTGTTGTTGGGTGTATTTAGCAACTGCCTTCACATGTACATCAGGGTGTTGTTGGGTGATTTAGCAACTGCCTTCACATGTACATCAGGGTGTTGTTGGGTGTATTTAGCTGCTGCGTCTCTATGAGCTTGTGGATTTTTTTCAGTGTACTTTGCTACAGATTTGCGATGGACTTCTGGGTGAGTTTTTGCATATTTTGATGCAGCGTCTCGTTGCTGTTTTTTCCTGGCAGCATCTGAAAATTTCCCTTTGTACCTTCGACGTTTTGGTTTAAGGGGCCTGTCTTCATCTGAACTGTTTACCTCATATTTTTGTGTCTTAGCAGGTGTTGCCACACTTAGTGTGTGCTCTTTGACAGTTTCAGGTTTCAAGGCTACAACTTCTTCATAAACGTCAAAGTGACCATTGCTAAAATCATCACCGCTGAATCGAAGTCTTTTGACAGGCCTCCCTTCTTGACCAAAAGCATGACACAGTTTGTTTTTATTGTAGTAAATATCAAAGTAAAAAGGAAATATTTCTCCTGCTGCCACCAACTCGCAAGCACAACCATAGGTAGTAGGTTTTAACATTTCCTCCCTGTAATCCTCTTCTGTTAAATAATTACTGTCCCTACCATCATCCGTCCAGACTTTTAACCTCTGCCAACAGCACAGTACATGGTTGACAATAAGACAGCGGATGTAGTTGCTTCTAGTCAGATTTCCATAAAGTAAATAAGATAAAGAGTGGAAAACACAGGTACCATCCGGGGGAATATTTACCACTTTGTGTGGGGTAGCGCGTCCATCAACAATAAGGAATTCAAGAGACATTTTGTTTACAAATAAATTCAGATAAGATAGATTTAATAGTTTAATGGGAAATAAATTTAATTTTTTCAAGATTCACAATTTTATTCTAAATTATCACGGATGGGCAATGAATTTCTCAAAAATGCCTGCCTATTACCTGCAGTTAAAGGCCTAAAAGTAGTGTGTGTGCCAAAAAGAACTTTCCTAGGCTTTATATATTTTTGAAAAAAACCCCTCTCTCATAAATTGTATTTCTTGCTGATTTTCAGCACATAGGCAGATAGAAGAGAGATTTTTTCATTACATACAGGCCAGTTAGATTCCTCTCAGTGTATAGGCAGATAGAAGAGAGATTTACCTCAGACTATATGTGAAAATGTCACCCCACAGAATGTCCACCTCACACACGCTGTTTATTACACACAGGTCAGTTAGATTTTTCTCAGTGTATAGGCAGATAGAAGAGAGATTTATCTCAGACTATATGTGAAAATGTCACCCCACAAAATGTCCACCTGACACATGCTGTTTATTACACACAGGTCAGTTAGATTTTTCTCAGCGTATAGGCAGAAAAGAGAGAGATTTTCCTCAGATTATATGTGAAAATGTCACCCCACAAAATGTCCACCTCACACACGCTGTTCATTACACACAGGTCAGTTAGATTTTTCTCAGCGTATAGGCAGAAAAGAGAGAGCTTTTTCTCAGACTATATGTGAAAATGTCACCCCACAAAATGTCCACCTCACACACGCTGTTCATTACACACAGGTCAGTTAGATTTTTCTCAGCGTATAGGCAGAAAAGAGAGAGATTTTCCTCAGATTATATGTGAAAATGTCACCCCACAAAATGTCCACCTGACACATGCTGTTTATTACACACAGGTCAGTTAGATTTTTCTCAGTGTATAGGCAGAAAAGAGAGAGATTTTCCTCAGATTATATGTGAAAATGTCACCCCACAAAATGTCCACCTCACACATGCTGTTTATTACACACAGGTCAGTTAGATTTTTCTCAGTGTATAGGCAGATAAAAGAGAGATTTTCCTCAGACTATATGTGAAAATGTCTCCCCACAAAATGTCCACCTCACACACGCTGTTTATTACACACAGGTCAGTTAGATTTTTCTCAGCGTATACGCAGAAAAGAGAGAGATTTTCCTCAGATATGTGAAAATGTCACCCCACAAAATGTCCACCTCTCACACGGTGTTTATTACACACAGGTCAGTTAGATTTTTCTCAGCGTATAGGCAGAAAAGAGAGAGATTTTTCTCAGATTATATGTGAAAATGTCACCCCACAAAATGTCCACCTCACACACGCTGTTTATTACACACAGGTCAGTTAGATTTTTCTCAGTGTATAGGCAGATAAAAGAGAGATTTTCCTCAGACTATATGTGAAAATGTCACCCCACAAAATGTCCACCTCACACACGCTGTTTATTACACACAGGTAACTTAGATTTTTCTCAGCGTATAGGCAGAAAAGAGATAGACTTTCCTCAAACTGTATGTAAAAATGCCACTACATAGAATGTCCTCCTCTCACACGCTGCTCATTGCACACAGGTCAGATAGATTCCTCTCAGTGTATAGGCAGATAGGAGAGAGATTTATCTCAGACTGCATCTGAAAATGTCACGCTACAGAATGGGCCTCCTCACACACTCTCCTCATTTTTACCCTGAAAGGTAACGCCCCTTTTTATTCAAATTTCCTTCCCAGACTGAAGGTTGCAGCCCCTTGTTATACTCCATCCCAGCAGTCCATGTCCACTTCCTTTTGTACTTTACAGCCTTTCAATACATACCACAGTCAGTTTTATTCCTGTCAGTAAATACTCATATTTCTAAATGCGTTTTGTTTTGCTGAGAAGATAACTATCTCATATATTGCAGGGTACAGATATGTTATTAGTAGAGATGAGCGAGCACCAAAATGCTCGGGTGCGCGTTACTCGGGACGAAATTATCGCGATGCTCGAGGGTTCGTTTCGAGTAACGAACCCCATTGAAGTCAATGGGCGACCCGAGCATTTTTGTATGGGACCTATGCTCCGCTAAGGTTTTCATTTGTGAAAATCTGGGCAATTCAAGAAAGTGATGGGAACGACACAGCAACGGATAGGGCAGGCGAGGGGCTACATGTTGGGCTGCATCTCAAGTTCCCAGGTCCCACTATTAAGCCACAATAGCGGCAAGAGTGAGCCCCCCCCTCCCAACAACTTTTACTTCTGAAAAGCCCTCATTAGCAATGCATACCTTAGCTAAGCACCACACTACCTCCAACAAAGCACAATCACTGCCTGCATGACACTCCGCTGCCACTTCTCCTGGGTTACATGCTGCCCAACCCCCCCCCCCCCCCGCACGACGCAGTGTCCACAGCGCACACCAAAGTGTCCCTGCGCAGCCTTGAGCTGCATTCATGCCACACCACCCTCATGTCTATTTATAAGTGCGTCTGCCATGAGGAGGAACCGCAGGCACACACTGCAGAGGGTTGGCACGGCTAGGCAGCGACCCTCTTTAAAAGGGGCGGGGCAATAGCCCACAATGCAGTACAGAAGCAATGAGAAATATAATCCTGTGTGTAAGGAGAATTTATGTGTTTATCAAAGAGAAGATGATCCCAGATCCCGTGCAGAAGTCTGGGCCCAGGAGAAACACATCATACCAGCCTGTGCGGTATCAAGTGATTTCTAATTTATTCTAAGGTGGTCAAAGATTATATACTATAAATGACATCACAGCAAAAGTATATACCTCCAAGGTGAATAAGGATACATAATAGGCTAAAATAAAAGTGATTAACATAAGTTACACCTCCTTAAGTGTATCTATTACATACAATAAGACCGTCATAAATTCAGGAGAAAGGAAGGCCTGGGAAGGCGCCATACAGTCTATTCTGCTTCTCCCTGTATATGTTATTCTATAAACATACATGAGTGATTTAGTAGACTGTCTTATCTTCTAATCTTTCTTCCTCAGAAGACATGCAGGCCTATAGAAGAGTTTCGTTTAACCCCTTCACTGCTATATATTCCTAATGTACAATGCAATATAGAATAATTAACTGATACATTGATCTACAATTTTCTTAACATTCCCCACTTTAGAGCAATACGTCAACACAGTATAATAGTAAATACACATATAAAATGACTCTACCACAGACCCCCTGGCTTCATCAGGCCCAAAACTTTATTGCCAGAAGATCCGGGTTTACACTTCAAAACTAAGTATGTAATTATTTCATATAAAAATATTTCATATAAAAGTATTACATTGATGCATATATATATATATATATATAAAGTTCTTCCACCAATTGTACCCAAAATTAGGCCCGCCCCCCCAAGAGAAGCTTGGCCTTGATTTATTATCCAATTGATGCTTCTTTCTTCATATATAAATGATTGTCCATCAGGATATAAAATCTTACTTATCGAAGTGTCCATCAGTTATTAGAGCGATCCTCCGGTACAATCAGAACACACTGGAATCAAAATGTCACACTTCAAAATCATCAAAGTAAAATGGCGCTTCCTTCATACAACTTTTACCCATCACTTGTCAGACAGAGGTGGTCACCTGACCCAGTAAGCCATCTTGTTCTTCGTCATCTTGTATATTTTGAAACATAGTTTTGGTGATGGAAGTGTTAATAATAATAATATTTTGTAACAGTCCTCGGATACAGCAGCGACCGCAGAGTACTAGAATGGGGGCAAATACTGACATAGAGACTAGTGTGGAGTATATGACTTGTGACCAGTGTCAGAACAAGTTTTCCAACCAGACCCTGAATGGATCGTCTATTCCAGAGTTATCAGCTAGTTCATTTTATTATGCATTTAACCCTTCCAGTGCTCAGGTATCATCTGGTGCTGTGTTATTAGGAATGAAAGTACAACAATATCCTCCAATCATTTTACAAACTCTGCTAGTAACATATAACAAGAGCCATTCTATTTTGCCATGCAATAAGTAAGGTATGTCCTAGTTGTTCCTCTAGACCCCTGATTGCATCTCTTGTATAATTAACGAATCTCTGTTGGTTATAGTATGTGTAATTAATCCGGTCTACATCTTTATTCACTGTTACCCACCATACGAGAAGAGACTCAAACCCCCTGCAGCCATCCGATTTCTCGTCCCATACTCGTCCGGTACCCCCCTTGGGACCCCGATGGGTCAGAGGAACCTTTGGGAGAGGTGTTCCTAGTTCTCCAGACACGGCCCTTGCTGTTGCCCTCGGAGGTCTTTAGGTACACAGGCATTATCAGTTGTACCAAGCACAATCCCGTTAGGGGCTGTACCTGGCACCTGTTCTAGGCCCGGTCACCACACAACCATCACACGTCTATGCGTGCTCACTGTAGCTCAGGCCATATCCCAGAGACAGCGTGCCCTTACGGTTCTCCTCTCCGCACAGCATCCCTCAGGCAGTCTCCCGTAGTCTGCCTCAGTCCCATTACCAGGTAGCGCGAAACAAGTCTAACCCCAGGATCAGAGACAACAGCAGGTATTTGGTCCCTGCTCACAGGTGGAAACAGCAAACTCAATGTATAACATGGATCACTTATCTGTGGGGTGTAGGTACAGTTAAGAAGCTTAATCACACATTTTACGTTCATCACAGCTTGAAGACTTGTCATTAACTTTTATCTATCGTGGGGTCAAGTCTTTCTACCTCATATAATTATTAACATTCTCTATACACAATATTTACTGCATAACATAAAGATTCACACAACTACTACTACTCCAATCATCTGCAGTCGCTTGATCCTCCAACGTTAACACCCCCCCTCAGGAATTTCTCTTATCAGGGAGAGGTGATGGAGTAAGATAAACAGAGCTTTAGCTGTATCTGGACTACTACAGATAACTGCAGCATCCTTGTGCTATCCTTCCCGTAATAGGGACACTCAGCTCTCACATTATCAACAACTTCATTATTATTTTTCTCTTAATGACATTATCACATTGAAAACACCATTTAACAATCAAAATCACTGCAAACCAATCACAGAACGGACATGTACACAAATAACAGCAAGAATGGACGTTCCCTATTCACACAGGTTTATACTAAACTTCATTCCTGATCATCTTCATTACAGGTCTATTCATATCAAGCAAGCAGAGCATGGCTAGTCAGTCACACTCCCCCCTCCCTTTTTCTCACTGAACTCTAAAGCTGAAAGGTGGGGGTGAGGGTGAAAGAAGCATTCCCATGTAACAGAGGATGTAACCATTTGTGAGCTGACCCCAGCACACAGAGCAGCACTCAGGCCGTTGTCATCTTCATCTAATACTACTGTAAACCTTCATTCCTTCACTGTGTGATCCCAGGACTGTCTGCATCATGTCATCATCCCTTCTGTCCTGCTGCCTACTATCCCTGGTCCTTGTCAGCAACACCGTCACCCATAGCAACCTGTCACCTCACTACCGTCACCCATAGCAACCTGTCCCCTCCTGGTCTTATACTCCCTTCTGCATTGTTTAGCACAAATAATACAAGACAAAAAAATTTTTTTTAGAGTAGTTTGTAAACCCCTAGGCTGTGAACACTGTCCATATGAGTGCTACCATCCCCCCTGTTGAGACATGACACAGGCCATGGCTCAAAACTGCTGCACATCTGAAGAACAATTTAGGTAAGATAGCTTTTTTTTTTTTTTTTTTAACCGAGATGTACAGTCCATCTACAAGAGTGTATTCAGCATCTACAAGAGATACCTCCTGCAGATCTGGTCTGAGTAACACCTCATGTGCCATCTCTCCTAGACAGTTGTATGGAGGACCGTCTGAAGAAATGGGCAGTAAGGCAGATGGATGGAGCGTAGTACATCCCTAGGTTGTCAGGTGTGGCTGTGAGCAGTAGTGTCCTGCAGGGGGATGTCTAGAAGGACTAAGATATAGAGTATAACTAACTGCGTGCGGTACTCAGTGTGTGGGGGGACAGCACTATAGTGGCAGAAGGTCTGACTACCGCTTGTACACAGGCTGGGAGCGCTCGGCCACTGGATCTAGTCTGCAAGAGTAGTATGCCAGCGGTCTGTTTCCCACCGTGTTCCTGAGTTAACACAGAGGTCATATATCCTTCCCCTGAGTCAACAGTTAGCACAAAGGGCTTGCTGTAGTTCAGCAGCCCCCCAGACTGATGTGCCCACCAGAGTCTGTTTTAACCTGACAAAGGCTTCCTCAGAGGCCCATCTCACTGGATCCGGTCAACTGCAGCCAGAAGTTCATCACAGATGAGTCTGGTAAGAAGCGCTGTCAGAGATGCAGAATTTGAGATCCAGGAGCTGTAGAAGTTTGTCTGTTACGATCGTGTGGGCAGGCAAAGCACGGAACCCACATGATCATGACCAAAGGGGACGCACACGGGTATCACCAGGGTCACACGGGACTCACACCGGTTTCAGGTAACTGACCCTGTGCTACAAGGGAGGATGACAGTGGCCCTACCTAAGCGGGGACATTGCCCTAATAAGGGCAGCCCAGCGGTCTTCGGATCTGGGCCCTAGCTGATCCTAGGAGCCACACACCAGAACAGGATGCATTCACATGCCACATGACAGACCCAGAATACACTGCACACAAAATGCAACCACTAGTACCAGATTGGAAGCTGAATATAAATACCAGGTATTAGTTGACATGTTGTACAATATGTTGAAAGCTAGTAGGCCACTTCCCGGCTCCTGGTTATACTGCTAGTCCCTACACTAACCAGGAGTCCAGCAAACCCAGACAGCGTTCACACCGCACTGCAACAGGACAGGACACAGATAGCAGGACACACAGCAAACTAACACAAAACTGACAGAATATAAACGTACAAACGGACATGAACCTGATCACACTGCAACCCTCACCAGACAAGCATTCATGACTGCTCGCCCGAGGGGCCATATAGACTGACCAGGGGATTGGCTAGCAGACAGTACCACACCCAGCCAGCTCAATCATTAACCCTGAGAGTGCTGTGCTGCTGGAACCACAATAGAACAACAAATCCCAGCAGCACACGTAACATTGTCATTCCCAAAGAGGACATCATTTGCTCATAGTTTTGGGACCTCCAGAATTGCTTGCCTACCTTCATCTGACAGGTTATACCCCAAATATTTAACCGTTTGCTGACCGTATTGGAGTTTCTACATGTTTACTTTATGGCCTTGCTCATAAATAAACCTCAAGAGTGCGACTGTGTCCCCCCACAATTCTCTCCACTGTCTGCTGCTGCCTACCAACATACAGTAGTCGCTGACTACCTCTAAGAGGCTGGAACTGCGCTAAGTGTACTGACATAGCCTGGGAGAAAATTGTTGGAGATTCACAGCAGCCCTGAGGTACTCTGGTGAAGGTATACCTAATTTTATCATATCTCATCACAACACATTTACTGGACATATTCAAGACTACATAATCTGACATTCACAGGCTTATTTGTCTCTAGGTCTGTTATAACTGGTTCAGAGAGGGATTCCCTGTGGGTCCGGCCATTAACCCCTCTTACCAGGATATGACTATTACTACATTTAACATTGGCTACATATTGGGATGTATTAATGTGCTGGTGGCTCCTGAGTCCACCAGGAAAGTAATCATCCGCCCATTCACCTGGAGATCTATCTCAGGCAGTGGAAATTGCCATGAGATCCTCCAAGTGTTGTACATCGACCCCTCCTATTCATTTTTCCCCAAGGTGGCTGAGAACATTGTTTCTCAGGGCACTCTCGGGCAAAATCACTAGACTTCCCATAATTCCAACACACATTTAAATCCCCGAGCTGCATCCCACCTCTGCTTCTTCCTCTGTCTCTACTTTCACATCCTCTCGCTGTCCAATGACCTCTCTGACTTTCTTGAACCATCATATCACATTCTTCTCCCCATATAAAAAACCTCACTTTCTCACCCTTTTCTTTGTAACACTTTTCTGCATGTTTTGCATATTGCAAAACATCCTGCAAGGATCCCATCCTCAGGGTAACCATGTATCTCACTATATAACCTCCTATTCCCTTCTGATTATACTATGGAAGGGGTCCACCATCTCCTCCCCTCCCATTCTAATTTCCTTCTACAGAACTCCAATCTGGCCATAGAATTATTCTATCTGCTCTCTCTATTTTTCATTCAATTGGAACTCCTCATTAACCCTTTGAATTGTTCATCAAACTGTCGGGGGTCTATTTTTATATGGGCGTGACAGTTTGGGGCTTCTTTTAACCAGACTTCAGCAGCGGATAATCCGTATTTCTGCTGATCTTTTAGCTGATTTTGTCCGTATTTTATCACATAATTCTTTACAACTAGGAACTCTTAATTTATTTATTTATTCCACTCATCTCAATCACTCACACATTCGCTTCATGCAATATAAGACAGCAATACAAATAGTACATTATGTTAGTAGGCAGCCGCCCTCTTCATATTCTTAGTTACTCTATAACACAATATCAAAGAGAAAGTAATAGAAAGATAAGGAGTAAAGTTCCTGGACACCCCTGTGTCCCATGACGTCATCTAACCACTTTTTACGTGTCGCACGGAGTTAATTCTTTCCTGTAGCCTTCTCACAATGGCTATGGTCTCACATAGACAACTGCTATTGCCCCTTTAGCAACCCATTCATCTATACTTCTCATTTACCTTACACATTTCACATAGACTACTGCTATTGTCCCTTCGTCTATGATTGCCTCTCATTTACAATACACATTGTAAATTCTACTAACACTAAAGTATACAGAAGAAGAAGAAGAGAGAACAGAAGTTTAACCATTGTTATACTTACTACACGTTATCTGGGAGGCTTCCAAATTCTCCGGCTAGTTCGGAAAAACGTCACTGTTTCAGACAGGATGCCCGACTGGCCTCTAATGACGTCTAAGCAAGACGGAGGTCTTTTAATGATCGGAGAGTACTTCAGACCCACCTTTTCACAGCCAGGCTGTCCTCTCCCTCTGCAGTGAGGGATTCCGGCTCGAATGAGCAAAAATGTAAGGAGAATTTATGTGTTTATCAAAGAGAAGATGATCCCAGATCCCGTGCAGAAGTCTGGGCCCAGGAGAAACACATCATACCAGCCTGTGCGGTATCAAGTGATTTCTAATTTATTCTAAGGTGGTCAAAGATTATATACTATAAATGACATCACAGCAAAAGTATATACCTCCAAGGTGAATAAGGATACATAATAGGCTAAAATAAAAGTGATTAACATAAGTTACACCTCCTTAAGTGTATCTATTACATACAATAAGACCGTCATAAATTCAGGAGAAAGGAAGGCCTGGGAAGGCGCCATACAGTCTATTCTGCTTCTCCCTGTATATGTTATTCTATAAACATACATGAGTGATTTAGTAGACTGTCTTATCTTCTAATCTTTCTTCCTCAGAAGACATGCAGGCCTATAGAAGAGTTTCGTTTAACCCCTTCACTGCTATATATTCCTAATGTACAATGCAATATAGAATAATTAACTGATACATTGATCTACAATTTTCTTAACACTGTGCCACCGCCATCAGGAGCTGCACACGTGGGCATAGCAATGGGGAACCTATGTGCCACACACTATTCATTCTGTCAAGGTGTCTGCATGCCCCAGTCAGACCGCGGTTTTCTATAAATAGTCACAGGCAGGTACAACTCCGCAATGGGAATTCCGTGTGCACCCACAGCATGGGTGGCTCCCTGGAACCCACCGGCTGTACATAAATGTATCCCATTGCAGTGCCCATCACAGCTGAGGTAACGTCCGATTAAATGCAGGTGGGCTTCGGCCCACACTGCATGCCCCAGTCACACTGGGGTTCTTTAGAAGTAGACACATGCAGTTACAACTCCCTGTGGACCCACAGCATGGGTGGGTGCCAGGAAGCCACCGGCGGTACATAAATATATCCCATTGCATTGCCCATCACAGCTGAGGTAATGTGATGTTTAATGCAGGTGGGCTTCGGCCCACACTGCATGCCCCAGTCAGACTGGGGTTCTTTAGAAGTGGACACATGCAGTTACAACTCCCTGTGGACCCACAGCATGGGTGGGTGCCAGGAAGCTACTGGCGGTACATAAATATATCCCATTGCATTGCCCATCACAGCTGAGGTAATGTCATGTTAAATGCAGGTGGGCTTCGGCTCACACTGCATGCCCCAGTCAGACTGGGGTTCTTTAGAAGTAGACACATGCAGTTACAACTCCCTGTGAACTGACAGCATGGGTGGCTCCCTGGAACCCACCAGCGGTACATAAATATATCCCATTGCAGTGCCCACCACACCTGATGTAACGTCAGCTTTAATGCAGGTGGGCAAAAAATTAATTGGATTACACTGTAGGCGAGGGCCCCAAAAAATTGGTGTACTAACAGTACTAATGTACGTCAGAAAAATTGCCCATGCCCAACCAAGAGGGCAGGTGAAACCCATTAATCGCTTTGGTTAATGTGGCTTCATTTGTAACTAGGCCTGGAGGCAGCCCAGTTAAAATAAAAATTGGTTCAGGTGAAAGTTTCAACGCTTTAATGAGCATTGAAACGTATAAAAATTGTTTACAAAAATTATATGACTGAGCCTTGTGGGCCTAAGAAAAATTGCCCATTCGGCGTGATTACGTGAGGTTTCAGAAGGAGGAGCAGGGGGAGGAGGATGAATATTATACACAGATTGATGAAGCTAAAAGGTCCACGTTTTTGATGGTGATAGAGAACAATGCTTCCATCCGCGGGTGCAACCTATGTATTGTTTATGTATTGCTGCTGTCCGCTGGTGGAGAAGAGAAGTCTGGGGAAATCCAGGCTTTGTTCATCTTGATGAGTGTAAGCCTGTCGGCACTGTCGGTTGACAGGCGGGTACGCTTATCTGTGATGATTCCCCCAGCCGCACTAAACACCCTCTCTGACAAGACGCTAGCCGCAGGACAAGCAAGCACCTCCAGGGCATACAGCGCGAGTTCAGGCCACGTGTCCAGCTTCGACACCCAGTAGTTGTAGGGGGCAGAGGCATCACGGAGGACGGTCGTGCGATCGGCTACGTACTCCCTCACCATCCTTTTACAGTGCTCCCGCCGACTCAGCCTTGACTGGGGAGCGGTGACACAGTCTTGCTGGGGAGCCAGAAAGCTGTCAAAGGCCTTAGAGAGTGTTCCCCTGCCTGTGCTGTACATGCTGCCAGATCTCTGCGCCTCCCCTGCTACCTGGCCCTCGGAACTGCACCTTCGGCCACTAGCGCTGTCGGATGGGAATTTTACCATCAGTTTGTCCGCCAGGGTCCTGTGGTATAGCATCACTCTCGAACCCCTTTCCTCTTCGGGTATGAGAGTGGAAAGGTTCTCCTTATACCGTGGGTCGAGCAGTGTGTACACCCAGTAATCCGTAGTGGCCAGAATACGTGTAACGCGACGGTCACGAGAAAGGCATCCTAACATGAAGTCAGCCATGTGTGCCAGGGTACCTGTACGCAACATATGGCTGTCCTCACTAGGAAGATCACTTTCAGGATCCTCCTCCTCCTCCTCCTCCTCAGGCCATACACGCTGAAAGGATGACAGGCAAGCAGCATGGGTACCCTCAGCAGTGGGCCAAGCTGTCTCTTCCCCCTCCTCCTCATCCTCCTCATGCTCCTCATGCTCCTCCTCCTCAACGCGCTGAGATATAGACAGGAGGGTGCTCTGACTATCCAGCGACATCCTGTCTTCCCCTGCCTCTGTTTCCGAGCGCAAAGCGTCTGCCTTTATGCTTTGCAGGGAACTTCTCAAGAGGCATAGCAGAGGAATGGTGACGCTAATGATTGCAGCATCGCCGCTCACCATCTGGGTAGACTCCTCAAAGTTTCCAAGGACCTGGCAGATGTCTGCCAACCAGGCCCACTCTTCTGTAAAGAATTGAGGAGGCTGACTCCCACTGCGCCGCCCATGTTGGAGTTGGTATTCCACTATAGCTCTACGCTGCTCATAGAGCCTGGCCAACATGTGGAGCGTAGAGTTCCACCGTGTGGGCACGTCGCACAGCAGTCGGTGCACTGGCAGATGAAACCGATGTTGCAGGGTGCGCAGGGTGGCAGCGTCCGTGTGGGACTTGCGGAAATGTGCGCAGAGCCGGCGCACCTTTCCGAGCAGGTCTGACAAGCGTGAGTAGCTTTTCAGAAAGCGCTGAACCACCAAATTAAAGACATGGGCCAGGCATGGCACGTGCGTGAGGCTGCCGAGCTGCAGAGCCGCCACCAGGTTACGGCCGTTGTCACACACGACCATGCCCGGTTGGAGGCTCAGCGGCGAAAGCCAGCGGTCGGTCTGCTCTGTCAGACCCTGCAGCAGTTCGTGGGCCGTGTGCCTCTTCTCTCCTAAGCTGAGTAGTTTCAGCACGGCCTGCTGACGCTTGCCCACCGCTGTGCTGCCACGCCGCGCGACACCGACTGCTGGCGACTGCTGCTGACACATCTTGATTGCGAGACAGAGGTTGCGTAGGAGGAGGAGGAGGAGGGTGGTTTAGTGGAGGAAGCATACACCGCCGCAGATACCACCACCGAGCTGGGGCCCGCAATTCTGGGGGTGGGTAGGACGTGAGCGGTCCCAGGCTCTGACTCTGTCCCAGCCTCCACTAAATTCACCCAATGTGCCGTCAGGGAGATATAGTGGCCCTGCCCGCTTGTGCTTGTCCACGTGTCCGTTGTTAAGTGGACCTTGGCAGTAACCGCGTTGGTGAGGGCGCGTACAATGTTGCGGGAGACGTGGTCATGCAGGGCTGGGACGGCACATCGGGAAAAGTAGTGGCGACTGGGAACTGAGTAGCGCGGGGCCGCCGCCGCCATCATACCTTTGAAAGCCTCCGTTTCCACAACCCTATACGGCAGCATCTCCAGGCTGATAAATTTGACTATGTGCATGTTCAACGCTTGAGCGTGCGGGTGCGTGGCGGCGTACTTGCGCTTGCGCTCCAACACTTGCGCTAGCGACGGCTGGACGGTGCGCTGAGAGACATTGGTGGATGGGGCCGAGCACAGTGGAGGTGAGGGTGTGGGTGCAGGCCAGGAGACGGTAGTGCCTGTGTCCTGAGAGGGGGGTTGGATCTCAGTGGCAGTTTGGGGCACAGGGGGAGAGGCAGCGGTGCAAACCGGAGGCGGCGAACGGCCTTCGTCCCACCTTGTGGGGTGCTTGGCCATCATATGTCTGCGCATGCTGGTGGTGGTGACGCTGGTGGTGGTGGCTCCCCGGCTGATCTTGGCGCGACAAAGGTTGCACACCACTGTTCGTCGGTCTTCTGCACTCTCAGTGAAAAACTGCCAGACCTTTGAGCACCTCGGCCTCTGCAGGGTGGCATGGCGCGAGGGGGCGCTTTGGGAAACAGTTGGTGGATTATTCGGTCTGGCCCTGCCTCTACCCCTGGCCACCGCACTGCCTCTTCCAACCTGCCCTGCTGCTGCACTTGCCTCCCCCTCTGAGGACCTGTCCTCAGTAGGCGTAGCAAACCAGGTGGGGTCAGTCACCTCATCGTCCTGCTGCTCTTCCTCCGAATCCTCTGTGCGCTCCTCCCTCGGACTTACTCCAATTACTACTACCTGAGTGATAGACAACTGTGTCTCATCGTCATCGTCCTCCTCACCCACTGAAAGCTCTTGAGACAGTTGCCGGAAGTCCCTAGCCTCATCCCCCGGACCCCGGGAACTTTCCAAAGGTTGGGCATCGGTCACGACAAACTCCTCCGTTGGGAGAGGAACCATTGCTGGCCATTCTGGGCAGGGGCCTGGGAACAGTTCCTGGGAGTCTGCCTGCTCCTCAGAATGTGTCATTGTAATGGAGTGAGGAGGCTGGGAGGAAGGAGGAGCAGCAGCCAGAGGTTTCAGAGTTGCAGCAGTGGACGGCGCAGAACTCTGGGTGGTCGATAGATTGCTGGATGCACTTTCTGCCATCCACGACAGGACCTGCTCACACTGCTCATTTTCTAATAAAGGTCTACCGCGTGGACCCATTAATTGTGAGATGAATGTGGGGACGCCAGAAACGTGCCTCTCTCCTAATCCCGCAGCAGTCGGCTGCGATACACCTGGATCAGGAGCTCGGCCTGTGCCCACACCCTGACTTGGGCCTTCGCGTCCTCGCCCGCGTCCACGTCCTCTAGGCCTACCCCTACCCCTCAGCATGCTGTATTACCAGTAGTGCAGAAACAGAATGCTGTAATTAAATGTACCGCTTATTGGCCTGTGGTTGGAGGCTGACTTCCCTTACGGAACGCACAGCAGAGCCAGGAAACAATTTTGCGCACGCCTGTAGTAGGACGTAGGTGCGTATGATTGAGCTAGTGGAATTCACAGCGCAGAAGCAGTCAAGTGGCCAAAGGCCAGTAGTAGGCCTTAAGTATTTTGCTTCTATTTTTTTAAGATGCTGAGCTGATACAGCAGACAGATACTGTAGGCAGCGTATAATATTATGTATACTGTTTCTCTCTGGCGGGATGACGGCGATCATGTAACAGAGACAGCAGATCCAGGAAACAATTTTGCGCAAGCCTGCTGTAACGCTTAGCTGCGTATTAATTAGGACTACAACCCCCAGCAGATAGATACTGTAGGCAGCTTATAATATTATGTTTACTGTTTCCCTCTGGCGGGATGACAGCGCTGATGTAACAGAGACAGCAGATCCAGGAAACAATTTTGCGCAAGCCTGCTGTAACGCTTAGCTGCGTATTAATTAGGACTACAACCCCCAGCAGATAGATACTGTAGGCAGCGTATAATATTATGTATACTGTTTCCCTCTGGCGGGATGACAGCGCTGAAGTAACAGAGACAGCAGATCCAGGAAACAATTTTGCGCAAGCCTGCTGTAACGCTTAGCTGCGTATTAATTAGGACTATAACCCCCAGCAGATAGATACTGTAGGCAGGGTATAATATTATGTATACTGTTTCCCTCTGGCGGGATGACGGCGATCATGTAACAGAGACAGCAGATCCAGGAAACAATTTTGCGCAAGCCTGCTGTAACGCTTAGCTGCGTATTAATTAGGACTACAACCCCCAGCAGATAGATACTGTAGGCAGCGTATAATATTATGTATACTGTTTCCCTCTGGCGGGATGACAGCGCTGAAGTAACAGAGACAGCAGATCCAGGAAACAATTTTGCGCAAGCCTGCTGTAACGCTTAGCTGCGTATTAATTAGGACTACAACCCCCAGCAGATAGATACTGTAGGCGGCGTATAATATTATGTATACTCTTTCCCTCTGGCGGGATGACGGCGATCAATTTTTTGGAAAAAACTCACTGCGTATATAGCCTGAATATCTCTTTCCCTGCCTCACCAGTACTGCCCCTATACTCTGTACAATGACTGGAGACTGCGGACGCAATGCTCTGCACGGCCGATATACAAAAAAAATAAATTGTGCAACACTGCTAAAAGCGGCCTCAACAGTACTGCACACGGTCAGGTGTGGCCCTAAGAAGGACCGTTGGGGTTCTTGAAGCCTAAAATAACTCCTAACACTCTCCCTATAGCAGCAGCACTTTCCCTGAGCTATGTCAGAATGCATCTGTGGCGAGCCGCGGGAGGGGCCGATTTATATACTCGGGTGACACCTGATCTCGCCAGCCACTCACTGCAGGGGGGTGGTATAGGGCTTGATCGTCGCAGGGGGAAGTTGTAATGCCTTCCCTGTCTTTCTATTGGCCAGAAAAGCGCGCTAACGTCTCAGAGATGAAAGTGAAAGTAACTCGAACATCGCGTGGTACTCGCCTCTAGTAACGAGCATCTCGAACACGCTAATACTCGAACGAGTATCAAGCTTGGACGAGTACGTTCGCTCATCTCTAGTTATTAGTTACATTACATAGGAATGGTCATGCCAAATTTCAAGTTTGTGCAGTACAGATGTGTGTTATTAGTTACATTACATAGGGGGTCACTTACTTTTATGCATAGGATTAAATAATCAAGTTGCAACCCTTTAAATTTCCAATATTTAGTACGCAAAGAATGGTCATGGCAAATTTCACATTTGTGCAGTAAAAATTTCTGTAATTATTTGTTGCATCAGGAAGTGAGAGAATTAAATTCCGTACATAAAATTTGGACGCCAAATCTTTTGCACTTAGAATTGAATAATCGAGTTGGGACCCATTAGCTTTTCCTATTTATGACATAATCAATGCTCGTGCCAAATTTCACGTTTCTATGACACGGGAAAGTGAGAAAATGACATTCTGTATGTAAAATTTTGACGCAAATTCTTTTGCGCATAAAATTGAATAATCGAGTTGGGACCCATTAACTTTTCCTATTTATGACATGATAATCAATGCTCGTGCCAAATTTCAAGTGAGAAAATTACATTCCGTACGAAAAATTTGGACGCTAATTCTTTTGCGCATAGAAGTGAATAATGGAGTTGGGACCCATTAGCTTTTCCTATTTATGACATAATCAATGCTTGTGCCAAATTTTGACGTTTCTATGACACCGAAAAGTGAGAAAATTACATTCCGTACGTAAAATTTTGACGCAAATTCTTTTGCGCATAGAATTGAATAATCGAGTTGGGACACATTAACTTTTCCTATTTATGACATAATCAATGCTTGCGCCAAATTTCACGTTTCTATGACACGGGAAAGTGAGAAAATGACATTACGCATGTAAAATTTGGACGCTAATTCTTTTGCGCATAGAATTAAATAATGGAGTTGGGACCCATAAGCTTTTCCTATTTATGACATAATCAATGCCCGTGCCAAATTTTAAAATTTGATTATGTCATAAATAGGAAAAGTGAATGGGTCTCAACTCGATTATTCAATTCTATGCGCAAAAAAATTAGCGTCCAAATTTTACGTACGGAATCTAATTATCTCACTTCCCGGTGTCATAGAAACTCGAAATTTGGCAGGAGCATTGATTATGTCATAAATAGGAAAAGTTAATGGGTCCCAACTCGATTATTCAATTCTATGCGCGAAAGAATTAGCGTCCAAATTTTACGTACGGAATGTAATTTTCTCACTTTTCGGTGTCATAGAAACGTGAAATTTGGCACGAGCATTGATTTTGTCATAAATAGGAAAAGTTAATGGGTCCCAACTCGATTATTCAATTTTATGCGCAAAAGAATTTGCGTCAAAATTTTACATACAGAATGTCATTTTCTCACTTTCCCGTGTCATAGAAACGTGAAATTTGGCACGAGCATTGATTATGTCATAAATAGGAAAAGCTAATGGGTCCCAACTCGATTATTCAATTCTAAGTGCAAAAGATTTGGCGTCCAAATTTTATGTACGGAATTTAATTCTCTCACTTCCTGATGCAACAAATAATTACAGAAATTTTTACTGCACAAATGTGAAATTTGCCATGACCATTCTTTGCGTACTAAATATTGGAAATTTAAAGGGTTGCAACTTGATTATTTAATCCTATGCATAAAAGTAAGTGACCCCCTATGTAATGTAACTAATAACACACATCTGTACTGCACAAACTTGAAATTTGGCATGACCATTCCTATGTAATGTAACTAATAAGATATCTGTACCCTGCAATATATGAGACAGTTATCTTCTCAGCAAAACAAAAAGCATTTAGAAATATGAGTATTTACTGACAGGAATAAAACTGACTGTGGTATGTATTGAAAAGCTGTAAAGTACAAAAGGAAGTGGACATGGACTGCTGGGATGGAGTATGCCTTTAAGTATAAAAAGGGGCTGCAACCTTCAGTCTGGGTAGGAAATTTGAATAAAAAGGGGCGTTACCTTTCAGGGTAAAAATGAGGAGAGTGTGTGAGGAGGCACATTCTGTGGGGTGACATTTTCACATGCAGTCTGAGTCGAATCTCTCTCCTATCTGCCTATACACTGAGAGGAATCTATCTGACCTGTGAGTAATGAGCAGCAAGTGAGAGGAGGACATTCTATGTAGTGGCATTTTTACATACAGTCTGAGGAAAATCTCTCTCTTTTCTGCCTATACGCTGAGAAAAATCTAAGTTACCTGTGTGTAATAAACAGCGTGTGTGAGGTGGACATTTTGTGGGGTGACATTTTCACATATAGTCTGAGGAAAATCTCTCTTTTATCTGCCTATACACTGAGAAAAATCTAACTGACCTGTGTGTAATAAACAGCGTGTGTGAGTTGGATATTTTGTGGGGTGACATTTTCACATATAGTCTGAAGAAAATCTCTCTTTTATCTGCCTATACGCTGAGAAAAATCTAACTGACCTGTGTGTAATAAACAGCGTGTGTCAGCTGGACATTTTGCGGGGTGACATTTTCACATATAGTCTGAGGAAAATCTCTCTTTTATCTGCCTATACGCTGAGAAAAATCTAACTGACCTGTGTGTAATAAACAGCGTGTGTCAGCTGGACATTTTGTGGGGTGACATTTTCACATATAATCTGAGGAAAATCTCTTTTCTGCCTACACGCTGAGAAAAATCTAACTGACCTGTGTGTAATAAACAGCGTGTGTCAGGTGGACATTTTGTGGGGTGACATTTTCACATATAGTCTGAGGAAAATCTCTCTCTTTTCTGCCTATACGCTGAGAAAAATCTAACTGACCTGTGTGCAATAAACAGCGTGTGTCAGGTGGACATTTTGTGGAGGGAAATTTGAAATTTTCACATTATAGTCTGAGGAAAATCTCTCTCTTCTCTGCCTATACGCTGAGAAAAATCTAAGTTACCTGTGTGTAATAAACAGCGTGTGTCAGGTGGACATTTTGTGGGGAGACATTTTCACATATAGTCTGAGGAAAATCTCTCTTTTATCTGCCTATACGCAGAGAAAAATCTAACTGACCTGTGTGCAATAAACAGCGTGTGTGAGGTGGACATTTTGTGGAGGGAAATTTTCACATATAGTCTGAGGAAAATCTCTCTTTTATCTGCCTATACACTGAGAAAAATCTAACTGACCTGTGTGTAATAAACAGCGTGTGTCAGGTGGACATTTTGTGGAGGGAAATTTGAAATTTTCACATATAGTCTGAGGAAAATCTCTCTTTTCTGCCTATACGCTGAGAAAAATCTAACTGACCTGTGTGTAATAAACAGCGTGTGTCAGGTGGACATTTTGCAGGGTGACATTTTCACATATAGTCTGAGAAAAATCTCTTTTCTGCCTATACGCTGAGAAAAATCTAACTGACCTGTGTGTAATAAACAGCATGTGTCAGGTGGACATTTTGTGGGGTGACATTTTCACATATAGTCTGAAGAAAATCTCTCTTTTATCTGCCTATACACTGAGAAAAATCTAACTGACCTGTGTGTAATAAACAGCGTGTGTCAGGTGGACATTTTGTGGGGTGACATTTTCACATATAGTATTAGGAAAATCTCTCTTATCTGCCTATACACTGAGAGGAATCTAACTGACCTATGTGTAATAAATAGTGTGTGAGGTGGACATTTTGTGGAGGGAAATTTGAAATTTTCACATATAGTCTGAGGAAAACCTCTTTTCTGCCTATACGCTGAGAAAAATCTAACTGACCTGTGTGTAATAAACAGCGTGTGTGAGGTGGACATTTTGTAGGGTGACATTTTCACATATAGTCTGAGGAAAATCTCTCTATTTTCTGCCTATACGCTGAGAAAAATCTAACTGACCTGTGTGTAATAAACAGCGTGTGTCAGGTTGACATTCTGTGGGGAGACATTTTCACATATAGTCTGAGGAAAATCTCTTTTCTGCTTATACACTGAGAAAAATCTAACTGACCTGTGTGTAATAAACAGCGTGTGTGAGGTGGACATTCTGTGGAGGGAAATTTGAAATTTTCACATATAGTCTGAGGAAAATCTCTCTCTTCTCTGCCTATACGCTGAGAAAAATCTAAGTTACCTGTGTGTAATAAACAGCGTGTGTCAGGTGGACATTTTGTGGGGAGACATTTTCACATATAGTCTGAGGAAAATCTCTCTTTTATCTGCCTATACGCAGAGAAAAATCTAACTGACCTGTGTGCAATAAACAGCGTGTGTGAGGTGGACATTTTGTGGAGGGAAATTTTCACATATAGTCTGAGGAAAATCTCTCTTTTATCTGCCTATACACTGAGAAAAATCTAACTGACCTGTGTGTAATAAACAGCGTGTGTCAGGTGGACATTTTGTGGAGGGAAATTTGAAATTTTCACATATAGTCTGAGGAAAATCTCTCTTTTCTGCCTATACGCTGAGAAAAATCTAACTGACCTGTGTGTAATAAACAGCGTGTGTCAGGTGGACATTTTGCAGGGTGACATTTTCACATATAGTCTGAGAAAAATCTCTTTTCTGCCTATACGCTGAGAAAAATCTAACTGACCTGTGTGTAATAAACAGCATGTGTCAGGTGGACATTTTGTGGGGTGACATTTTCACATATAGTCTGAAGAAAATCTCTCTTTTATCTGCCTATACACTGAGAAAAATCTAACTGACCTGTGTGTAATAAACAGCGTGTGTCAGGTGGACATTTTGTGGGGTGACATTTTCACATATAGTCTTAGGAAAATCTCTCTTATCTGCCTATACACTGAGAGGAATCTAACTGACCTGTGTGTAATAAATAGTGTGTGAGGTGGACATTTTGTGGAGGGAAATTTGAAATTTTCACATATAGTCTGAGGAAAACCTCTTTTCTGCCTATACGCTGAGAAAAATCTAACTGACCTGTGTGTAATAAACAGCGTGTGTGAGGTGGACATTTTGTAGGGTGACATTTTCACATATAGTCTGAGGAAAATCTCTCTATTTTCTGCCTATACGCTGAGAAAAATCTAACTGACCTGTGTGTAATAAACAGCGTGTGTCAGGTGGACATTTTGTGGGGTGACATTTTCACATATAGTCTGAGGAAAATCTCTCTCTTTTCTGCGTATACGCTGAGAAAAATCTAACTGACCTGTGTGTAATAAACAGCGTGTGTCAGGTTGACATTCTGTGGGGAGACATTTTCACATATAGTCTGAGGAAAATCTCTTTTCTGCTTATACACTGAGAAAAATCTAACTGACCTGTGTGTAATAAACAGCGTGTGTGAGGTGGACATTCTGTGGAGGGAAATTTGAAATTTTCACATATAGTCTGAGGAAAATCTCTCTTTTCTGCCTATACGCTGAGAAAAAGCTAACTGACCTGTGTGTAATAAACAGCGTGTGTCAGGTGGACATTTTGTGCAGGGAAATTTGAAATTTTTACATATAGTCTGAGGAAAATCTCTCTTTTCTGCCTATACGCTGAGAAAAATCTAACTGACCTGTGTGTAATAAACAGCGTGTGTCAGGTGGACATTTTGTGGGGTGACATTTTCACATATAGTCTGAGGAAAATCTCTCTTTTATCTGCCTATACGCTGAGAAAAATCTAACTGACCTGTGTGTAATAAACAGCGTGTGTCAGGTGGACATTTTGCGGGGTGACATTTTCACATATAGTCTGAGGAAAATCTCTTTTCTGCCTATACGCTGAGAAAAATCTAACTGACCTGTGTGTAATAAACAGCGTGTGTCAGGTGGACATTTTGTGGGGTGACATTTTCACATATAGTCTGAGGAAAATCTCTTTTCTGCTTATATACTGAGAAAAATCTAACTGACCTGTGTGTAATAAACAGCGTGTGTCAGGTTGACATTCTGTGGGGAGACATTTTCACATATAGTCTGAGGAAAATCTCTTTTCTGCTTATACACTGAGAAAAATCTAACTGACCTGTGTGTAATAAACAGCGTGTGTCAGGTGGACATTTTGTGGGGTGACATTTTCACTTATAGTCTGAGGAAAATCTCTCTCTTTTCTGCCTATACGCTGAGAAAAATCTAACTGACCTGTGTGTAATAAACAGCGTGTGTGAGGTGGACATTCTGTGGGGAGACATGTTCACATACAGTCTGAGATAAATCTCTCTTCTATCTGCCTATACACTGAGAAAAATCTAACTGACCTGTGTGTAATAAACAGCGTGTGTCAGGTGGACATTTTGTGGAGGGAAATTTGAAATTTTCACATATAGTCTGAGGAAAATCTCTCTTTTCTGCCTATACGCTGAGAAAAATCTAACTGACCTGTGTGTAATAAACAGCGTGTGTCAGGTGGACATTTTGTGGAGGGAAATTTGAAATTTTCACATATAGTCTGAGGAAAATCTCTCTTTTCTGCCTATACGCTGAGAAAAATCTAACTGACCTGTGTGTAATAAACAGCGTGTGTCAGGTGGACATTTTGCAGGGTGACATTTTCACATATAGTCTGAGAAAAATCTCTTTTCTGCCTATACGCTGAGAAAAATCTAACTGACCTGTGTGTAATAAACAGCATGTGTCAGGTGGACATTTTGTGGGGTGACATTTTCACATATAGTCTGAAGAAAATCTCTCTTTTATCTGCCTATACACTGAGAAAAATCTAACTGACCTGTGTGTAATAAACAGCGTGTGTCAGGTGGACATTTTGTGGGGTGACATTTTCACATATAGTCTTAGGAAAATCTCTCTTATCTGCCTATACACTGAGAGGAATCTAACTGACCTGTGTGTAATAAATAGTGTGTGAGGTGGACATTTTGTGGAGGGAAATTTGAAATTTTCACATATAGTCTGAGGAAAACCTCTTTTCTGCCTATACGCTGAGAAAAATCTAACTGACCTGTGTGTAATAAACAGCGTGTGTGAGGTGGACATTTTGTAGGGTGACATTTTCACATATAGTCTGAGGAAAATCTCTCTATTTTCTGCCTATACGCTGAGAAAAATCTAACTGACCTGTGTGTAATAAACAGCGTGTGTCAGGTGGACATTTTGTGGGGTGACATTTTCACATATAGTCTGAGGAAAATCTCTCTCTTTTCTGCGTATACGCTGAGAAAAATCTAACTGACCTGTGTGTAATAAACAGCGTGTGTCAGGTTGACATTCTGTGGGGAGACATTTTCACATATAGTCTGAGGAAAATCTCTTTTCTGCTTATACACTGAGAAAAATCTAACTGACCTGTGTGTAATAAACAGCGTGTGTGAGGTGGACATTCTGTGGAGGGAAATTTGAAATTTTCACATATAGTCTGAGGAAAATCTCTCTTTTCTGCCTATACGCTGAGAAAAAGCTAACTGACCTGTGTGTAATAAACAGCGTGTGTCAGGTGGACATTTTGTGCAGGGAAATTTGAAATTTTTACATATAGTCTGAGGAAAATCTCTCTTTTCTGCCTATACGCTGAGAAAAATCTAACTGACCTGTGTGTAATAAACAGCGTGTGTCAGGTGGACATTTTGTGGGGTGACATTTTCACATATAGTCTGAGGAAAATCTCTCTTTTATCTGCCTATACGCTGAGAAAAATCTAACTGACCTGTGTGTAATAAACAGCGTGTGTCAGGTGGACATTTTGCGGGGTGACATTTTCACATATAGTCTGAGGAAAATCTCTTTTCTGCCTATACGCTGAGAAAAATTTAACTGACCTGTGTGTAATAAACAGCGTGTGTCAGGTGGACATTTTGTGGGGTGACATTTTCACATATAGTCTGAGGAAAATCTCTTTTCTGCTTATATACTGAGAAAAATCTAACTGACCTGTGTGTAATAAACAGCGTGTGTCAGGTTGACATTCTGTGGGGAGACATTTTCACATATAGTCTGAGGAAAATCTCTTTTCTGCTTATACACTGAGAAAAATCTAACTGACCTGTGTGTAATAAACAGCGTGTGTCAGGTGGACATTTTGTGGGGTGACATTTTCACTTATAGTCTGAGGAAAATCTCTCTCTTTTCTGCCTATACGCTGAGAAAAATCTAACTGACCTGTGTGTAATAAACAGCGTGTGTGAGGTGGACATTCTGTGGGGAGACATGTTCACATACAGTCTGAGATAAATCTCTCTTCTATCTGCCTATACACTGAGAAAAATCTAACTGACCTGTGTGTAATAAACAGCGTGTGTCAGGTGGACATTTTGTGGAGGGAAATTTGAAATTTTCACATATAGTCTGAGGAAAATCTCTCTTTTCTGCCTATACGCTGAGAAAAATCTAACTGACCTGTGTGTAATAAACAGCGTGTGTCAGGTGGACATTTTGTGGAGGGAAATTTGAAATTTTCACATATAGTCTGAGGAAAATCTCTATTTTCTGCCTATACGCTGAGAAAAATCTAACTGACCTGTGTGTAATAAACAGCGTGTGTCAGGTGGACATTCTGTGGGGTGACATTTTCACATATAGTCTGAGATAAATCTCTCTTCTATCTGCCTATACACTGAGAGGAATCTAACTGGCCTGTATGTAAAGAAAAAAATCTCTCTTCTATCTGCCTATGTGCTGAAAATCAACAAGAAATACAAATTATGAGAGAGTTTTTTTTTCAAAAATATATAAAGCCTAGGAAAGTTCTTTTTGGCACACACACTACTTTTAGGCCTTTAACTTCAGGTAATAGGCAGGCATTTTTGAGAAATTCATTGCCCATCCGTGATAATTTAGAATAAAATTGTGAATCTTGAAAAAATTTAATTTATTTCCCATTAAACTATTAAATCTATCTTATCTGAATTTATTTGTAAACAAAATGTCTATTGAATTCATTACTGTTGATGGACACGCTACCCCACACAAAGTGGTAAATATTCCCCCGGATGGTACCTGTGTTTTCCACTCTTTATCTTATTTACTTTATGGAAATCTGACTAGAAGCAACTACATCCGCTGTCTTATTGTCAACCATGTACTGTGCTGTTGGCAGAGGTTAAAAGTCTGGACGGATGATGGGAGGGGTAGTAATTATTTAACAGAAGAGGATTACAGGGAGGAAATGCTAAAACCCACTACCTATGGTTGTGCTTGCGAGTTGGTGGCAGCAGGAGAAATATTTCCTTTTTACTTTGAAATTTACTACAATAAAAACAAACTGTGTCATGCTTTTGGTCAAGAAGGGAGGCCTGTCAAAAGACTTCGATTCAGCGGTGAGGATTTTAGCAATGGTCACTTTGACGTTTATGAAGAAGTTGTAGCCTTGAAACCTGAAACTGTCAAAGAGCACACACTAAGTGTGGCAACACCTGCTAAGACACACAAATATGAGGTAAACAGTTCAGATGAAGACAGGCCCCTTAAACCAAAACGTCGAAGGTACAAAGGGAAATTTTCAGATGCTGCCAGGAAAAAACAGCAACGAGACGCTGCATCAAAATATGCAAAAACTCACCCAGAAGTCCATTGCAAATCTGTAGCAAAGTACACTGAAAAAAATCCACAAGCTCATAGAGACACAGCAGCTAAATACACCCAACAACACCCTGATGTACATGTGAAGGCAGTTGCTAAATACACCCAACAACACCCTGATGTACATGTGAAGGCAGTTGCTAAATACACCCAACAACACCCTGATGTAAACGTGAAGGCAGCAGCTAAATACACCCAACAACACCCTGATGTACACGTGAAGGCAGTTGCTAAATACACCCAACAACACCCTGATGTAAACGTGAAGGCAGTTGCTAAATACACCCAACAACACCCTAATGTACATGTGAAGGCAGTTGCTAAATACACCCAACAACACCCTGATGTAAACGTGAAGGCAGCAGCTAAATACACCCAACAACACCCTGATGTACATGTGAAGGCAGTTGCTAAATACACCCAACAACACCCTGATGTAAACGTGAAGGCAGTTGCTAAATACACCCAACAACACCCTGATGTAAACGTGAAGGCAGTTGCTAAATACACCCAACAACACCCTGATGTACACGTGATAGGCAGTAACTAAATATAGTCAACAACACCCTGAGGTAAATAGAGCCTGTGTTAAAAAGTACACTGGGTCAAATCCTAAAGTTCATCAAGATGCTGCAGCAAAATGTGTCCACACTCATCCACATGTTAATTGAGACGCTGTTTCCAGATATGATCCACACAATGAAAAACGACTTCAGCGTAAAAAGCAAGTTTGGAGTAAAAAGGAAAATTCTGGATTTACATATGATCCTGATATTTTATATGAAAGTGATCAATCTGTCACTATAGGAGGTATGAAAACTGTTTGTGTTTTCTGTGAAGCTCTAAAGTGGAACGATGAGACTCCTGGAATGTGCTGTTGTGGTGGTAAAGTTCAACTTCCTCCATTTACAGACCTACCCATACTTCTTAATTCCCTTTTCATAGGGGAACATCCTGAAAGTGAACACTTTTTAAATTCAATCCGAAAATACAACAGTGCTTTCCAAATGACTTCTTTTGGAGCTAAGCAGGTTGTGGAAGGAAATTTCATACCTACCTTCAAAGTTCAAGGACAGGTTTACCACTTAATAGGTAGTTTATTGCCATCTCCTGACCATCAGCATACGTTTTTACAAATTTATTTTGTCGGTGATGAAGAAGAACAAATTAATGTAAGATGTAAAAATGCATCTGTTGTCAATCCTAATTTGATTCGACAGCTTCAAAGAATGCTTCATGACTGCAACCCGTACATTAAAGACTTTAAATCTGCAGTGGAAAGTCTACCCAGTGATGACAAGGATCAGTTTCAAATAGTCATTCATGCTGAAAGAAATCCTGTAAATGCTCATAAGGGCTGTTTTATCAAACCTACAGTCAATGAAGTTGCAGTCGTCATAGTAGGCCAAACATTTGAAAAAAGGGATATTGTTTTGCAAGCTACAGACAGCAAACTTCATAGAATCAGCGAAATTCATCGATCATATGATGCTTTACAGTACCCAATTAAGTTTTGCTATGGAGAAGATGGCTATTCCATATCTCTGCCTCAGGTACATCCTACCACGAAACAGCCACTTAACAAAACAATCTCAGCTTTGAATTTTTATGCGTATCGTCTAATGATAAGACAGAATAAACAAAATCACATATTCCACTGTAGATCTTTGCTTAGCCAGTTTTTGGTGGACATGTATGCAAAAATAGAAACAGAGAGGTTAAATGTCATCCGAAATAACCAGAAAACATTGAGAGCAGAAAGTTACATTCACCTCAAAGACGCCATTGATAAAAATGATGCAGACATCAGACAGTTGGGCCAGGCTGTTATCTTGCCATCGTCATTCACAGGAGGACCACGGTACATGCACGAACGTACCCAGGATGCAATGACCTATGTGCGTCACTATGGCCGTCCAGACTTATTCATTACCTTTACGTGTAACCCAAAATGGACAGAAATTACAGAAGCTATACTGCCCAGGCAGAAACCCCAGCATCGTCATGACATCACAAGTCGAGTTTTCCATCTTAAAGTTAAAAAGATCATGAGTTTGTTAACCAAAGGGAGTCTTTTTGGAAAGCCCAGATGTTACATGTATTCTGTCGAATGGCAGAAACGTGGTCTCCCTCACATTCATATTTTGTTATGGCTTGAAAATGCAATCACACCAGACCGGATTGACAATATAATTTGTGCAGAGATACCAAATCCAAAAGAAGATCGTATTCTGTACAACATTGTTAAATGTAATATGATACATGGGCCATGTGGAAACTTCAACACACATTCCCAGTGCATAAAGGATGGCAAGTGTTCCAAAAGGTACCCCAAGCCATTTCTCAGTGAGACCCAGACTGGTGATGATGGGTATCCGAAGTACAGAAGAAGATCACCAAGTGAGGGTGGGTTTACAGTAACTATTGAGAAGGCTCAAGGGACCTGGGTACTTGATAACAGCTGGGTAGTTCCTTTTAATCCTGTTCTTCTCCGCACCTTTAATGCACACATCAATGCTGAGTACTGCAATTCTGTCAAATCCATTAAATATATTTGCAAGTATGTGAATAAAGGTAGTAATCAGGCCACATTTGCAGTGCAGAATGAATGTGATGAAATAAACATATACCAGACAGGTCGCTATATTAGCAGTTCTGAAGCCATTTGGCGTATTTTTTCTTTTCAAATCCATGAAAGATTCCCTTCAGTAATGCACCTTGCGGTTCATCTGGAAAATGGGCAAAGAGTCTATTTCACTGCAGATAATGCAATAGATGAAATTAACACCCCTTCAAAAACTACTCTTATAGGATTTTTTGAACTGTGTAAGGTTGATGGCTTTGCAAGAGCCCTCCTATACCACGAAGTTCCTTCATTCTATTTATGGAAAAAAGATAGATTTGTTCGAAGAAAACAAGGAACATGCGTTATCGGATATCCAGGAGTGAAAAAAGACACAGTTATTGGTAGAGTTTATACAGTACATCCAAATAACTCTGAATGTTACCATTTGCGACTGCTACTGCATGAGGTTCGGGGCCCCACATCTTTTAGTCATCTAAAAACTGTTGATGGTGTGCTTCATCTAACATTCCAGTCAGCATGTAAGTCACTCGGCTTACTTGAGGATGACAGTCATTGGAACAAAACATTGGAAGAAGCAGCTTTGTCTGATTCAGCAGTTAGGTTGAGGGAATTGTTTGCCATCATGGTGGTCTTTTGTCAGGTGTCTGAGCCATTGCTGTTGTGGGAGACTCACAAAAACAATTTCTCTGAGGATATCATGCGGCAAGTGCAGAGACATAATCAAGAAATAAACATACAAAATAAAGAGCATATTTATAACAAGACCTTGATTTTGCTGGAAGACATCATTCTGTCTTTGGGAGGTGGAACCTTACAAGAGTATAGCTTACCAGAATCAATACGAACTGATGACATTTTGGAAAACTGAGAATATCTGAAGCAAATCAATTACGATGTTGCAATACTGAAAGACACAGTGACAAAACATGAAGCATGCCTTACTGATGACCAAAAGATTGTCTACCATAAAGTACTACAAAGTGTTGAGTCTAATTCCAACAAAGTCTTCTTTTTGGATGCATCAGGAGGAACTGGAAAAACCTATTTGATAAATTTGTTGTTGGCCAAAGTAAGGAGCACAAAAAACATTGCAATTGCTGTAGCATCCTCAGGCATTGCTGCTACACTACTACAGGGAGGAAAAACATCACACGCCACCTTCAAGCTGCCATTAAATTTAAATCGAGTTGAAGCCCCAGTCTGCAGTATTTCGAAGCAGAGTGACCTTGCACGAGTACTCCAAGACTGTAAACTTATAGTGTGGGATGAATGTGCAATGTCGCATAAAGCCGGAATAGAGGCAGTTGACCGCACTCTTCGAGAACTCCGTAACAGCAACAAACTTATGGGAGGAGTCACAGTGTTGTTCTCAGGAGACTTCAGGCAAACTTTACCTGTCATGCCCCGAGGTACTCATGCTGATGAGGTCAATGCTTGCCTCAAGAGTTCCTTTCTTTGGCCAAAAGTAGAAAAATTATCTCTTTCTACAAATATGAGGGTTCATCTGAGGGGTGACATCAATGCCGGCGAATTTGCTGATCTTCTGTTAAAAATAGGCAATGGAGATCTTAACAACATCCATAGCATCCTTAAGATCCCACCAAACCTGTGTACTACTGTCGACTCTGTAGACAGTCTCATAGCAGAAATATATCCTGACATTAAACACCTCAGACAGAAACCTGCCTCTTGGCTACGAGAAAGAGCATTGTTAACGCCTACAAACGCTTCTGCCTCTGAGTTAAATCATTGTTTGTTGGAACATCTTGGTGGAAGTGAGACTGTTTACAAGTCGATTGACTCAGTTCTGAACAGTGATGATGCTGTCAACTATCCTGTTGAGTTTCTTAATACACTGGAGCCGCCAGGAATGCCAGCTCACCGCCTTACTCTCAAGGTTGTAGCACCCATAATGTTGTTACGGAATTTGAACCCTCCAAAACTGTGTAATGGAACAAGGCTGCAAATAAAGACATTGCGGCCGAATGTTATTGAGGTGACTGTGTTCACAGGCTGTGGTGAAGGTGAAACAGTGTTTATTCCACGGATACCTATAATCCCTTCAGACCACATTTTTGAATTTAAGCGGCTTCAATTTCCCATTAAATTATGCTTCGCCATGACTATTAACAAGTCGCAGGGGCAGTCACTGACAAAGGCAGGTATAGATGTGAGACAGGGCTGTTTCTCGCATGGACAGTTCTATGTGGCGTGTTCCCAAGTCGGCCAGCCAAGTAACCTGTTCATACTGGCTCCTGGGGGTGAAACTGCCAACATAGTATACAAAGAGGCCCTCACCACAATACCATTATTTGTTTTCTATTTGTAAAATTGATGAAAAATGTGAAGTTTTAAATGTTTCTTTTAAGCAAAGTTTTAACCTTACCTATGATGAGAGTTAGATTCCCAAGTTTAGTATTTTACATTCATATTTGTTATTTACAACAAAAAACTACCTTTTTAGTTTTAACGAGGAATTATTATTTCCTTTTAAAATTCAATTGTTTTCTTATTTGTTTTTCACAAATCTTTTTAGTTTTAGTTTTTATTTTATATAAAGGAAATGTCGCATGCTTACCTCCACGTGGTGTTTCCTGGGTAACGCAAAGAACCATGCAAAATGGTGAACATCATTTTTTCCTCGGTATCTCTAAAGTAACGACGACTTCATAAGATTTTCCGTGTGAACATCAGATAAACACCAGTACCAAATTAACTCGGGCGAAGCCGGGTATATCAGCTAGTATTATATAAGGAGCTGCAGAGCCAACATTGCATTGAGGGTTGTAGTTGGTGGGAGGTATGTCCACTGCATCTGAAGCGTCTTTGTGTCCTTTATTTTCTAGCATGTCCGTAGTTTTCCTTGAGATGGCGGCGGAGGTTGGGGATGGGTTTGTTATAAAATAATGGCTAACCCTAATACGTAGATTCTCACTATCTTATTTAATCTTTTACAGTATTGAGAGAGAGAGAGAAAGAGATAATTTTAAAGCAAGCATATCCAGTTATGATGTAAGTATCTTATTGTATGACCCTTGGGTGATATTTAGATAAATAAATGGACACCATGAAAACAAGTGTAACGAGGTGCAACCAACTTATGGCATAAACCAGGATAATGCATACAAAAACAGAGTCCATAAGGAAGAACCTTGTGTGCCCTCAAATATCACAAACATATAACACATTTTATTAAAGTCATACTAAATTACCTTAAAAAAACAAGTATGTGCGTGATCTGCAAGGATGGATTCAGAACCAAATTGGTTCAGAGTGCTTCCACATGGATGAGCGGCCCAGAGAATGCCACAGAAAAATTCCCCAGACCGTAACTCTGCTTCCACCGGCTTGTGTTCTTCCAGCAGTGGTTGCAGGGTGTTTGTTCTTTGGCGTTTCTTATCTGACACGCCAATGTCCATCTATTCATCTATCATTATCAGAAGTGCTGAATGTATCTGGAAAATGATGGCGGGTGCTGATGTTCCTGAATTATACACTCTGTAGTAGGGAGACTATGTCCTAGATTGTCACCATCTTCTTTACTCTCCAATAGGACCCAAGTGGAGGAAGCGGCAACATTTTACACCCTACTGGCATACTACAACATCTGTGCCGATGAGTTGCTGCAAAAGACCATCAAAACCTTCTTGGAAAAGCAGTAAGTATTTCACTGTAGGACCACCCATGATAGTGACTGTTACCACAATACCAGGTGTTATTCTTCACAGACATAACCCCAAACTCATCATATAATCACACATCAGGGACAAGGGGCCACAGATAACACAATGAGAAAAGCGGGAATGTAGAAGGAAATATAACACAAATATCAGCTATCACCCAGGAGCCCCTATTATCATGTTACTCTTCTTCATTGCTCTCTTGCAAGGGGGGAGAAGATGATATCACTGACTGGCTATGGTAGACCAATCCTACAAAGTAGACCTTCATACAGTCACCAGAAAATGTCAGCTGCAATCTGATTGGTTGTTACTGAAAATTACTTGTTTATAATTCTTTCCTTTTCTTCTCCCACAGGTGGCGGGAGACCACCAATTACAGCAGCGTGGTTTATTACCAGTGAGTATCACCTAGCAGGATGACCCTATTGTTCCAGTGTTATAGGAATTGCTGTTGTTTCTTTCTAAAGGCCCTTTTAGACGCAACGATTTTTCTCAAACGACATCTTTTGAGCGATAATCATGCTGTGCATTTACATGGCAAGATGATCGCTCAAAATTCGCTCAAACTATCGTTTGAGCGACAGTTTTCAGCATTCACTTTGCATAAGTGTGTAAATGAAGGCTCACACTGTATGCAGAAAACAAGTGGGACCGCTATCTTTTGCATACAGCTGTTGTCTTCTCGGAGGGCTCAGCTGGTATATAGGTGTACGCTCCAATTGAAGTATACAGAACACAGCTAGAGCGCTGTCTTCCGCATAATCTTGAGGTGTTTACGGAGCGCTCAGCTAGTAGTATATAGCTGAGAGCTCAGAGTGGTATATGCAGAACACAGCTGGACTGGTGTTTTCTGCATACTCCTGCTATGTTCTCCGATTGGGACACCAGCTGAAACAATAGTATCAGCGGTATCTGCGGCACTTATAGGGCTCATCGTTCTCTTTCAGCTTGCTGAAAGAGATCGATGAACAACTTGTTAATGAAAAATGTACAAATTCCGTGCACCCAACAAATATGTTATATGTTGTTCAACAGAGAAGAAGATGAGGAGGATAATAAGATACCGTCCGGCCTCGATGATTCCAGCTTTATGGATACATCCGGCAGCATCACTGTGTAAGTACTGAATCATCTCCAATTGGCTTATTGTATTATTATATTATATATCACACAACACTATATATATAATATTTATGTATTGTTTAATAGCGAAGAGGACAAGGCAGAACAAGAGAACATCACTGCCTGTCCTAGTGACCCCCTCCTGGACGAATCTGCCAACATCGTTCTGTAAGTACCGCATCCTCTATGATGGGCTTATTGTACACACCGTATATGACACAACATTACACATAGTTCATTGATAATAACTTGTATTATCCAGACTGACAGCAATATACAACATGGCAGTACACACTGGATATCACATAGATGATGAGTCGGGTTGTGAGGGTATATGTATATATTGCCATATGTTTTTTATGCAGGCAACCTTAAGCAGTTTCTATATATGTGGCAACCCATTATTTAACTAGCTTCAGGATGAGAGGGGTGGAGAAGTGCTAGAAAGACACTCAGTATATACATATAATCCTATAACCTTTAACTCTTAGAGGCTGGTTGTGCAATTCCTATGTACTTAACTAACATTACATCACACATCCATTGTCTAGCAAATACCATGATTAGATTGTGTGTGTCCTTTAAACTCCACAGAGCTAAGAGTTATTACAACAGCATAATACATTTGGTTTATACAAATCAATAGGCATTTTATACTAATTAATTATCATGTCTACTACAGTAAGTGAAATGTTGGAAAGTACAGTAAGTGATCTGGAGGGTGTCAGGAGAGTGTCTATTAAAGGTTACATTGGCAGTTAGGTAGGGAGGAAAGTTACAGAGGAAAATTACAAAGCATGTGATTTGTTGGCAGAGAGAGAGAGGAAAAGGTGTATAATGTGTGTAATCCATACTAGGTGGATATATATGTGTATATATGTATATACTGTATGTGCAAATAGTTAACTGAGCTTGCTTTTAGAAGAGAAAGATTGTTTACCTAAAGAGCTTGTGTTTAGTTTTCAAGGTCAAGCGATAACAAAGCGAGAGAAAATGCAATAATAACCTTGGATAATATCTTTGCTTGCTTAAAATGAATTGAAATGAATTTAATTAATTATACTGTCTTACAAGGCAGGAAATATAGCAATTTCTAAGGTATATTCTTACTTATACAGGGGTTGAAAAGGTCCCAGCATATGTGTTAATTATGAGTTCAAATGCAGGCAATAGTTAAACTAAAACAACTCTATTCAGTCTGTGTGTCATATTCGTAGAGAGATATTTTGAAAAGGTGGGGGTTTTCAGACTTGACTCAAACTCAGGGTCACAGAAACTAAAATACTTCAGTGTTTAATACAGCATATAATAGCTTCAGTAAATAAGAAAGATAGAATGTCTCAGTCACTCAGAAAATTTTTTTTCACATAATTTGTAAAAAGTAGCGCTCATTCACAATCTCATCTCAATAGAATCATGTACTTTATAACATTATAGCACTCACCTTAATGTTTTTCAACTGATGTATGTTTGTTTGTCACACTTTTTTGTCTGTGCATCTGTATGTACTGGTACACCTTCAATAGGGGGTGACGGAGCAGACTTGAGCACATGGATGGATGAGAGTTAGTGACCCGTGTTCGGGCTGTGGTGAGTGTGTGATGCAGATATTGATGGGGATAAAAAGTCCCCCCCATGCATGGGACTTTACTTGTTTGAGATGTGGACGTGCAGACTGTAAAGCTGAAATGAGCTGAGAAGAAAGACGCAAGGAGCCAATATCGAAGGGGTGGAGCTAGATGATGTAATAGTACGTAATGTTTCATCCCTCTTGTCCAAGGGAGGGGGTGAGGATCTTGAGCAGCTAGTAAAAGTTTTTTTGTTTTGTTTTTTCTCTCTCTCAAATTTGATAAGACATTGCAGGCAGGAACAGATCAATAATGAATTTTCTTAAAGGAATATCACATTTCAAATATTAATAGATGTTTGTAGAATATTCTGCCCGCATTATTCTGCCCTGATGTAACTCATGTCTCTGTTATTGGTGCTAACATCTTACAGGCCTTATCTGCATCCATCAAATCTTTTTATAATGTTGTAATACCTTGAACTCAGTTACTATTCTTCCAATTGAGTACCCTAGTTCAAAGGGGGGGAGGAGAAGGCATAGGTGATCTAGGTATTGCAAATCAGCCATTTTTAAATTTTTTGCAAGCCATTTTTAAATTTTTTGCAAGCCATTTTTAAATTTTTTTTTAATTTTTTGCAACAAGGTTCTGATCTTTTTGAAATAAAATATCAGCATGATTGTCTAGCAGTGATGCAACAAGAAAATTAAAGTTTTAAAAAGTTACTGAAAGCCCTTGTTAACAATGCATATTTTGAGTTGTTTTTTATAGATGGTACCAGGGTGATTGACGACTCCACACTGGATATGCAGTGGTCACACAACAAGATGTCCTAAAAGCAGAATGCCTCCGCATGTCGCAGTACAAGAAGCGGAACTAAAGGCCCTCGCTGAGGCGTGTAGAGTGGCCACAGGTAAGACGGCAAACATTTACACTGACTCCCGGTATGCATTTGGCACAGCTCATGATTACGGCCCAACATGGAAGGCCAGACAGTTTTTTACCTCAGCAGGACAGCCAATTAAGAATGTTGCAGCAGTGCAGAGTTTCACGGAGGCCCTACTTCTACCTGACAAGGTGGAAAGCTCACACGAATTCCTACACCAGAGAAGCAAGAGGCAACGCCATCACAGACCACACAGCAAAGGCAGCGGCCCTCAAGCCGTGGAAGAAAAGAAGAATTTAACAATAACTTTGGACTTTGACTAAACCTTGGACTTTGTATGAACTTGGACTTTGATATGAACTTGGACTTTGATAAAAAAAAATTGGACTTTTATAAAAACTTGGACTTTTATATGCTAAAGACTTTACAGTTACAAGCCAGCGAGGAAGAAAAAAGACAAATGGACTAAAAAGGGACAGCGTATGGTGAACAGTCAACAGAACTTGCCTACCACGGTCCCTGTGCCCCATGATGGCCCAGCTGACGCACGGAAAGACACACCTCTCAAAGCAGCAATGATGTCAACACTTGAATGAGGACGGGTGGCTCCTGGGTTTTCTGTAGCTGCTGCATCATTTGTCCAATTTTGCATGATCTTTGCCGTAAGCAACAGGGCAGAAGTAAATTTGCCACATAACACTTTACCCATTTCAGGGATTGCAAATTGGCTACACTCAGCTCCCACTTGTTGGGAAGTATGAATATGTGCTTGTTGTTGTTGATTTCTTTTCAGGTTGGAGAGACCTACCCTGCTACTAAAGTAAATAAGCAGGTAATCGCACAGGAGCTCATGAATGAGGTAATCCGCAGATACGGGGTACCGGAAGTGATTGAGTCAAACAAAGGTACACACTTCACAGGTGAAATAATGCAATACATCATGTCTGTTTTGGGTATATTCCAGGCTTTTCACACACCCTACCATCCGCGGAGTAGTGGGAAAGTAGATCCAAAAGGCAATGAAGAAAATGGGCAAATCTTGAATTGAGTGTCTTCTATTAGTTTTTCTTTTTCTCCGGAGGATACATGCCACAGTAGCTGAGTTTGGGGAATGATTTTCTTGTTAATTTTGTCATAGGCCTCTCCAAGGAATTGTCAATAATGCATTCTGCAGTCTCTGCTTTTCTCCCAGGTCCTACAGATGCGTGTCACAATCTGAAACCAGGTGACAGGGTCTATGTGAAAAAGTTTGAGCCCACTTGGATCCACACTTCGCACTGAAAGAACTAATGATCCTGCATATCCTTTACATGCTATAATATGGTACAATTCCTCTAGCACACACCTTTTGACTACTGTACACTAGCCCCCTGTTTCAGAACAAATTAATACAATCAAATGTGCAATATGAAGAGTACACTGAGGGTGAGAATCCAACACCGCATTGTGCTAAGAGAGAAGTTGACGCTCCAGGTGGTAGCTTTGATCCACATGTACACATAGATGTAATAGGAGTGCCAAGGCGGGTGCCAGATGAATTTAATTCTAGAGATCAGGTTAAAGCAGGTTTTGAGTCCTTATTTGCTATTGTCACTGTTAATAATAATGTAGATTGGATGAATTATATATATTACAATCAGCAGAGGTTTGTAAACTACACCAGAGATGCTTTGCAAGGGTTAGCTGACCAGTTAGGGCCCACTGCATCCATGGCGTTCCAAAATAGAGTGGCCCTGGATATGATTTTAGCAGAAAAGAGGTGGGGTGTGTAATTGCCTGTATGTGTATTATCCCTTTGATCAAAAAGAGTATGAGTAAGGGACTGGATAATGTGACACCAACGTTTCCCTTGTTTGAAAAAGATGAAGAGCCAGTTCCGATAATGCCAACCACGTACGTTACCAGAAGAATGGAGAAATGTACTAGTACTGCACCTGCCCCGATCTCCTAATATGGATTGTCAGTGGAATTCCCATTTGCCTAGGGATAGTGCAGAAGACCTTAGGTTCCGGCGAGGGCACACCCTGTGGGGTGTTAACTTGTACAGATAGAGGGTATGGATGCCCGGAAATAAGCCCAGGGAATCCATGGCCTCCTTCTGAGGTGAGGTAGGGATCCCCCTTCCTAGGAGTAGGGACTTACGGGCAGTGGAGAAACCCTGACGCAAGGGAGAGGCGACCGAGGAAGAGTGCAAGGTCTGGTGCTTGATCTCCATATTAAGTTTTTTAGGGGGGTTTGTGAGGGTATATGTATATATTGCCATATGTTTTTTATGCTTTATACCTATATGCAAGTTCTATTCAATTCCAAATAAGAAAAAACTTAATCTGTCGCCTTAACATCAGATATTCCAAGGCTTTGCAAGGCTGAGAGAGATGTTTCTAGAAATTCAGAGAAGATACAGAACCAGACACAAGGCCGTGTGCTTGGCCATTTTCCCAGAAGCGCTGTATCAAGATGAAGACCGTTCAACTATGCATCTGAACTTTCACTGTCTCAGGCCGGAAATCCGGACTTCCCATATATGGTTATACTGTGAATTTTAGCCAATGAGCCCATCACCCATTCCTGGTGATGGGACAAAAGGGTATAAGATCTCATGTAATCGGTAATAAAGAAGCGCAGCCATGTCCCCGTGTGAGGAAACTATACCAGACCTCCGTGTGGTGTCTCTTCTTTACGGCCGGCAGCGGGGCAGTTGGGGTGGGCCTGATTGGTGTTGTACGTAAGAATTTCCCTGACAGGGTCAGTACACCAGACACATTCACACGATGCTTGGATAGGACTTATGTTAGTATACGGATTAGTATTGCGGTTGGGTTGCCCTCTTGTGCTGCACATTACAAGGCATGGCGCCATTACTTCAGTTATGGACATCCACACATTACAAGGCCGAGAATTTACTTAGAGTCTTTGGCCAGTTTTTGGCTGGGAAAAAAAAATTGTTAATTTTATAGCACACTAAATTTGGACAAAAAATGTGATGATTTTATTTTTTCACCTCAATCTCCACTTTTGGAGAAAAAAATTAGACTAGCAAAGGGAAGTTCAACTGCCTGAGAGATTTACTATGATTTATGCCAATACCTGGCATAAGTTATGGAACAAATCTGAAGCAGCTGAGAGCTGGCATAGACTCCACATTCTGGCACACAGATTGGCCAGAGATATGTCAAGTGTATTAAGAAATCATCGCCTCTTAAAAGATTTGGTGCACTTTGGATTAAGATTGCCATATACAGCGACGTACATTTTCCAAAATGTGTTTGTGACTTGTTCCATGTAGAACTATGTATCACAGGGAAGATGGGTTGGGATGATTCTGATGGAGGGTTGTCCGTCTTGTGGTGATGGCGCGGGGTGCGAACTGCTCTGATAGACATCTACCCATCCATCATTTACCAAAGTGCTGCTTGTACAGGAAAATGATGGCGGGCGCTGATGTTCCTGAATTCTGATTATCACCATCTTCTTTTCTCTCCAATAGGACCCAGGAGAAGGAAGCGGCAACATACTATGCACTACCGGCATACTACAACATCTGTGCCGATGAGTTGCCGCAGAAAACCATCAAAATCTTCTTGCAAAAGCAGTTTGTATTTCACTGTAGGACCCCTATGATAGTGACTATTACCACAATACCTGGTGCTATTCTTCATAGACATAATCCCACACTCATCATATAATCACACATCAGGGACAAGGGGCCATAGATAAAACAATGATAAAAGCGGGAATGTAGAAGGAAATATAACACAAATATCAGCTATCACCCAGGAGCCCCTATTATAATGTTACTCTTCTTCATTGCTCTCTTGCAAGGGGAGAGAAGCCGATATCACCGACTTGCCATGGCAAGCCAATCATAGAAAGCAGACCTTCATACAGTCACCAAAAAATGTCAGCTGCAATATGATTGGTTGTTACTGAAAATTCCTTGTTTATAATTCTTTCCTTTTCTTCTCCCACAGGTGGCGGGAGACCACCAATTACAGCAGCGTGGTTTATTACCAGTAAGTATCACCTAGCAGGATGACCCTATTGTTCCAGTGTTATAAGAATTGCTGTTTTTTCTTTCTAAAGGCCCATTTAGATGAAAAAATTCTTGCTCAAAAGACATGTTTTGAGCGACAAACGTTGTGTGCATTTACATGGCGAGATGATTGCTCAAAATTCGTTCACATGGCAGTTTAGGTGATTGTTTCAAAAGTTCACTTTGCATAAGAGTGTAAATGAAGGCTCACAATGTATGCTTGAAAAAGGCCACGTACAGTGGCTGAAACGCGTTGCAAAATAAACTAGTTATTTCCATACATATTGGAATTTTTCTCCAGCAAGCGCTGGGGTCATTTTTCTTTCTACCATTTTCCTGAATCTATTGGGTCTCCTCCTTGGGGCACTCAAGGAACCCTGCAGCTCTGCCAATCTGTGGATGTGGAGGAAGAATTTTCATCAAAAATTTTAAGGCGATCTTGGACCGAGAGGTGCTGGCAGGGCCTGTCTTGGCATAAGACCCTGTGCAGTACCGGGTAAGTCCTCATTTAATATCTTATATCTCACTATATATGACCGCAGGAGCGCTACGCTGACCTCTGTATATCTCACAATGTATGCAGAAGACAAGTGGGACCGCTATCTTTTGCATACTCCTGCTGTTTTCACGGAGCACTCAGCAAGTAAATAGCTGAGCGCTCTGAGCAGGGTATGCAGAACACAGCTGGACTGCTGTCTTCTGCATACTCTTGCAGTGCTCTCCGAGCAGGATGCCAGCCGAAACAATAATATCAGCGGTATCCCACTGAGAGCTTGCTGAAAGAGATGGATGAACAACTTGTTAATGAAAAATGCACGAAGTCCGTTCAGTTAGACCCAACGATTCTTGCTCAAAAGACAGCTTTGAGCGATTTTTGATCGAGAATCGTTGGGTTTAAATAGGCTTTAATTCTCCTCTTAATAAAAGGACAGAAAGGAGTGACAGTTCATTAGTAACCCCCATTTACCCCAAAATGGGACACTTAACCTATTTAAATTATCCCACTATAATAAACCGCATATGGGACCTCTGATGGGATAATTACAATGTTATGGCTATCAGAGCATGGAGATGCAAAAATAGCAAAAGTCACTGCTTCCTTAAAGCCTAAAATACACCAATCTTGAAAGGGTTAACCCTACCACCTGGAGATTTTCTTTTTATATGTACAGTTATATTATCCTCTGGCCCCATTAGCCACCAGAACTAAATGTATATATATGTTATGTGTTGTTCAACAGAGAAGAAGATGACGAAGAGGAGGATAACGAAACACCTTCCAGCCTCCAAGATACCAGCAATAGGGACACATCTGAGAGCATCCCTGTGTAAGTACCGAATTATCTCCAATGGGTTTATTGTATAAATACACCATATATTACACAACACCAGGTATATATATATATATATATATATATATATATATATATATATATAATGTTATGTGTTATCTAATAGGGAAGAAGACGAGAAGGAAAAGGATGGAGGTGATGATGGTGGAAAAATCAGTACTAGTCTAGCTAATAAGACAGAAGATGGCAACCTTATCCGTGAATGTCAAATGACTGATAAGGCAGAGAACATCAAGAGGTAAGTACAGAATTATCTCCCATGGGCATATTGTATACACACCATATATTACACAACAGAGATATGTAATTGACTATTGATAAGTGTCTAATAGAATGGAAAAGAGTACAGATAGGATAAAATGTAGCAGAATTAGGAATTGGGGGGTAATGATGATGAAGAGGATGAGGCAGGATACATGTTGGGATGGATCTGATTGTAGGACCCTGCAGTAGTGACTGTTACCCAAATATCTGGGTTCATCCCCCTGGACATCACCCCACACTCCCTCATCGGAAATCACACTTCAGAGACAAGGGGTGGGTGGTGAAAGGGAAGTAATATGAATAAGCTCTCATACAAGCATTCCATCATCGGTTCATGGTATGTCATGGATGGACACGCAATATAATGTTTCAGTTTTTGTTTTGGGACATTTAGTTTCTCATGTTGTCCATTTTTTTCCAGCAACAGAAGCGTCCGACGCACCGGAAGATGGGCCAGATTTACCAGGTGAATACAAATTCAGTCTTATGTCTGACGGTATTTTTTCTGTGAGGTTTATGGAGGCAGGGAAATAAAACTTAGGTTACTACATTTGCATTGGGGATTTTGTTTTCTTGCTCTATTATGAGAACAGGAAAACAGAATCCTCGGCCAAAGAGTTCCTTTTTATAATAGAACCATAAGGCATTGAGCTGACCCCATTGACTATAATGGATCTGTTCAGTTGCTGTTATCCCGCAGCATTTTACCAGACACGCAACATTTTTTGTCCACCATTTTATGTGTGATCTGCGCCAGGGGCTCCAAACAGAAACTGGCACTGATGTGAGCAAAGCTTTATAGCTTTATGTTCTCCCTACATTTGTCTATGTACAGATTAGAGGTAATGGTGACCCTATAGTTACTGGATACCTGAATTAGATCCTCTGGTTTATAGTCTGGCTTGCTGCATATTGTTAGGTTCTACGGCCATTGTGCCGACCCTACGGCCATTTAACCCAAAACAGGGTTGGACTGTTTCAGTTTGCTCCTCACTAATGAGCAGATTCATGTTCAGTACCTAAAATCACAACTTGCTGAGACAAGGATAGGTACACTAGTCCGTGTAGGGAAGGATAATAGGGGCCAAGCACCACTGAACCCCCAAGTCTCACACTTCTTTTCTTCTTTATTTAGAGCTTTCCGAGGACTCTTCTCATGTTGCAGAACAAGAACATGCCATGAAAACGACTAGAAGCTTTCACCTCCCCAATCTTCCTTCCCTTCTCCCATAACCCTCTCCTCTCTCCACTCCCATAACCCTCTCCCCAAACCCCTTTCCCACCCCATAACTCTCTCCCCTCCCCACACCCATCAGATAATCACTTTTGAGAGACCATGAACATGCAGAATATCAAAAGTTATGCTTCCCTAAAAACCTAAAATACACCAGTCCTAGAAGGGTTAACCCTACCACCTGGAGATTTTCCTTTTCTATGTACGGTTATATTATCCTCTGGCCCCATTAGCCACCAGAACTAAATGTATATATATGTTATGTGTTGTTCAACAGAGAAGAAGATGACGAAGAGGAGGATAACGAAACACCTTCCAGCCTCCAAGATACCAGCAATAGGGACACATCTGAGAGCATCCCTGTGTAAGTACCGAATTATCTCCAATGGGTTTATTGTATAAATACACCATATTTTACACAACATTAGGTATATATATATATATATATATATATATATATATATATATATATATATATATATATATATATATATATGTTATGTGTTGTTCAACAGAGAAGAAGATGGCAAAGAGCAGGACAATCAGACACCTTCCAGCATTGAAGATTCCAGCAATAGGGACACATCCGGAAGCATCACTGTCTAAGTACCGAGTTATCTCCAATGGGTGTATTGTATAAATAAACCATATATTACACAACACTAGGTGTATATATATATATTATGTGTTATCCAATAGGGAAGAAGACGAGAAGGAAAAGGATGGAGGCGATGATGGCGGAAATGTCAGTCCTAGTCTAGCTAGTAAGATAGAAGATGGCAACCTTATCCGTGAATGTCAAATCACTGATAAGGCAGAGATCATCAAGAGGTAAGTGCAGAATTATCTCCCATGGGCATATTGTATACACACCACATATTACGCAACACTAGGTATATATATATATATAAATTAATATATATTTATATATATGTTATGTGTTATCTAATAGGGAAGAAGACGAGAAGGAAAAGGATGGAAGTGATGATGGTGGAAAAATCAGTCCTAGTCTAGCTAGTAAGATAGAAGATGGCAACCTTATCTGTGAATGTCAAATGACTAATAAGGCAGAGATCATCAAGAGGTAAGTACAGAATTATCTCCCATGGGCATATTGTATACATACCATATATTACACAAAATTAGAGATATGTAATTGATTATTGATAAGTGGAATAGAATGGAAAAGAGTACAGATGGGATAACATGTAACAGAATGAGGAATTGGGGGGTAATGATGAGGAGGAGGATGAGGCAGGATACATGTTGGGATGGTCTGATTGTAGGACCCTGCAGTAGTGACTGTTACCCAAATATCTGGGCTCATCCCCCTGGACATCACCCCACACTCCCTCATTGGAAATCACACTTCAGAGACAAGGGGTGGGTGGTGAAAGGGAAGTAATATGAATAACCTCTCATACAAGCATTCCATCATCGGTTCATGGTATGTCATGGATGGACACACAATATAATGTTTTAGTTTTTGTTTTGGGACAGTTAGTTTCTCATCTTGTCCATTTTTTTCCAGCAACAGAAGCGTCCGATGCACCGGAAGATGGGTCAGATTTACCAGGTGAATACAAATTCAGTCTTTATGTCTGACGGTATTTTTTCTGTGAGGTTTATGGAGGCAGGGAAATAAAACTTAGATTATTACATTTGCATTGGGGATTTTGCTTTCTTACTCTATTATGAGAACAGGAAAACAGAATCCTCGGCCAAAGGGTTCCTTTTTATAATAGAACCTTAAGGCATTGAGCTGACCCCATTGACTATAATGGGTCTGTTCAGTTGCTGTCATCCCGCAGCATTTTACCGGACACGCAACATTTTTTGTCCACCATTTCATGTGTGATCTGCGCCAGGGGCTCCAAACAGAAACTGGCACTGATGTGAGCAAAGCTTTATAGCTTTATGTTCTCCCTACATTTGTCTATGTACAGATTAGAGGTAATGGTGACCCTATAGTTACTGGATACCTGAATTAGATCCTCTGGTTTATAGTCTGGCTTGCTGCATATTGTTAGGTTCTACGGCCATTGTGCCGACCCTACGGCCATTTAACCCAAAACAGGGTTGGACTGTTTCAGTTTGCTCATCACTAATGAGCAGATTCATGTTCAGTACCTAAAATCACAACTTGCTGAGACAAGGATAGGTACACTAGTCCGTGTAGGGAAGGATAATAAGGGCCAAGCACCACTGAACCCCCAAGTCTCACACTTCTTTTCTTCTTTATTTAGAGCTTTCCGAGGACTCTTCTCATGTTGCAGAGCAGGAACATGCCATGAAAACGACTAGAAGCTTTCACCTCCCCAATCTTCCTTCCCTTCTCCCATAACCCTCTCCTCTCTCCACTCCCATAACCCTCTCCCCAAACTCCTTTCCCACCCCCATAACTCTCTCCCCTCCCCACACCCATCAGATAATCACTTTTGAGAGACCATGAACATGCAGAATATCAAAAGTTATGCTTCCCTAAAAACCTAAAATACACCAGTCCTAGAAGGGTTAACCCTACCACCTGGAGATTTTCCTTTTCTATGTACAGTTATATTATCCTATGGCCCCATTAGCCACCAGAACTAAATGTATATATATGTTATGTGTTGTTCAACAGAGAAGAAGATGACGAAAAGGAGGATAATGAAACACCTTGCAGCCTCCAAAATACCAGCAATAGAGACACATCTGAGAGCATCCCTGTGTAAGTACCGAATTATCTCCAATGGGTTTATTGTATAAATACACCATATTTTACACAACACTAGGTATATATATATATATATATATATATATATGTTATGTGTTGTTCAACAGAGAAGAAGATGGCAAAGAGCAGGACAATCAGACACCTTCCAGCATTGAAGATTCCAGCAATAGGGACACATCCGGCAGCATCACTGTCTAAGTACCGAGTTATCTCCAATGGGTGTATTGTATAAATACACCATATATTACACAACACTTGGTGTATATATATATGTTATGTGTTATCCAATAGGGAAGAAGACGAGAAGGAAAAGGATGGAGGCGATGATGGCGGAAATGTCAGTCCTAGTCTAGCTAGTAAGATAGAAGATGGCAACCTTATCCGTGAATGTCAAATCACTGATAAGGCAGAGATCATCAAGAGGTAAGTTCAGAATTATCTCCCATGGGCATATTATATACACACCATATATTACACAACACTAGGTATATATACATATAAATTAATATATATTTATATATATGTTATGTGTTATCTAATAGGGAAGAAGACGAGAAGGAAAAGGATGGAGGTGATGATGGTGGAAAAATCAGTCCTAGTCTAGCTAGTAAGATAGAAGATGGCAACCTTATCTGTGAATGTCAAATGACTAATAAGGCAGAGATCATCAAGAGGTAAGTACAGAATTATCTCCCATGGGCATATTGTATACATACCATATATTACACAAAATTAGAGATATGTAATTGATTATTGATAAGTGGAATAGAATGGAAAAGAGTACAGATGGGATAACATGTAGCAGAATGAGGAATTGGGGGGTAATGATGAGGAGGAGGATGAGGCAGGATACATGTTGGGATGGATCTGATTGTAGGACCCTGCAGTAGTGACTGTTGCCCAAATATCTGGGCTCATTCCCCTGGACATCACCCCACTCTCCCTCATTGGAAATCACACTTCAGAGACAAGGGGTGGGTGGTGAAAGGGAAGTAATATGAATAACCTCTCATACAAGCATTCCATCATCGGTTCATGGTATGTCATGGATGGACACACAATATAATGTTTTAGTTTTTGTTTTGGGACATTTAGTTTCTCATCTTGTCCATTTTCTTCCAGCAACAGAAGCGTCCGACGCACCGGAAGATGGGCCAGATTTACCAGGTGAATACAAATTCAGTCTTTATGTCTGACGGTATTTTTTCTGTGAGGTTTATGGAGGCAGGGAAATAAAACTTAGGTTATTACATTTGCAATAGGGGTTTTGTTTTCTTGCTCTATTATGAGAACAGGAAAACAGAATCCTCGGCCAAAGGGTTCCTTTTTATAATAGAACCTTAAGGCATTGAGCTGACCCCATTGACTATAATGGGTCTGTTCAGTTGCTGTCATCCCGCAGCATTTTACCGGACACGCAACATTTTTTGTCCACCATTTCATGTGTGATCTGCGCCAGGGGCTCCGAACAGAAACTGGCACTGATGTGAGCAAAGCTTTATAGCTTTATGTTCTCCCTACATTTGTCTATGTACAGATTGGAGGTAATGGTGATCCTATAGTTACTGGATACCTGAATTAGATCCTCTGGTTTATAGTCTGGCTTGCTGCATATTGTTAGGTTCTACGGCCATTGTGCCGACCCTACGGCCATTTAACCCAAAACAGGGTTGGACTGTTTCAGTTTGCTCATCACTAATGAGCAGATCCATGTTCAGTACCTAAAATCACAACTTGCTGAGACAAGGATAGGTACACTAGTCCGTGTAGGGAAGGATAATAGGGGCCAAGCACCACTGAACCCCCAAGTCTCACACTTCTTTTCTTCTTTATTTAGAGCTTTCCGAGGACTCTTCTCATGTTGCAGAGCAAGAACATGCCATGAAAACGACTAGAAGCTTTCACCTCCCCAATCTTCCTTCCCTTCTCCCATAACCCTCTCCTCTCTCCACTCCCATAACCCTCTCCCCAAACCCCTTTCCCACCCCCATAACTCTCTCCCCTCCCCACACCCATCAGATAATCACTTTTGAGAGACCATGAACATGCAGAATATCAAAAGTTATGCTTCCTTAAAGCCTAAAATACACCAGTCCTGAAAGGGTTAACCCTACCACCTGGAGATTTTCCTTTTCTATGTACAGTTATATTATCCTCTGGCCCCATTAGCCACCAGAACTAAATGTATATATATGTTATGTGTTGTTCAACAGAGAAGAAGATGACGAAGAGGAGGATAATGAAACACCTTCCAGCCTCCAAGATACCAGCAATAGAGACACATCTGAGAGCATCCCTGTGTAAGTACCGAATTATCTCCAATGGGTTTATTGTATAAATACACCATATATTACACAACACTAGGTATATATATATATATATGTTATGTGTTGTTCAACAGAGAAGAAGATGGCAAAGAGCAGGACAATCAGACACCTTCCAGCATTGAAGATTCCAGCAATAGGGACACATCCGGCAGCATCACTGTCTAAGTACCAAGTTATCTCCAATGGGTGTATTGTATAAGTACACCATATGTTACACAACACTAGGTGTATATATATATGTTATGTGTTATCCAATAGGGAAGAAGACGAGAAGGAAAAGGATGGAGGCGATGATGGCGGAAATGTCAGTCCTAGTCTAGCTAGTAAGCTGGAAGATGGCAACCTTATCTGTGAATGTCAAATGACTAATAAGGCAGAGATCATCAAGAGGTAGGTACAGAATTATCTCCCATGGGCATATTGTATACATACCATATATTACACAAAATTAGAGATATGTAATTGATTATTGATAAGTGGAATAGAATGGAAAAGAGTACAGATGGGATAACATGTAACAGAATGAGGAATTGGGGGGTAATGATGAGGAGGAGGATGAGGCAGGATACATGTTGGGATGGATCTGATTGTAGGACCCTGCAGTAGTGACTGTTACCCAAATATCTGGGCCCATCCCCCTGGACATCACCCCACACTCCCTAATTGGAAATCACACTTCAGAGACAAGGGGTGGGTGGTGAAAGGGAAGTAATATGAATAACCTCTCATACAAGCATTCCATCATCGGTTCATGGTATGTCATGGATGGACACACAATATAATGTTTTAGTTTTTGTTTTGGGACAGTTAGTTTCTCATCTTGTCCATTTTTTTCCAGCAACAGAAGCGTCCGACGCACCGGAAGATGGGCCAGATTTACCAGGTGAATACAAATTCAGTCTTTATGTCTGACGGTATTTTTTCTGTGAGGTTTATGGAGGCAGGGAAATAAAACTTAGGTTATTACATTTGCATTGGGGATTTTGTTTTCTTGCTCTATTATGAGAACAGGAAAACAGAATCCTCGGCCAAAGGGTTCCTTTTTATAATAGAACCTTAAGGCATTGAGCTGACCCCATTGACTATAATGGGTCTGTTCAGTTGCTGTCATCCCGCAGCATTTTACCGGACACGCAACATTTTTTGTCCACCATTTCATGTGTGATCTGCGCCAGGGGCACCAAACAGAAACTGGCACTGATGTGAGCAAAGCTTTATAGCTTTATGTTCTCCCTACATTTGTCTATGTACAGATTAGAGGTAATGGTGATCCTATAGTTACTGGATACCTGAATTAGATCCTCTGGTTTATAGTCTGGCTTGCTGCATATTGTTAGGTTCTACGGCCATTGTGCCGACCCTACGGCCATTTAACCCAAAACAGGGTTGGACTGTTTCAGTTTGCTCATCACTAATGAGCAGATCTATGTTCAGTACCTAAAATCACAACTTGCTGAGACAAGGATAGGTACACTAGTCCGTGTAGGGAAGGATAATAGGGGCCAAGCACCACTGAACCCCCAAGTCTCACACTTCTTTTCTTCTTTATTTAGAGCTTTCCGAGGACTCTTCTCATGTTGCAGAGCAAGAACATGCCATGAAAACGACTAGAAGCTTTCACCTCCCCAATCTTCCTTCCCTTCTCCCATAACCCTCTCCTCTCTCCACTCCCATAACCCTCTCCCCAAACCCCTTTCCCACCCCCATAACTTTCTCCCCTCCCCACACCCATCAGATAATCACTTTTGAGAGACCATGAACATGCAGAATATCAAAAGTTATGCTTCCTTAAATCCTAAAATACACCAGTCCTGAAAGGGTTAACCCTACCACCTGGAGATTTTCCTTTTCTATGTACAGTTATATTATCCTCTGGCCCCATTAGCCACCAGAACTAAATGTATATATATGTTATGTGTTGTTCAACAGAGAAGAAGATGACGAAGAGGAGGATAATGAAACACCTTCCAGCCTCCAAGATACCAGCAATAGAGACACATCTGAGAGCATCCCTGTGTAAGTACCGAATTATCTCCAATGGGTTTATTGTATAAATACACCATATATTACACAACACTAGGTATATATATATATATATATATATATATATATATATATATATATATATATATATATATGTTATGTGTTGTTCAACAGAGAAGAAGATGGCAAAGAGCAGGACAATCAGACACCTTCCAGCATTGAAGATTCCAGCAATAGGGACACATCCGGCAGCATCACTGTCTAAGTACCGAGTTATCTCCAATGGGTGTATTGTATAAGTACACCATATGTTACACAACACTAGGTGTATATATATATGTTATGTGTTATCCAATAGGGAAGAAGACGAGAAGGAAAAGGATGGAGGCGATGATGGCGGAAATGTCAGTCCTAGTCTAGCTAGTAAGCTGGAAGATGGCAACCTTATCTGTGAATGTCAAATGACTAATAAGGCAGAGATCATCAAGAGGTAAGTACAGAATTATCTCCCATGGGCATATTGTATACATACCATATATTACACAAAATTAGAGATATGTAATTGATTATTGATAAGTGGAATAGAATGGAAAAGAGTACAGATGGGATAACATGTAACAGAATGAGGAATTGGGGGGTAATGATGAGGAGGAGGATGAGGCAGGATACATGTTGGGATGGATCTGATTGTAGGATCCTGCAGTAGTGACTGTTACCCAAATATCTGGGCTCATCCCCCTGGACATCACCCCACACTCCCTCATTGGAAATCACACTTCAGAGACAAGGGGTGGGTGGTGAAAGGGAAGTAATATGAATAACCTCTCATACAAGCATTCCATCATCGGTTCATGGTATGTCATGGATGGACACACAATATAATGTTTTCGTTTTTGTTTTGGGACATTTAGTTTCTCATCTTGTCCATTTTTTTCCAGCAACAGAAGCATCCGACGCACCGGAAGGTGGGCCAGATTTACCAGGTGAATACAAATTCAGTCTTTATGTCTGACGGTATTTTTTCTGTGAGGTTTATGGAGGCAGGGAAATAAAACTTAGGTTATTACATTTGCAATAGGGATTTTGTTTTCTTGCTCTATTATGAGAACAGGAAAACAGAATCCTCGGCCAAAGGGTTCCTTTTTATAATAGAACCTTAAGGCATTGAGCTGACCCCATTGACTATAATGGGTCTGTTCAGTTGCTGTCATCCTGCAGCATTTTACCGGACACGCAACATTTTTTGTCCACCATTTCATGTGTGATCTGCGCCAGGGGCTCCAAACAGAAACTGGCACTGATGTGAGCAAAGCTTTATAGCTTTATGTTCTCCTTACATTTGTCTATGTACAGATTAGAGGTAATGGCGATCCTGTAGTTATTGGATACCTGAATTAGATCCTCTGGTTTATAGTCTGGCTTGCTGCATATTGTTAGGTTCTACGGCCATTGTGCCGACCCTACGGCCATTTAACCCAAAACAGGGTTGGACTGTTTCAGTTTGCTCATCACTAATGAGCAGATTCATGTTCAGTACCTAAAATCACAACTTGCTGAGACAAGGATAGGTACACTAGTCCGTGTAGGGAAGGATAATAGGGGCCAAGCACCACTGAACCCCCAAGTCTCACACTTCTTTTCTTCTTTATTTAGAGCTTTCCGGGGACTCTTCTCATGTTGCAGAGCAAGAACATGCCATGAAAACGACTAGAAGCTTTCACCTCCCCAATCTTCCTTCCCTTCTCCCATAACCCTCTCCTCTCTCCACTCCCATAACCCTCTCCCCAAACCCCTTTCCCACCCCCATAACTCTCTCCCCTCCCCACACCCATCAGATAATCACTTTTGAGAGACCATGAACATGCAGAATATTAAAAGTTATGCTTCCTTAAAGCCTAAAATACACCAGTCCTGAAAGGGTTAACCCTACCACCTGGAGATTTTACTTTTCTATGTACGGTTATATTATCCTATGGCCCCATTAGCCACCTGAACTAAATGTATATATATGTTATGTGTTGTTCAACAGAGAAGAAGATGACGAAGAGGAGGATAATGAAACACCTTCCAGCCTCCAAGATACCAGCAATAGAGACACATCTGAGAGCATCCCTGTGTAAGTACCGAATTATCTCCAATGGGTTTATTGTATAAATACACCATATATTACACAACACTAGGTATATATATATATATATATATGTTATGTGTTGTTCAACAGAGAAGAAGATGGCAAAGAGCAGGACAATCAGACACCTTCCAGCATTGAAGATTCCAGCAATAGGGACACATCCGGCAGCATCACTGTCTAAGTACCGAGTTATCTCCATTGGGTGTATTGTATAAATACACCATATGTTACACAACACTAGGTGTATATATATATGTTATGTGTTATCCAATAGGGAAGAAGACGAGAAGGAAAAGGATGGAGGCGATGATGGCGGAAATGTCAGTCCTAGTCTAGCTAGTAAGATAGAAGATGGCAACCTTATCCGTGAATGTCAAATGACTAATAAGGCAGAGATCATCAAGAGGTAAGTACAGAATTATCTCCCATGGGCATATTGTATACACACCACATATTACACAACACTAGGTATATATATATACAAATTAATATATATTTATATATATGTTATGTGTTATCTAATAGGGAAGAAGACGAGAAGGAAGAGGATGGAGGTGATGATGGTGGAAAAATCAGTCCTAGTCTAGCTAGTAAGATAGAAGATGGCAACCTTATCTGTGAATGTCAAATGACTAATAAGGCAGAGATCATCAAGAGGTAAGTACAGAATTATCTCCCATGGGCATATTGTATACATACCATATATTACACAAAATTAGAGATATGTAATTGATTATTGATAAGTGGAATAGAATGGAAAAGAGTACAGATGGGATAACATGTAACAGAATGAGGAATTGGGGGGTAATGATGAGGAGGAGGATGAGGCAGGATACATGTTGGGATGGATCTGATTGTAGGACCCTGCAGTAGTGACTGTTACCCAAATATCTGGGCTCATCCCCCTGGACATCACCCCACACTCCCTCATTGGAAATCACACTTCAGAGACAAGGGGTGGGTGGTGAAAGGGAAGTAATATGAATAAGCTCTCATACAAGCATTCCATCATCGGTTCATGGTATGTCATGGATGGACACACAATATAATGTTTTAGTTTTTGTTTTGGGACAGTTAGTTTCTCATCTTGTCCATTTTTTTCCAGCAACAGAAGCATCCGACGCACCGGAAGATGGGCCAGATTTACCAGGTGAATACAAATTCAGTCTTTATGTCTGACGGTATTTTTTCTGTGAGGTTTATGGAGGCAGGGAAATAAAACTTAGGTTATTACATTTGCATTGGGGATTTTCTTTTCTTGCTCTATTATGAGAACAGGAAAACAGAATCCTCGGCCAAAGGGTTCCTTTTTATAATAGAACCTTAAGGCACAGAGCTGACCCCATTGACTATAATGGGTCTGTTCAGTTGCTGTCATCCCGCAGCATTTTACCGGACACGCAACATTTTTTGTCCACCATTTCATGTGTGATCTGCGCCAGGGGCTCCAAACAGAAACTGGCACTGATGTGAGCAAAGCTTTATAGCTTTATGTTCTCCCTACATTTGTCTATGTACAGATTGGAGGTAATGGTGATCCTATAGTTACTGGATACCTGAATTAGATCCTCTGGTTTATAGTCTGGCTTGCTGCATATTGTTAGGTTCTACGGCCATTGTGCCGACCCTACGGCCATTTAACCCAAAACAGGGTTGGACTGTTTCAGTTTGCTCATCACTAATGAGCAGATTCATGTTCAGTACCTAAAATCACAACTTGCTGAGACAAGGATAGGTACACTAGTCCGTGTAGGGAAGGATAATAGGGGCCAAGCACCACTGAACCCCCAAGTCTCACACTTCTTTTCTTCTTTATTTAGAGCTTTCCGAGGACTCTTCTCATGTTGCAGAGCAAGAACATGCCATGAAAACGACTAGAAGCTTTCACCTCCCCAATCTTCCTTCCCTTCTCCCATAACCCTCTCCTCTCTCCACTCCCATAACCCTCTCCCCAAACCCCTTTCCCACCCACATAACTCTCTCCCCTCCCCACACCCATCAGATAATCACTTTTGAGAGACCATGAACATGCAGAATATTAAAAGTTATGCTTCCTTAAAGCCTAAAATACACCAGTCCTGAAAGGGTTAACCCTACCACCTGGAGATTTTACTTTTCTATGTACGGTTATATTATCCTATGGCCCCATTAGCCACCAGAACTAAATGTATATATATGTTATGTGTTGTTCAACAGAGAAGAAGATGACGAAGAGGAGGATAATGAAACACCTTCCAGCCTCCAAGATACCAGCAATAGAGACACATCTGAGAGCATCCCTGTGTAAGTACCGAATTATCTCCAATGGGTTTATTGTATAAATACACCATATATTACACAACACTAGGTATATATATATATATATATGTTATGTGTTGTTCAAAAGAGAAGAAGATGGCAAAGAGCAGGACAATCAGACACCTTCCAGCATTGAAGATTCCAGCAATAGGGACACATCCGGCAGCATCACTGTCTAAGTTCCGAGTTATCTCCAATGGGTGTATTGTATAAATACACCATATATTACACAACACTAGGTGTATATATATATATGTTATGTGTTATCCAATAGGTAAGAAGACGAGAAGGAAAAGGATGGAGGCGATGATGGCGGAAATGTCAGTCCTAGTCTAGCTAGTAAGATAGAAGATGGCAACCTTATCAGTGAATGTCAAATGACTAATAAGGCAGAGATCATCAAGAGGTAAGTACAGAATTATCTCCCATGGGCATATTGTATACACACCACATATTACACAACACTAGGTATATATATATATAAATTAATATATATTTATATATATTGTATGTGTTATCTAATAGGGAAGAAGACGAGAAGGAAAAGGATGGAGGTGATGATGGTGGAAAAATCAGTCCTAGTCTAGCTAGTAAGATAGAAGATGGCAACCTTATCTGTGAATGTCAAATGACTAATAAGGCAGAGATCATCAAGAGGTAAGTACAGAATTATCTCCCATGGGCATATTGTATACATACCATATATTACACAAAATTAGAGATATGTAATTGATTATTGATAAGTGGAATAGAATGGAAAAGAGTACAGATGGGATAACATGTAGCAGAATGAGGAATTGGGGGTAATGATGAGGAGGAGGATGAGGCAGGATACATGTTGGGATGGATCTGATTGTAGGACCCTGCAGTAGTGACTGTTGCCCAAATATCTGGGCTCATCCCCCTGGACATCACCCCACACTCCCTCATTGGAAATCACACTTCAGAGACAAGGGGTGGGTGGTGAAAGGGAAGTAATATGAATAAGCTCTCATACAAGCATTCCATCATCGGTTCATGGTATGTCATGAATGGACACACAATATAATGTTTTAGTTTTTGTTTTGGGACAGTTAGTTTCTCATCTTGTCCATTTTTTTCCAGCAACAGAAGCGTCCGACGCACCGGAAGATGGGCCAGATTTACCAGGTGAATACAAATTCAGTCTTTATGTCTGACGGTATTTTTTCTGTGAGGTTTATGGAGGCAGGGAAATAAAACTTAGGTTATTACATTTGCATTGGGGATTTTCTTTTCTTGCTCTATTATGAGAACAGGAAAACAGAATCCTCGGCCAAAGGGTTCCTTTTTATAATAGAACCTTAAGGCACAGAGCTGACCCCATTGACTATAATGGGTCTGTTCAGTTGCTGTCATCCCGCAGCATTTTACCGGACACGCAACATTTTTTGTCCACCATTTCATGTGTGATCTGCGCCAGGGGCTCCAAACAGAAACTGGCACTGATGTGAGCAAAGCTTTATAGCTTTATGTTCTCCCTACATTTGTCTATGTACAGATTGGAGGTAATGGTGATCCTATAGTTACTGGATACCTGAATTAGATCCTCTGGTTTATAGTCTGGCTTGCTGCATATTGTTAGGTTCTACGGCCATTGTGCCGACCCTACGGCCATTTAACCCAAAACAGGGTTGGACTGTTTCAGTTTGCTCATCACTAATGAGCAGATTCATGTTCAGTACCTAAAATCACAACTTGCTGAGACAAGGATAGGTACACTAGTCCGTGTAGGGAAGGATAATAGGGGCCAAGCACCACTGAACCCCCAAGTCTCACACTTCTTTTCTTCTTTATTTAGAGCTTTCCGAGGACTCTTCTCATGTTGCAGAGCAAGAACATGCCATGAAAACGACTAGAAGCTTTCACCTCCCCAATCTTCCTTCCCTTCTCCCATAACCCTCTCCTCTCTCCACTCCCATAACCCTCTCCCCAAACCCCTTTCCCACCCCCATAACTCTCTCCCCTCCCCACACCCATCAGATAATCACTTTTGAGAGACCATGAACATGCAGAATATTAAAAGTTATGCTTCCTTAAAGCCTAAAATACACCAGTCCTGAAAGGGTTAACCCTACCACCTGGAGATTTTACTTTTCTATGTACGGTTATATTATCCTATGGCCCCATTAGCCACCAGAACTAAATGTATATATATGTTATGTGTTGTTCAACACAGAAGAAGATGACGAAGAGGAGGATAATGAAACACCTTCCAGCCTCCAAGATACCAGCAATAGAGACACATCTGAGAGCATCCCTGTGTAAGTACCGAATTATCTCCAATGGGTTTATTGTATAAATACACCATATATTACACAACACTAGGTATATATATATATATATATATGTTATGTGTTGTTCAAAAGAGAAGAAGATGGCAAAGAGCAGGACAATCAGACACCTTCCAGCATTGAAGATTCCAGCAATAGGGACACATCCGGCAGCATCACTGTCTAAGTTCCGAGTTATCTCCAATGGGTGTATTGTATAAATACACCATATATTACACAACACTAGGTGTATATATATATATGTTATGTGTTATCCAATAGGTAAGAAGACGAGAAGGAAAAGGATGGAGGCGATGATGGCGGAAATGTCAGTACTAGTCTAGCTAGTAAGATAGAAGATGGCAACCTTATCAGTGAATGTCAAATGACTAATAAGGCAGAGATCATCAAGAGGTAAGTACAGAATTATCTCCCATGGGCATATTGTATACACACCACATATTACACAACACTAGGTATATATATATATATAAATTAATATATATTTATATATATTGTATGTGTTATCTAATAGGGAAGAAGACGAGAAGGAAAAGGATGGAGGTGATGATGGTGGAAAAATCAGTCCTAGTCTAGCTAGTAAGATAGAAGATGGCAACCTTATCTGTGAATGTCAAATGACTAATAAGGCAGAGATCATCAAGAGGTAAGTACAGAATTATCTCCCATGGGCATATTGTATACATACCATATATTACACAAAATTAGAGATATGTAATTGATTATTGATAAGTGGAATAGAATGGAAAAGAGTACAGATGGGATAACATGTAGCAGAATGAGGAATTGGGGGGTAATGATGATGAAGAGGATGAGGCAGGATACATGTTGGGATGGATCTGATTGTAGGACCCTGCAGTAGTGACTGTTGCCCAAATATCTGGGCTCATCCCCCTGGACATCACCCCACACTCCCTCATTGGAAATCACACTTCAGAGACAAGGGGTGGGTGGTGAAAGGGAAGTAATATGAATAAGCTCTCATACAAGCATTCCATCATCGGTTCATGGTATGTCATGGATAGACACACAATATAATGTTTTAGTTTTTGTTTTGGGACAGTTAGTTTCTCATCTTGTCCATTTTTTTCCAGCAACAGAAGCGTCCGACGCACCGGAAGATGGGCCAGATTTACCAGGTGAATACAAATTCAGTCTTTATGTCTGACGGTATTTTTTCTGTGAGGTTTTTGGAGGCAGGGAAATAAAACTTAGGTTATTACATTTGCATTGGGGATTTTCTTTTCTTGCTCTATTATGAGAACAGGAAAACAGAATCCTCGGCCAAAGGGTTCCTTTTTATAATAGAACCTTAAGGCACAGAGCTGACCCCATTGACTATAATGGGTCTGTTCAGTTGCTGTCATCCCGCAGCATTTTACCGGACACGCAACATTTTTTGTCCACCATTTCATGTGTGATCTGCGCCAGGGGCTCCAAACAGAAACTGGCACTGATGTGAGCAAAGCTTTATAGCTTTATGTTCTCCCTACATTTGTCTATGTACAGATTGGAGGTAATGGTGATCCTATAGTTACTGGATACCTGAATTAGATCCTCTGGTTTATAGTCTGGCTTGCTGCATATTGTTAGGTTCTACGGCCATTGTGCCGACCCTACGGCCATTTAACCCAAAACAGGGTTGAACTGTTTCAGTTTGCTCATCACTAATGAGCAGATTCATGTTCAGTACCTAAAATCACAACTTGCTGAGACAAGGATAGGTACACTAGTCCGTGTAGGGAAGGATAATAGGGGCCAAGCACCACTGAACCCCCAAGTCTCACACTTCTTTTCTTCTTTATTTAGAGCTTTCCGAGGACTCTTCTCATGTTGCAGAGCAAGAACATGCCATGAAAACGACTAGAAGCTTTCACCTCCCCAATCTTCCTTCCCTTCTCCCATAACCCTCTCCTCTCTCCACTCCCATAACCCTCTCCCCAAACCCCTTTCCCACCCCCATAACTCTCTCCCCTCCCCACACCCATCAGATAATCACTTTTGAGAGACCATGAACATGCAGAATATTAAGTTATGCTACCTTAAAGCCTAAAATACACCAGTCCTGAAAGGGTTAACCCTACCACCTGGAGATTTTACTTTTCTATGTACGGTTATATTATCCTATGGCCCCATTAGCCACCAGAACTAAATGTATATATATGTTATGTGTTGTTCAACACAGAAGAAGATGACGAAGAGGAGGATAATGAAACACCTTCCAGCCTCCAAGATACCAGCAATAGAGACACATCTGAGAGCATCCCTGTGTAAGTACCGAATTATCTCCAATGGGTTTATTGTATAAATACACCATATATTACACAACACTAGGTATATATATATATATATATATATATATATATATATATATATATATGTTATGTGTTGTTCAACAGAGAAGAAGATGGCAAAGAGCAGGACAATCAGACACCTTCCAGCATTGAAGATTCCAGCAATAGGGACACATCCGGCAGCATCACTGTCTAAGTTCCGAGTTATCTCCAATGGGTGTATTGTATAAATACACCATATGTTACACAACACTAGGTGTATATATATATATGTTATGTGTTATCCAATAGGGAAGAAGACGAGAAGGAAAAGGATGGAGGCGATGATGGCGGAAATGTCAGTCCTAGTCTAGCTAGTAAGATAGAAGATGGCAACCTTATCCGTGAATGTCAAATGACTAATAAGGCAGAGATCATCAAGAGGTAAGTACAGAATTATCTCCCATGGGCATATTGTATACACACCACATATTACACAACACTAGGTATATATATATATATATATATATATATAAATTAATATATATTTATATATATTGTATGTGTTATCTAATAGGGAAGAAGACGAGAAGGAAAAGGATGGAGGTGATGATGGTGGAAAAATCAGTCCTACTCTAGCTAGTAAGATAGAAGATGGCAACCTTATCTGTGAATGTCAAATGACTAATAAGGCAGAGATCATCAAGAGGTAAGTACAGAATTATCTCCCATGGGCATATTGTATACATACCATATATTACACAAAATTAGAGATATGTAATTGATTATTGATAAGTGGAATAGAATGGAAAAGAGTACAGATGGGATAACATGTAGCAGAATGAGGAATTGGGGGTAATGATGAGGAGGAGGATGAGGCAGGATACATGTTGGGATGGATCTGATTGTAGGACCCTGCAGTAGTGACTGTTGCCCAAATATCTGGGCTCATCCCCCTGGACATCACCCCACACTCCCTCATTGGAAATCAAACTTCAGAGACAAGGGGTGGGTGGTGAAAGGGAAGTAATATGAATAAGCTCTCATACAAGCATTCCATTATCGGTTCATGGTATGTCATGGATGGACACACAATATAATGTTTTAGTTTTTGTTTTGGGACAGTTAGTTTCTCATCTTGTCCATTTTTTTCCAGCAACAGAAGCGTCCGACGCACCGGAAGATGGGCCAGATTTGCCAGGTGAATACAAATTCAGTCTTTATGTCTGACGGTATTTTTTCTGTGAGGTTTATGGAGGCAGGGAAATAAAACTTAGGTTATTACATTTGCATTGGGGATTTTGTTTTCTTGCTCTATTATGAGAACAGGAAAACAGAATCCTCGGCCAAAGGGTTCCTTTTTATAATAGAACCTTAAGGCATTGAGCTGACCCCATTGACTATAATGGGTCTGTTCAGTTGCTGTCATCCCGCAGCATTTTACCGGACACGCAACATTTTTTGTCCACCATTTCATGTGTGATCTGCGCCAGGGGCTCCAAACAGAAACTGGCACTGATGTGAGCAAAGCTTTATAGCTTTATGTTCTCCCTACATTTGTCTATGTACAGATTAGAGGTAATGGTGATCCTATGGTTACTGGATACCTGAATTAGATCCTCTGGTTTATAGTCTGGCTTGCTGCATATTGTTAGGTTCTACGGCCATTGTGCCGACCCTACGGCCATTTAACCCAAAACAGGGTTGGACTGTTTCAGTTTGCTCATCACTAATGAGCAGATTCATGTTCAGTACCTAAAATCACAACTTGCTGAGACAAGGATAGGTACACTAGTCCGTGTAGGGAAGGATAATAGGGGCCAAGCACCACTGAACCCCCAAGTCTCACACTTCTTTTCTTCTTTATTTAGAGCTTTCCGAGGACTCTTCTCATGTTGCAGAGCAAGAACATGCCATGAAAACGACTAGAAGCTTTCACCTCCCCAATCTTCCTTCCCTTCTCCCATAACCCTCTCCTCTCTCCATTCCCATAACTCTCTCCCCAAACCCCTTTCCCACCCCCATAACTCTCTCCCCTCCCCACACCCATCAGATAATCACTTTTGAGAGACCATGAACATGCAGAATATCAAAAGTTATGCTTCCTTAAAGCCTAAAATACACCAGTCCTGAAAGGGTTAACCCTACCACCTGGAGATTTTCCTTTTCTATGTACGGTTATATTATCCTATGGCCCCATTAGCCACCAGAACTAAATGTATATATATGTTATGTGTTGTTCAACAGAGAAGATGACGAAGAGGAGGATAATGAAACACCTTCCAGCCTCCAAGATACCAGCAATAGAGACACATCTGAGAGCATCCCTGTGTAAGTACCGAATTATCTCCAATGGGTTTATTGTATAAATACACCATATATTACACAACACTAGGTATATATATATATATATATATTTATATATATATATATATGTTATGTGTTGTTCAACAGAGAAGAAGATGGCAAAGAGCAGGACAATCAGACACCTTCCAGCATTGAAGATTCCAGCAATAGGGACACATCCGGCAGCATCACTGTCTAAGTACCGAGTTATCTCCATTGGGTGTATTGTATAAATACACCATATGTTACACAACACTAGGTGTATATATATATGTTATGTGTTATCCAATAGGGAAGAAGACGAGAAGGAAAAGGATGGAGGCGATGATGGCGGAAATGTCAGTCCTAGTCTAGCTAGTAAGATAGAAGATGGCAACCTTATCCGTGAATGTCAAATGACTAATAAGGCAGAGATCATCAAGAGGTAAGTACAGAATTATCTCCCATGGGCATATTGTATACACACCACATATTACACAACACTAGGTATATATATATACAAATTAATATATATTTATATATATGTTATGTGTTATCTAATAGGGAAGAAGACGAGAAGGAAGAGGATGGAGGTGATGATGGTGGAAAAATCAGTCCTAGTCTAGCTAGTAAGATAGAAGATGGCAACCTTATCTGTGAATGTCAAATGACTAATAAGGCAGAGATCATCAAGAGGTAAGTACAGAATTATCTCCCATGGGCATATTGTATACATACCATATATTACACAAAATTAGAGATATGTAATTGATTATTGATAAGTGGAATAGAATGGAAAAGAGTACAGATGGGATAACATGTAACAGAATGAGGAATTGGGGGGTAATGATGAGGAGGAGGATGAGGCAGGATACATGTTGGGATGGATCTGATTGTAGGACCCTGCAGTAGTGACTGTTACCCAAATATCTGGGCTCATCCCCCTGGACATCACCCCACACTCCCTCATTGGAAATCACACTTCAGAGACAAGGGGTGGGTGGTGAAAGGGAAGTAATATGAATAAGCTCTCATACAAGCATTCCATCATCGGTTCATGGTATGTCATGGATGGACACACAATATAATGTTTTAGTTTTTGTTTTGGGACAGTTAGTTTCTCATCTTGTCCATTTTTTTCCAGCAACAGAAGCGTCCGACGCACCGGAAGATGGGCCAGATTTACCAGGTGAATACAAATTCAGTCTTTATGTCTGACGGTATTTTTTCTGTGAGGTTTATGGAGGCAGGGAAATAAAACTTAGGTTATTACATTTGCATTGGGGATTTTCTTTTCTTGCTCTATTATGAGAACAGGAAAACAGAATCCTCGGCCAAAGGGTTCCTTTTTATAATAGAACCTTAAGGCACAGAGCTGACCCCATTGACTATAATGGGTCTGTTCAGTTGCTGTCATCCCGCAGCATTTTACCGGACACGCAACATTTTTTGTCCACCATTTCATGTGTGATCTGCGCCAGGGGCTCCAAACAGAAACTGGCACTGATGTGAACAAAGCTTTATAGCTTTATGTTCTCCCTACATTTGTCTATGTACAGATTAGAGGTAATGGCGATCCTATAGTTACTGGATACCTGAATTAGATCCTCTGGTTTATAGTCTGGCTTGCTGCATATTGTTAGGTTCTACGGCCATTGTGCCGACCCTACGGCCATTTAACCCAAAACAGGGTTGGACTGTTTCAGTTTGCTCATCACTAATGAGCAGATTCATGTTCAGTACCTAAAATCACAACTTGCTGAGACAAGGATAGGTACACTAGTCCGTGTAGGGAAGGATAATAGGGGCCAAGCACCACTGAACCCCCAAGTCTCACACTTCTTTTCTTCTTTATTTAGAGCTTTCCGAGGACTCTTCTCATGTTGCAGAGCAAGAACATGCCATGAAAACGACTAGAAGCTTTCACCTCCCCAATCTTCCTTCCCTTCTCCCATAACCCTCTCCTCTCTCCACTCCCATAACCCTCTCCCCAAACCCCTTTCCCACCCCCATAACTCTCTCCCCTCCCCACACCCATCAGATAATCACTTTTGAGAGACCATGAACATGCAGAATATTAAAAGTTATGATTCCTTAAAGCCTAAAATACACCAGTCCTGAAAGGGTTAACCCTACCACCTGGAGATTTTACTTTTCTATGTACGGTTATATTATCCTATGGCCCCATTAGCCACCAGAACTAAATGTATATATATGTTATGTGTTGTTCAACAGAGAAGAAGATGACGAAGAGGAGGATAATGAAACACCTTCCAGCCTCCAAGATACCAGCAATAGAGACACATCTGAGAGCATCCCTGTGTAAGTACCGAATTATCTCCAATGGGTTTATTGTATAAATACACCATATATTACACAACACTAGGTATATATATATATATATATATATATATGTTATGTGTTGTTCAAAAGAGAAGAAGATGGCAAAGAGCAGGACAATCAGACACCTTCCAGCATTGAAGATTCCAGCAATAGGGACACATCCGGCAGCATCACTGTCTAAGTTCCGAGTTATCTCCAATGGGTGTATTGTATAAATACACCATATATTACACAACACTAGGTGTATATATATATATGTTATGTGTTATCCAATAGGTAAGAAGACGAGAAGGAAAAGGATGGAGGCGATGATGGCGGAAATGTCAGTACTAGTCTAGCTAGTAAGATAGAAGATGGCAACCTTATCAGTGAATGTCAAATGACTAATAAGGCAGAGATCATCAAGAGGTAAGTACAGAATTATCTCCCATGGGCATATTGTATACACACCACATATTACACAACACTAGGTATATATATATATAAATTAATATATATTTATATATATTGTATGTGTTATCTAATAGGGAAGAAGACGAGAAGGAAAAGGATGGAGGTGATGATGGTGGAAAAATCAGTCCTAGTCTAGCTAGTAAGATAGAAGATGGCAACCTTATCTGTGAATGTCAAATGACTAATAAGGCAGAGATCATCAAGAGGTAAGTACAGAATTATCTCCCATGGGCATATTGTATACATACCATATATTACACAAAATTAGAGATATGTAATTGATTATTGATAAGTGGAATAGAATGGAAAAGAGTACAGATGGGATAACATGTAGCAGAATGAGGAATTGGGGGTAATGATGAGGAGGAGGATGAGGCAGGATACATGTTGGGATGGATCTGATTGTAGGACCCTGCAGTAGTGACTGTTGCCCAAATATCTGGGCTCATCCCCCTGGACATCACCCCACACTCCCTCATTGGAAATCACACTTCAGAGACAAGGGGTGGGTGGTGAAAGGGAAGTAATATGAATAAGCTCTCATACAAGCATTCCATCATCGGTTCATGGTACGTCATGGATGGACACACAATATAATGTTTTTGTTTTTGTTTTGGGACATTTAGTTTCTCATCTTGTCCATTTTTTTCCAGCAACAGAAGCATCCGACGCACCGGAAGATGGGCCAGATTTACCAGGTGAATACAAATTCAGTCTTTATGTCTGACGGTATTTTTTCTGTGAGGTTTATGGAGGCAGGGAAATAAAACTTAGGTTATTACATTTGCATTGGGGATTTTCTTTTCTTGCTCTATTATGAGAACAGGAAAACAGAATCCTCGGCCAAAGGGTTCCTTTTTATAATAGAACCTTAAGGCACAGAGCTGACCCCATTGACTATAATGGGTCTGTTCAGTTGCTGTCATCCCGCAGCATTTTACCGGACACGCAACATTTTTTGTCCACCATTTCATGTGTGATCTGCGCCAGGGGCTCCAAACAGAAACTGGCACTGATGTGAGCAAAGCTTTATAGCTTTATGTTCTCCCTACATTTGTCTATGTACAGATTGGAGGTAATGGTGATCCTATAGTTACTGGATACCTGAATTAGATCCTCTGGTTTATAGTCTGGCTTGCTGCATATTGTTAGGTTCTACGGCCATTGTGCCGACCCTACGGCCATTTAACCCAAAACAGGGTTGGACTGTTTCAGTTTGCTCCTCACTAATGAGCAGATTCATGTTCAGTACCTAAAATCACAACTTGCTGAGACAAGGATAGGTACACTAGTCCGTGTAGGGAAGGATAATAGGGGCCAAGCACCACTGAACCCCCAAGTCTCACACTTCTTTTCTTCTTTATTTAGAGCTTTCCGAGGACTCTTCTCATGTTGCAGAGCAAGAACATGCCATGAAAACGACTAGAAGCTTTCACCTCCCCAATCTTCCTTCCCTTCTCCCATAACCCTCTCCTCTCTCCACTCCCATAACCCTCTCCCCAAACCCCTTTCCCACCCCCATAACTCTCTCCCCTCCCCACACCCATCAGATAATCACTTTTGAGAGACCATGAACATGCAGAATATTAAAAGTTATGCTTCCTTAAAGCCTAAAATACACCAGTCCTGAAAGGGTTAACCCTACCACCTGGAGATTTTACTTTTCTATGTACGGTTATATTATCCTATGGCCCCATTAGCCACCAGAACTAAATGTATATATATGTTATGTGTTGTTCAACACAGAAGAAGATGACGAAGAGGAGGATAATGAAACACCTTCCAGCCTCCAAGATACCAGCAATAGAGACACATCTGAGAGCATCCCTGTGTAAGTACCGAATTATCTCCAATGGGTTTATTGTATAAATACACCATATATTACACAACACTAGGTATATATATATATATATATATATATATATATATGTTATGTGTTGTTCAACAGAGAAGAAGATGGCAAAGAGCAGGACAATCAGACACCTTCCAGCATTGAAGATTCCAGCAATAGGGACACATCCGGCAGCATCACTGTCTAAGTTCCGAGTTATCTCCAATGGGTGTATTGTATAAATACACCATATGTTACACAACACTAGGTGTATATATATATATGTTATGTGTTATCCAATAGGGAAGAAGACGAGAAGGAAAAGGATGGAGGCGATGATGGCGGAAATGTCAGTCCTAGTCTAGCTAGTAAGATAGAAGATGGCAACCTTATCCGTGAATGTCAAATGACTAATAAGGCAGAGATCATCAAGAGGTAAGTACAGAATTATCTCCCATGGGCATATTGTATACACACCACATATTACACAACACTAGGTATATATATATATATATAAATTAATATATATTTATATATATTGTATGTGTTATCTAATAGGGAAGAAGACGAGAAGGAAAAGGATGGAGGTGATGATGGTGGAAAAATCAGTCCTACTCTAGCTAGTAAGATAGAAGATGGCAACCTTATCTGTGAATGTCAAATGACTAATAAGGCAGAGATCATCAAGAGGTAAGTACAGAATTATCTCCCATGGGCATATTGTATACATACCATATATTACACAAAATTAGAGATATGTAATTGATTATTGATAAGTGGAATAGAATGGAAAAGAGTACAGATGGGATAACATGTAGCAGAATGAGGAATTGGGGGTAATGATGAGGAGGAGGATGAGGCAGGATACATGTTGGGATGGATCTGATTGTAGGACCCTGCAGTAGTGACTGTTACTCAAATATCTGGGCTCATCCCCCTGGACATCACCCCACACTCCCTCATTGGAAATCAAACTTCAGAGACAAGGGGTGGGTGGTGAAAGGGAAGTAATATGAATAAGCTCTCATACAAGCATTCCATTATCGGTTCATGGTATGTCATGGATGGACACACAATATAATGTTTTAGTTTTTGTTTTGGGACAGTTAGTTTCTCATCTTGTCCATTTTTTTCCAGCAACAGAAGCGTCCGACGCACCGGAAGATGGGCCAGATTTGCCAGGTGAATACAAATTCAGTCTTTATGTCTGACGGTATTTTTTCTGTGAGGTTTATGGAGGCAGGGAAATAAAACTTAGGTTATTACATTTGCAATAGGGACTTTGTTTTCTTGCTCTATTATGAGAACAGGAAAACAGAATCCTCGGCCAAAGGGTTCCTTTTTATAATAGAACCTTAAGGCATTGAGCTGACCCCATTGACTATAATGGGTCTGTTCAGTTGCTGTCATCCCGCAGCATTTTACCGGACACGCAACATTTTTTGTCCACCATTTCATGTGTGATCTGCGCCAGGGGCTCCAAACAGAAACTGGCACTGATGTGAGCAAAGCTTTATAGCTTTATGTTCTCCCTACATTTGTCTATGTACAGATTGGAGGTAATGGTGATCCTATAGTTACTGGATACCTGAATTAGATCCTCTGGTTTATAGTCTGGCTTGCTGCATATTGTTAGGTTCTACGGCCATTGTGCCGACCCTACGGCCATTTAACCCAAAACAGGGTTGGACTGTTTCAGTTTGCTCCTCACTAATGAGCAGATTCATGTTCAGTACCTAAAATCACAACTTGCTGAGACAAGGATAGGTACACTAGTCCGTGTAGGGAAGGATAATAGGGGCCAAGCACCACTGAACCCCCAAGTCTCACACTTCTTTTCTTCTTTATTTAGAGCTTTCCGAGGACTCTTCTCATGTTGCAGAGCAAGAACATGCCATGAAAACGACTAGAAGCTTTCACCTCCCCAATCTTCCTTCCCTTCTCCCATAACCCTCTCCTCTCTCCACTCCCATAACCCTCTCCCCAAACCCCTTTCCCACCCCCATAACTCTCTCCCCTCCCCACACCCATCAGATAATCACTTTTGAGAGACCATGAACATGCAGAATATTAAAAGTTATGCTTCCTTAAAGCCTAAAATACACCAGTCCTGAAAGGGTTAACCCTACCACCTGGAGATTTTACTTTTCTATGTACGGTTATATTATCCTATGGCCCCATTAGCCACCAGAACTAAATGTATATATATGTTATGTGTTGTTCAACACAGAAGAAGATGACGAAGAGGAGGATAATGAAACACCTTCCAGCCTCCAAGATACCAGCAATAGAGACACATCTGAGAGCATCCCTGTGTAAGTACCGAATTATCTCCAATGGGTTTATTGTATAAATACACCATATATTACACAACACTAGGTATATATATATATATATATATATATATATATATATATATATATATGTTATGTGTTGTTCAACAGAGAAGAAGATGGCAAAGAGCAGGACAATCAGACACCTTCCAGCATTGAAGATTCCAGCAATAGGGACACATCCGGCAGCATCACTGTCTAAGTTCCGAGTTATCTCCAATGGGTGTATTGTATAAATACACCATATGTTACACAACACTAGGTGTATATATATATATGTTATGTGTTATCCAATAGGGAAGAAGACGAGAAGGAAAAGGATGGAGGCGATGATGGCGGAAATGTCAGTCCTAGTCTAGCTAGTAAGATAGAAGATGGCAACCTTATCCGTGAATGTCAAATGACTAATAAGGCAGAGATCATCAAGAGGTAAGTACAGAATTATCTCCCATGGGCATATTGTATACACACCACATATTACACAACACTAGGTATATATATATATATATAAATTAATATATATTTATATATATTGTATGTGTTATCTAATAGGGAAGAAGACGAGAAGGAAAAGGATGGAGGTGATGATGGTGGAAAAATCAGTCCTACTCTAGCTAGTAAGATAGAAGATGGCAACCTTATCTGTGAATGTCAAATGACTAATAAGGCAGAGATCATCAAGAGGTAAGTACAGAATTATCTCCCATGGGCATATTGTATACATACCATATATTACACAAAATTAGAGATATGTAATTGATTATTGATAAGTGGAATAGAATGGAAAAGAGTACAGATGGGATAACATGTAGCAGAATGAGGAATTGGGGGTAATGATGAGGAGGAGGATGAGGCAGGATACATGTTGGGATGGATCTGATTGTAGGACCCTGCAGTAGTGACTGTTACTCAAATATCTGGGCTCATCCCCCTGGACATCACCCCACACTCCCTCATTGGAAATCAAACTTCAGAGACAAGGGGTGGGTGGTGAAAGGGAAGTAATATGAATAAGCTCTCATACAAGCATTCCATTATCGGTTCATGGTATGTCATGGATGGACACACAATATAATGTTTTAGTTTTTGTTTTGGGACAGTTAGTTTCTCATCTTGTCCATTTTTTTCCAGCAACTGAAGCGTCCGACGCACCGGAAGATGGGCCAGATTTGCCAGGTGAATACAAATTCAGTCTTTATGTCTGACGGTATTTTTTCTGTGAGGTTTATGGAGGCAGGGAAATAAAACTTAGGTTATTACATTTGCAATAGGGACTTTGTTTTCTTGCTCTATTATGAGAACAGGAAAACAGAATCCTCGGCCAAAGGGTTCCTTTTTATAATAGAACCTTAAGGCATTGAGCTGACCCCATTGACTATAATGGGTCTGTTCAGTTGCTGTCATCCCGCAGCATTTTACCGGACACGCAACATTTTTTGTCCACCATTTCATGTGTGATCTGCGCCAGGGGCTCCAAACAGAAACTGGCACTGATGTGAGCAAAGCTTTATAGCTTTATGTTCTCCCTACATTTGTCTATGTACAGATTAGAGGTAATGGTGATCCTATGGTTACTGGATACCTGAATTAGATCCTCTGGTTTATAGTCTGGCTTGCTGCATATTGTTAGGTTCTACGGCCATTGTGCCGACCCTACGGCCATTTAACCCAAAACAGGGTTGGACTGTTTCAGTTTGCTCATCACTAATGAGCAGATTCATGTTCAGTACCTAAAATCACAACTTGCTGAGACAAGGATAGGTACACTAGTCCGTGTAGGGAAGGATAATAGGGGCCAAGCACCACTGAACCCCCAAGTCTCACACTTCTTTTTTTCTTTATTTAGAGCTTTCCGAGGACTCTTCTCATGTTGCAGAGCAAGAACATGCCATGAAAACGACTAGAAGCTTTCACCTCCCCAATCTTCCTTCCCTTCTCCCATAACCCTCTCCTCTCTCCATTCCCATAACTCTCTCCCCAAACCCCTTTCCCACCCCCATAACTCTCTCCCCTCCCCACACCCATCAGATAATCACTTTTGAGAGACCATGAACATGCAGAATATCAAAAGTTATGCTTCCTTAAAGCCTAAAATACACCAGTCCTGAAAGGGTTAACCCTACCACCTGGAGATTTTCCTTTTCTATGTACGGTTATATTATCCTATGGCCCCATTAGCCACCAGAACTAAATGTATATATATGTTATGTGTTGTTCAACAGAGAAGAAGATGACGAAGAGGAGGATAATGAAACACCTTCCAGCCTCCAAGATACCAGCAATAGAGACACATCTGAGAGCATCCCTGTGTAAGTACCGAATTATCTCCAATGGGTTTATTGTATAAATACACCATATATTACACAACACTAGGTATATATATATATATATATATTTATATATATATATATATATGTTATGTGTTGTTCAACAGAGAAGAAGATGGCAAAGAGCAGGACAATCAGACACCTTCCAGCATTGAAGATTCCAGCAATAGGGACACATCCGGCAGCATCACTGTCTAAGTACCGAGTTATCTCCATTGGGTGTATTGTATAAATACACCATATGTTACACAACACTAGGTGTATATATATATGTTATGTGTTATCCAATAGGGAAGAAGACGAGAAGGAAAAGGATGGAGGCGATGATGGCGGAAATGTCAGTCCTAGTCTAGCTAGTAAGATAGAAGATGGCAACCTTATCCGTGAATGTCAAATCACTGATAAGGCAGAGATCATCAAGAGGTAAGTACAGAATTATCCCCCATGGGCATATTGTATACAGACCATATATTACACAACACTAGGTATATATACATATAAATTAATATATATTTATATATATGTTATGTGTTATCTAATAGGGAAGAAGACGAGAAGGAAAAGGATGGAGGTGATGATGGTGGAAAAATCAGTCCTAGTCTAGCTAGTAAGATAGAAGATGGCAACCTTACCTGTGAATGTCAAATGACTAATAAGGCAGAGATCATCAAGAGGTAAGTACAGAATTATCTCCCATGGGCATATTGTATACATACCATATATTACACAAAATTAGAGATATGTAATTGATTATTGATAAGTGGAATAGAATGGAAAAGAGTACAGATGGGATAACATGTAACAGAATGAGGAATTGGGGGGTAATGATGAGGAGGAGGATGAGGCAGGATACATGTTGGGATGGATCTGATTGTAGGACCCTGCAGTAGTGACTGTTACCCAAATATCTGGGCTCATCCCCCTGGACATCACCCCACACTCCCTCATTGGAAATCACACTTCAGAGACAAGGGGTGGGTGGTGAAAGGGAAGTAATATGAATAAGCTCTCATACAAGCATTCCATCATCGGTTCATGGTATGTCATGGATGGACACACAATATAATGTTTTAGTTTTTGTTTTGGGACAGTTAGTTTCTCATCTTGTCCATTTTTTTCCAGCAACAGAAGCGTCCGATGCACCGGAAGATGGGCCAGATTTACCAGGTGAATACAAATTCAGTCTTTATGTCTGACGGTATTTTTTCTGTGAGGTTTATGGAGGCAGGGAAATAAAACTTAGGTTATTACATTTGCATTGGGGATTTTCTTTTCTTGCTCTATTATGAGAACAGGAAAACAGAATCCTCGGCCAAAGGGTTCCTTTTTATAATAGAACCTTAAGGCACAGAGCTGACCCCATTGACTATAATGGGTCTGTTCAGTTGCTGTCATCCCGCAGCATTTTACCGGACACGCAACATTTTTTGTCCACCATTTCATGTGTGATCTGCGCCAGGGGCTCCAAACAGAAACTGGCACTGATGTGAGCAAAGCTTTATAGCTTTATGTTCTCCCTACATTTGTCTATGTACAGATTGGAGGTAATGGTGATCCTATAGTTACTGGATACCTGAATTAGATCCTCTGGTTTATAGTCTGGCTTGCTGCATATTGTTAGGTTCTACGGCCATTGTGCCGACCCTACGGCCATTTAACCCAAAACAGGGTTGGACTGTTTCAGTTTGCTCATCACTAATGAGCAGATTCATGTTCAGTACCTAAAATCACAACTTGCTGAGACAAGGATAGGTACACTAGTCCGTGTAGGGAAGGATAATAGGGGCCAAGCACCACTGAACCCCCAAGTCTCACACTTCTTTTCTTCTTTATTTAGAGCTTTCCGAGGACTCTTCTCATGTTGCAGAGCAAGAACATGCCATGAAAACGACTAGAAGCTTTCACCTCCCCAATCTTCCTTCCCTTCTCCCATAACCCTCTCCTCTCTCCACTCCCATAACCCTCTCCCCAAACCCCTTTCCCACCCCCATAACTCTCTCCCCTCCCCACACCCATCAGATAATCACTTTTGAGAGACCATGAACATGCAGAATATTAAAAGTTATGCTTCCTTAAAGCCTAAAATACACCAGTCCTGAAAGGGTTAACCCTACCACCTGGAGATTTTCCTTTTCTATGTACGGTTATATTATCCTATGGCCCCATTAGCCACCAGAACTAAATGTATATATATGTTATGTGTTGTTCAACACAGAAGAAGATGACGAAGAGGAGGATAATGAAACACCTTCCAGCCTCCAAGATACCAGCAATAGAGACACATCTGAGAGCATCCCTGTGTAAGTACCGAATTATCTCCAATGGGTTTATTGTATAAATACACCATATATTACACAACACTAGGTATATATATATATATATATATATGTTATGTGTTGTTCAACAGAGAAGAAGATGGCAAAGAGCAGGACAATCAGACACCTTCCAGCATTGAAGATTCCAGCAATAGGGACACATCCGGCAGCATCACTGTCTAAGTTCCGAGTTATCTCCAATGGGTGTATTGTATAAATACACCATATATTACACAACACTAGGTGTATATATATATATGTTATGTGTTATCCAATAGGGAAGAAGACGAGAAGGAAAAGGATGGAGGCGATGATGGCGGAAATGTCAGTACTAGTCTAGCTAGTAAGATAGAAGATGGCAACCTTATCCGTGAATGTCAAATGACTAATAAGGCAGAGATCATCAAGAGGTAAGTACAGAATTATCTCCCATGGGCATATTGTATACACACCACATATTACACAACACTAGGTATATATATATATATATAAATTAATATATATTTATATATATTGTATGTGTTATCTAATAGGGAAGAAGACGAGAAGGAAAAGGATGGAGGTGATGATGGTGGAAAAATCAGTCCTAGTCTAGCTAGTAAGATAGAAGATGGCAACCTTATCTGTGAATGTCAAATGACTAATAAGGCAGAGATCATCAAGAGGTAAGTACAGAATTATCTCCCATGGGCATATTGTATACATACCATATATTACACAAAATTAGAGATATGTAATTGATTATTGATAAGTGGAATAGAATGGAAAAGAGTACAGATGGGATAACATGTAACAGAATGAGGAATTGGGGGGTAATGATGAGGAGGAGGATGAGGCAGGACACATGTTGGGATGGATCTGATTGTAGGACCCTGCAGTAGTGACTGTTACCCAAATATCTGGGCTCATCCCCCTGGACATCACCCCACACTCCCTTATTGGAAATCACACTTCAGAGACAAGGGGTGGGTGGTGAAAGGGAAGTAATATGAATAAGCTCTCATACAAGCATTCCATCATCGGTTCATGGTATGTCATGGATGGACACACAATATAATGTTTTAGTTTTTGTTTTGGGACAGTTAGTTTCTCATCTTGTCCATTTTTTTCCAGCAACAGAAGCGTCCGACGCACCGGAAGATGGGCCAGATTTACCAGGTGAATACAAATTCAGTCTTTATGTCTGACGGTATTTTTTCTGTGAGGTTTATGGAGGCAGGGAAATAAAACTTAGGTTATTACATTTGCATTGGGGATTTTCTTTTCTTGCTCTATTATGAGAACAGGAAAACAGAATCCTCGGCCAAAGGGTTCCTTATATAATAGAACCTTGAGGCATTGAGCTGACCCCATTGACTATAATGGGTCTGTTCAGTTGCTGTCATCCCGCAGCATTTTACCGGACACGCAACATTTTTTGTCCACCATTTCATGTGTGATCTGCGCCAGGGGCTCCGAACAGAAACTGGCACAGATGTGAACAAAGCTTTATAGCTTTATGTTCTCCCTACATTTGTCTATGTACAGATTAGAGGTAATGGTGATCCTATAGTTACTGGATACCTGAATTAGATCCTCTGGTTTATAGTCTGGCTTGCTGCATATTGTTAGGTTCTACGGCCATTGTGCCGACCCTACGGCCATTTAACCCAAAACAGGGTTGGACTGTTTCAGTTTGCTCATCACTAATGAGCAGATTCATGTTCAGTACCTAAAATCACAACTTGCTGAGACAAGGATAGGTACACTAGTCCGTGTTGGGAAGGATAATAGGGGCCAAGCACCACTGAACCCTCAAGTCTCACACTTCTTTTCTTTTTTATTTTGAGCTTTCCGAGGATTCTTCTCATGTTGCAGAGCAAGAACATGCCATGAAAACGACTAGAAGCTTTCACCTCCCCAATCTTCCTTCCCTTCTCCCATAACCCTCTCCTCTCTCCACTCCCATAACCCTCTCCCCAAACCACTTTCCCACCCCCATAACTCTCTCCCCTCCCCACACCCATCAGATAATCACTTTTGAGAGACCATGAACATGCAGAATATCAAAAGTTATGCTTCCTTAAAGTCTAAAATACACCAGTCCTGAAAGGGTTAACCCTACCACCTGGAGATTTTCCTTTTCTATGTACGGTTATATTATCCTATGGCCCCATTAGCCACCAGAACTAAATGTATATATATGTTATGTGTTGTTCAACAGAGAAGATGACGAAGAGGAGGATAATGAAACACCTTCCAGCCTCCAAGATACCAGCAATAGGGACACATCTGAGAGCATCCCTGTGTAAGTACCGAATTATCTCCAATGGGTTTATTGTATAAATACACCATATATTACACAACACTAGGTATATATATATATGTTATGTGTTGTTCAACAGAGAAGAAGATGGCAAAGAACAGGACAATCAGACACCTTCTAGCATTGAAGATTCCAGCAATAGGGACACATCCGGCAGCATCACTGTCTAAGTACCAAGTTATCTCCAATGGGTGTATTGTATAAATACACCATATGTTACACAACACTAGGTGTATATATAAATGTTATGTGTTATCCAATTTACGAAGAAGACGAGAAGGAAAAGGATGGAGGCGATGATGGCGGAAATGTCAGTCCTAGTCTAGCTAGTAAGCTAGAAGATGGCAACCTTATCCGTGAATGTCAAATCACTGATAAGGCAGAGATCATCAAGAGGTAAGTACAGAATTATCTCCCATGGGCATATTGTATACACACCACATATTACACAACACTAGGTATATATATATATAAATATATATTTATATATATGTTATGTGTTATCTAATAGGGAAGAAGACGAGAAGGAAAAGGATGGAGGTGATGATGGTGGAAAAATCAGTCCTAGTCTAGCTAGTAAGATAGAAGATGGCAACCTTATCCGTGAATGTCAAATGACTAATAAGGCAGAGATCATCAAGAGGTAAGTACAGAATTATCTCCCATGGGCATATTGTATACACACCATATATTACACAAAATTAGAGATATGTAATTGATTATTGATAAGTGGAATAGAATGGAAAAGAGTACAGATGGGATAACATGTAGCAGAATGAGGAATTGGGGGGTAATGATGAGGAGGAGGATGAGGCAGGATACATGTTGGGATGGATCTGATTGTAGGACCCTGCAGTAGTGACTGTTACCCAAATATCTGGGCTCATCCCCCTGGACATCACCCCACACTCCCTCATTGGAAATCACACTTCAGAGACAAGGGGTGGGTGGTGAAAGGGAAGTAATATGAATAAGCTCTCATACAAGCATTCCATCATCGGTTCATGGTATGTCATGGATGGACACACAATATAATGTTTTAGTTTTTGTTTTGGGACATTTAGTTTCTCATGTTGTCCATTTTTTTCCAGCAACAGAAGCGTCCGACGCTCCGGAAGATGGGCCAGATTTACCAGGTGAATACAAATTCATTCTTTATGTCTGACGGTATTTTTTCTGTGAGGTTTATGGAGGCAGGGAAATAAAACTTAGGTTATTACATTTGCATTGGGGATTTTGTTTTCTTGCTCTATTATGAGAACAGGAAAACAGAATCCTCGGCCAAAGGGTTCCTTTTTATAATAGAACCTTAAGGCACAGAGCTGACCCCATTGACTATAATGGGTCTGTTCAGTTGCTGTCATCCTGCAGCATTTTACCGGACACGCAACATTTTTTGTCCACCATTTCATGTGTGATCTGCGCCAGGGGCTCCAAACAGAAACTGGCACTGATGTGAGCAAAGCTTTATAGCTTTATGTTCTCCCTACATTTGTCTATGTACAGATTGGAGGTAATGGTGATCCTATAGTTACTGGATACCTGAATTAGATCCTCTGGTTTATAGTCTGGCTTGCTGCATATTGTTAGGTTCTACGGCCATTGTGCCGACCCTACGGCCATTTAACCCAAAACAGGGTTGGACTGTTTCAGTTTGCTCATCACTAATGAACAGATTCATGTTCAGTACCTAAAATCACAACTTGCTGAAACAAGGATAGGTACACTGTGAGGGTATATATATTGCCATATGTTTTTTATGCTTTATACCTATGTGCAAGTTCTATTCAATTCGAAATGAGAAAAAACTTAATCTGTCGCCTTACATCAGATATTCCAAAGGCCTTGCAAGGCGAAGACAAAATGTATCTTGAACAAAATGTATCTTAAAACCCAGCAAAGGAAGAACCAGACACAAGGACGCGTACTTGGCTGTTTTTCCAGAGGCGCCGTAGCAAGATAACGACTGTTTTCACTGTCTCAGGCCGGAAATCCGGACTTCCCATATATGGTTATGAGCCAATCACCCATTGCTGGTGATGAGACAAAGGGTATAAGATCTCATGTAATCTGTAATAAAGCGCGAAGCGCAGCCATGTCCCCGTGTGAGGAACGATACCAGACCTCCGTGTGGTGTTTCTTTCTTTACGGCCGGCAGCGGGGCAAGTGGGTTAGGCCTGATTGGTGCTGTACTTAGAATTTTACCCTGACAACACTAGTCCATGTAGGGAAGGATAATAGGGGCCAAGCACCACTAAACCCCCAAGTCTCACACTTCTTTTCCTCTTTATTTAGAGCTTTCCGAGGACTCTTCTCATGTTGCAGAGCAAGAACATGCCATGAAAACGACTAGAAGCTTTCACCTCCCCAATCTTCCTTCCCTTCTCCCATAACCCTCTCCTCTCTCCACTCCCATAACCCTCTCCCCAAACCCCTTTCCCACCCCCATAACTCTCTCCCCTCCCCACACCCATCAGATAATCACTTTTGAGAGACCATGAACATGCAGAATATCGAAAGTTATGCTTCCTTAAAGCATAAAATACACCAGTCCTGAAAGGGTTAACCCTACCACCTGGAGATTTTCCTTTTCTATGTACGGTTATATTATCCTATGGCCCCATTAGCCACCAGAACTAAATGTATATATATGTTATGTGTTGTTCAACAGAGAAGAAGATGACGAAGAGGAGGATAATGAAACACCTTCCAGCCTCCAAGATACCAGCAATAGAGACACATCTGAGAGCATCCCTGTGTAAGTACCGAATTATCTCCAATGGGTTTATTGTATAAATACACCATATATTACACAACACTAGGTATATATATATATATATATATATATATATATATATATATATATATATATGTTATGTGTTGTTCAACAAAGAAGAAGATGGCAAAGAACAGGAGAATCAGACACCTTCCAGAATTGAAGATTCCAGCAATAGGGACACATCCGGCAGCATCACTGTCTAAGTACCGAGTTATCTCCAATGGGTGTATTGTATAAATACACCGTATATTACACAACACTAGGTGTATATATAAATGTTATGTGTTATCCAATAGGGAAGAAGACGAGAAGGAAAAGGATGGAGGCGATGATGGCGGAAATGTCAGTCCTAGTCTAGCTAGTAAGATAGAAGATGGCAACCTTATCCGTGAATGTCAAATCACTGATAAGGCAGAGATCATCAAGAGGTAAGTACAGAATTATCTCCCATGGGCATATTGTATACACACCACATATTACACAACACTAGGTATATATATATATAAATTAATATATATTTATATATATGTTATGTGTTATCTAATAGGGAAGAAGACGAGAAGGAAAAGGATGGAGGTGATGATGGTGGAAAAATCAGTCCTAGTCTAGCTAGTAAGATAGAAGATGGCAACCTTATCTGTGAATGTCAAATGACTAATAAGGCAGAGATCATCAAGAGGTAAGTACAGAATTATCTCCCATGAGCATATTGTGTACACACCATATATTACACAAAATTAGAGATATGTAATTGATTATTGATAAGTGGAAGAGAATGGAAAAGAGTACAGATGGGATAACATGTAGCAGAATGAGGAATTGGGGGGTAATGATGAGGAGGAGGATGAGGCAGGATACATGTTGGGATGGATCTGATTGTATGACCCTGCAGTAGTGACTGTTACCCAAATATCTGGGCTCATCCCCCTGGAGATCACCCCACACTCCCTCATTTGAAATCACACTTCAGAGACAAGGGGTGGGTGGTGAAAGGGAAGTAATATGAATAAGCTCTCATACAAGCATTCCATCATCGGTTCATGGTATGTCATGGATAGACACACAATATAATGTTTTAGTTTTTGTTTTGGGACAGTTAGTTTCTCATCTTGTCCATTTTTTTCCAGCAACAGAAGCATCCGACGCACCGGAAGGTGGGCCAGATTTACCAGGTGAATACAAATTCAGTCTTTATGTCTGACGGTATTTTTTCTGTGAGGTTTATGGAGGCAGGGAAATAAAACTTAGGTTATTACATTTGCATTGGGGATTTTGTTTTCTTGCTCTATTATGAGAACAGGAAAACAGAATCCTCGGCCAAAGGGTTCCTTTTTATAATAGAACCTTAAGGCATTGAGCTGACCCCATTGACTATAATGGGTCTGTTCAGTTGCTGTCATCCCGCAGCATTTTACAGGACACGCAACATTTTTTGTCCACCACTTCATGTGTGATCTGCGCCAGGGGCTCCAAACAGAAACTGGCACTGATGTGAGCAAAGCTTTATAGCTTTATGTTCTCCCTACATTTGTCTATGTACAGATTAGAGGTAATGGTGATCCTATGGTTACTGGATACCTGAATTAGATCCTCTGGTTTATACTCTGGCTTGCTGCATATTGTTAGGTTCTACGGCCATTGTGCCGACCCTACGGCCATTTAACCCAAAACAGGGTTGGACTGTTTCAGTTTGCTCATCACTAATGAGCAGATTCATGTTCAGTACCTAAAATCACAACTTGCTGAGACAAGGATAGGTACACTAGTCCGTGTAGGGAAGGATAATAGGGGCCAAGCACCACTGAACCCCCAAGTCTCACACTTCTTTTCTTCTTTATTTAGAGCTTTCTGAGGACTCTTCTCATGTTGCAGAGCAAGAACATGCCATGAAAACGACTAGAAGCTTTCACCTCCCCAATCTTCCTTCCCTTCTCCCATAACCCTCTCCTCTCTCCACTCCCATAACCCTCTCCCCAAACCCCTTTCCCACCCCCATAACTCTCTCCCCTCCCCACACCCATCAGATAATCACTTTTGAGAGACCATAACCGTATATAACTGAGTCATCTCTACTGCTGCCACCCCCTTCAAACCCCATCTTACCTAATTAACCACAGACACCTTTTTCTTTGGATGAATTTGGCCACAGCAGCCATATTAATTAATAGAGATCAGCGAACGTGTTCGGCTCCGCCGCTTTTCGCCCGAACACCGAACTTTGCGAGCAATTCCGTGCTCGGGCGAAAAAAGTTCGGGGGTCGCCGTGGCAGCGCGGGGGGCTGCGGCGGGGAGTGGGGGGGAGAGGGAGAGAGAGAGGGCTCCCCCCTGTTCCCCGCTGCTGCCGCCCGCGCCACCGCGCCTCTCCCCGCCCCCCGGCGCCCCCCGAAGCTTTACGCGCGGACACTGAAGTCCTCGGCAAAGCCGGTGTCCGGGTGCGTAAGTGTTCGTTAAGAACACGTTCGCTCATCTCTATTAATTAACAAAGATAGCATTAAACAAATCAAGCATTTTAACCCAGTAGGAAACCTAGGGAGAGATCCTTGGAGCCACAAAAATTCTGTCACCTCACCAACACGGGAAATAGTTGTAACTGCCACCTGTCGCATACTAACCGACTCAGGTGACACTATTTCTCCAACCACACCTCCCGCCGCAAGCCAACTGACTCAGGAGACTCGCCACTCACCATCTAGCCTCTAGTCGCCGACCTCCCGACACCGAGGCCGGCTAGCCATACCCTGGCTAGCCACTCCCACCATCTTTGCAGGGCACCACCCTGTCAAAGATAAGGGGTGACAGACCCACTTACTAATCGATCAAAAGGGGGAAGGTAGCTATCCAGCCCCTGCCTTCACCCCAGCATACTTTTATGCTGACTCCAGGGATCTCTTCCCCTCAGTGCTGCCATGACAAGTTTCCCAAAAAATCCCCCCAACCCTTCCCTTAGGGCAGGAGGGTGGGACTCTTTTTAGCTGCGCTGCACTTCTTCCTGCTTCTTCTATTTCACAGCTGTGACTGACTCCGCCTCTCTTCTTTGGCGCTATTTGTCTCACAGACCCCCCTTTCTCCACCCCACCCCCCTTTTACCAGCATACCCTTGGCCAGGTTAACTCTTCCCTTCCTGTTAACCCTGTCATGTTTGCCTTCCACTTATCACCCTGCGAACTTCAGTTCCAGCATTCCTGAAACTTAAATATACTTTAATTCATTCAACACTTTGCATCATTAGTTTGTGTCTCTTCATTATTTAGATACTTCAGAAAAGTACTTTCCACCTGCATGTCGCACTATCCACATGATGTAAGGGTACATCCAGTTGCGGGAAGTACCCTGCTGCCATGACGTATTCTTAAGTCCTGTGGAGGGAAGGGGTTAATCACTGTATTGTGGTGATATGTTATCATGGTGTGGCGGGATTATTTGCGTTGCAGTGCGAAGCGGGGAAACATTGCTCATGTATATAACCCCATTTAGAAGAATGGGGTTCATATTGGTATGATATTTGTGCATCTCGCAGCGTACAAATCTTATGCCATGTACCTTCGGGTACATTCACACACAGCGTGATTCCACACCAAAAACTGCATCAAAATCTGCACTATTGAAGGGATGAATTCTGCTGTGGAGCATTTCACACATACGCAAAAAAATAGAACAAATTCTTTTTCTGTGTGCATTGCGCACCCAAGGCCCCTCCTTCCATCTTCATGGGGTACAGCTGGCGATTTGCTCACCACTGCCTATTAGAGTTCGACCCAGTTGCTGCTGGGGCCACTTTGTAATCTTTTTCTGGGGCCCCTTTGCTTTAGCAGAGAGTTGAACCTATTGTTTGCGCATGCAAAAAATCCCGTAACACGCTCTATTTTTATGTACATTTGCCCACCCCAGTGACCATTGAAATCACATTTGTCTTTTTAAGCCGTAGGGCTGGATTCATATGAGTGTATGCATATTTGTGCGCACATTTTCCCTGCGTTTTTGCGCATCGGGCATTGCGTATTTGCACGCCAAAATAAACACGCACAGACGTTCTCAGCCATTGAAATGGCCAATTAGTTTAATTAGTTCAAGATGCATTCTACTCCTGCGCAAATACACAGGAAAATAGAGCATGCCGCATTTTTTGTGTGTGACCGAATTGATATCATTGAGTTCGGTTACAGGTGCGCAGACTTCGGTGTGCAAAACACAAACTGCAGCATGCTCTATTTTTGTCTGTATTGCACACATTGAAATCAGTGGCAAATACAGCGGGCATGTATGGCAAAAAATACAGTAACATACACGTGCAAAAATGCAGCGCGGAACGCAGAAATACCGATCGCAAATGTGCGCATAAATATACTTACAGAAATGTGAAGTTGGCCTTAGGCCTCCTTCATATAGGCGTATTTGTGTGCCTATTTCCGTGCGCAATACGCAGTGAATTGAGCCAATTTATTTCAATGGGTTCGTTCACAGTCCCATATTTTGTGCATGGAGAAAACACAGCACGATCAATTATTGTACACATTTGTGCACCAAGGGTTCTCATAGCAGTCTGTGGGCGGAGTTTGCGCAAATGAATGCCCAAAACGCAAGGAGATGCAAAGTATGCTGCGCAATTCCGCTGGAAAAATAATACATCTGGACCTTCTTAGACAAGATAGCAATTTAAAGCGGGGCATAGTTGTGTCCCATGTGCAAAGCACCATGTCTGCACGGAAAATGTGCGGTAAAATATGCAGACACGTGCAAAAAAGACTTGTTCGCGGCACAAATATGTTGCGGTGAAGTGCGGGGAAATGCTGATGTGTAAGGGCCCTTAGGCCACTCTCACACAGACGGTCTAAAAAGCGCAGTGATTTTACTTTTGTTTTCGGAGGCCTCCAACAGCAGGTCTTTTAGCGCACCCCATCATTGATGAGGTGCGCTAAACACGGAAATATAGAGCAGTCAGTGCTCGAAAATCCAGCGCCGCGTTTGAGCACATGTGAGGCTCCATTGAAATCAATGGAAGTGTTATACCGCGATTACTGCGAATTTCAAAACACCGCAATAATCGTGTTAAAAAACGGATGGGTGGGAGTGGTTAAGGGCTTCTGCACACGGGCAAATGCGATATCGCTGCGTTTTTTAACACGAATGTTAATAGGACTTTTTAATGTTAAAATTGCATTGCACAAGTTGTTCTGCGATGCGTTTTTAACATTAGAAAGCCCTAATGACATTCGCGTTGCCCGAAATATATGTATGGTTGACATTATCCATCTCTGGCGCACTCTATTGGGCCCCTGAGTAGAGGATATAAGGAGATCCGGCTTCTCTGAGGACCCGATACCACAACATGGTCCCATCCATAGCAGCAAGATGATGTCACGGTTATAGCATTGCGTGTGATCTCAGCCAGTAGCTGCAGAGCATGCTGGGAGATATAGTTTCACAGTGATTACAGACTAGAAGCAGGGGGGCAGTTTATAAAGAAAATTCCCAGGATGCAAATCACTAGAACAAGCAGTGAGTGCAGCTCTGGAGTATAATACAGGATGTAACTCAGCTGGATTAGGTCAGACTGGATCCCTTGAGTCATGTTGTTAAATATAGCTTTATTAATTTGTCTCCTCCCCCAAACCCTTAGTTTAGTATCCCGTTTTTCATGTTTTCTTCAGTTACAGATTATATAGGTTGTCATGGTTTGGATGGTGTGTGTGGTATTTTTGGCCTGACCAGAAGGACCGTTTAGTTATAATTTAAGGACAAGTTTCGTTGACCGAGAGCCGGACGTTTCAGACAAATTTTATGTATTTAGTATTATTAATTTGTATTTGGTTATTGTCGCTATGTGAGCCGTGGGTCTGTTCTTTTTTGTTGCTGTTATGTTTTTTAATTTTATAATAAAAAAAAAGATTTACAGGATGTAACTCAGGATCAGTACAGGATAAGTAATGTAATGTATGTACACAGTGACTGCACCAGCAGAATAGTGAGTGCAGCTCTGGAGTATAATACAGGATGTAACTCAGGATCAGTACAGGATAAGTAATGTAATGTATGTACACAGTAACTCCACCAGCAGAATAGTGAGTGCAGCTCTGGAGTATAATACAGGATGTAACTCAGGATCAGTACAGGATAAGTTATGTAATGTATGTACACAGTGACTGCACCAGCAGAATAGTGAGTGCAGCTCTGGAGTATAATACAGGATGTAACTCAGGATCAGTACAGGATAAGTAATGTAATGTATGTACACAGTGACTCCACCAGCAGAATAGTGAGTCCAGCTCTGGAGTATAATACAGGATGTAACTCAGGATCAGTACAGGATAAGTAATGTATGCACACAGTGACTCCACCAGCAGAATAGGGAGTGCAGCTCTGGAGAAGGCTGTGTTCTGAAGAGCTCTGCAAGAACCAGGGTGTGGTCTGCTTCTTGGGTGGAGACCTTGCTGAAAGCCCAGGAACAGTTTACGTTTCTGGGCTACATTTGCTATGGAGTCCCATGCCCCCCTTCCCGGCTTCGGTTGGGAGGGGGGAGGAATGAACCCCAGGAGGGGTGAGGATCCAGTCGGGGTGCGAGCAGCGTCACCCAGACTCCCCGAGAGGACGTGGAGCACAGGAAGACCAGAAGCCAAACCAAAGGCAAGGTGAGTACTGCAAAAGCACCTACAAGTGTCAGCTGGGGAGAGCGCAAGAGGGGTGAGCCTGTGACTGACATGGCATCTCGGATAGCGGCCAATATAAAAGACTATAAGGAGGTCGGTAGGCAGCTGCAGAAATATCGCAGGGAATTGCAAACTCTAGATAAAGCCCCTCGAGGAAGGAGAAAGATCACTGCAGTGGAGAAAGTTAAATCCTGCAAGGAAGCTGTGGACTTCTACAAAGAGGAGAGATACAGGATACTGCAAGCCAGCGGCCCATTTAAAGAAAAACTTCTAAATGACGAGCGATTCTCCAGAATGGCGCACGTGAGCAGTGACAGCAGCTCAGAGAAGTCGGAGGATGCGCCGGACGGGATGGCGGTATGTTCAGGGGAGCAGCTGTCCCCACAGCAGAGGGGAACTGCAGGGAGCAGCATTCCCGCCGAACAGGTTAGCCTGCCCCCCAAATCGGAGGATTCCAGTGCTGAGGGTGGAGATGATGACAGCAGCAGTGGTGAGGGGGCCCTAATAATGCAACAAATTATGCTGCAGGAGTCCCCAGAAAGGATGCATAACATGTACTTTGGTGACAACATGCCTAAAGGAACATCTGTAGGCAAAAAGAAACAGAAAAAAAAGATGACAAAAAACACCATACAAGAGAGGATTGTGTACGTCACCAAGCGCTCCGGTCCGGCTGCAAAGTCAGATCGGGGTGCTAGCCTGGTGTACCCCTAGTCCTGGGCTCTGCAGTGGGTCCGGTGCAGAAGAGAGGTTTAATGCGGCCCAAAACTCCATTCCTCCTTGTTCCAGTAGTGGGAATGGAGGTGATAAGGAGGCAGAGAAGGTCCGTGGGAAAGATGGAATGAGGGGTCGCGGCCAATCCAGAGGCGCTGGCACTGATGGTTGCCCCCCAGTGGGAGGGGGGGGGGGGCAGTCCGGCATCAGGTCCTGCCAGTGGCGGCTTGGCTGTCCCTCCTGTGTCCCTAAAACGCCTGTCAGGTGTAGAGGGGGCGCAGTGGGTGGTGGCCAAGTCTGCTGATCCTCTCACCCATCATGACGGTACCGTAAGAACAAATCAGCAGGTAAAAACAACTGCAAGTCCCAGAATGGCTGGGAAACTGGGCGGAGCTAGGGCTGCAGAGACAGCTCCCACAAAGAATGATATGGGACTTAGGGCTGATTCTGTCAGTGCCGGTCTTCAGCCTCAGCCAGCTGGAGGCTGCCTGGACTTACCATCTGGAAAGGGCAACATTAAAAACAACGGTGAAGCAGGTCTTGGTCCAGCAAAAGGGAAGATATGTGTGAGAGGTGTGAGAGATACAATTGCTAGTGCTACCACTGCCCCTGCTCCCGCGGAGGCACCGGGAACTCCGGATGTCCCCAATCCCATGCGAGGTATGCTATCAGCTGTACAGGTGGGTGGGGCTTCAGGTAATAGGGGATGGGCCAGGATCCAGTCACCCCTCCAGCAGCGTCAACATCTGGTAGAAGTTATGCCAGTGTCGCTGCTGGAGAGAGGGGGGGGGTGCGTCCTCCTTGTCTTTGGGCTCTGGGGATGGTGCCTCCTGGAGGCCTTGAGGAGGGGGGAGAGCTCGATGGATGTATGGGGCAGAGTTGTGGATTTGTCTCTCTGGGTGGAGAGACATGGTCTTGGTGCCTTCCAAGAACAAAGGGGGGAGACCGTCTGGTCCCTGCCAACAACTGGGCAGGACATTGGCTGTAGGAATGTGGCCCGTCTTCAGTGGAGAGGCGATGACGCATGCCCCTCAAGGACTAAGGTGGTAGAGCTTCTGCTGAAAATGGGGTTCAGGGCGAATGACATCTATGCCCTGATCCATCCTTACAGCACGTCTGAGTTCGACATCAGCTTTGTTCACCCAGAGGGCCTTGACCTCTTTTGGGGGAACTACGAGTTGATAAAGGACGAGCCCGTCTGGCACAAGTCGTAACCAGCCAGACTGGAGTCAAGAGAGTGACCGTTTTGACTTGTAACGAGTCCCTCTCTTGTTATGATATTATGACTTGGCTAAGTCGTTATGGTGAGGTGGTAGACATGCCCAATAAGAACCGGGACGAACATGGCATCTGGTCTGGACCCTGGTCATTTATGGTGAAACTAAAGCGTTCAGGGAACTCGGTGGCCCACATACCATCTGCAGCCTTCCTCGGTCGGGATCGTATCTTGGCTGTCTACCAGGGGCAGCCGAAGCTCTGCCACAAGTGCGGCGACCTCACACATTTGAGTGCCGCCTGTAAAGTCATCAAGTGTGCTCTGTTTGGTGAGGTAGGTCATCTTGCGGCATCTTGTGCAGAGATTAGGTGTCACCCTCGGTCACCCATTCAGTCGCTGGCCACGGTCTTTTGCCAATGCGGTTGTTGCCCCAGCAGAGGAGAGCCGTGAGGTTGCCTCTGCGGGAGAGGGGACTAGCAGAGGCGATGGAGCCAAGGAGGAACAAGTCTGCTTGAGCTGCCAAGCTGAGGCGACAACAAAAGTGCAGAAGGAGCAGGGAACTGGTAGAAACCCAGTTGGCAGGTGGGTCAATGCTGGCCCCTGCTCTGGATGCAAATCATGTAGCTGAGGCTCCAGGGGACAGGATGACAAGGAGTGGCGAAAGAAAAAATGCAAGCAGGGCACTGGGAAAGGAAAACTTTTCCTACACGAGGCAAAAGGCAGGAAGGTAATCCCAACTCTCCTCCTGTCGAGCTCTCCAATAGGTTTCAAACTCTCTCCTCTTCTTCGGAGGAGGCAGACCGTGAGGTACCTAGGACAAAGGTGAGGGCAGCAGGGGGCGCTGAGTCTTCCTCTTGCGAGGGTTCAGTAACCTCCAAATGGAGTGCTGGCCTGGAGCCCGGCGGCAAGAAGGACAGGGTCGAGGAGCCCCTTGCTATGGACCTTTCAATAAGCAAAAAACGTGGCAAGGGGTCATCCTCAGACCCTGAGGTTAAAGGGGGTGGGAAGAAGAAAGCCATCTAACTTGATCACCAATGATGGCATCACCCGCTCCGTTGACGCTGGCATCCATTAATGTTGCCAGCTTTAAGTCTGATATGGCTAGATTTGCGGTCTTTGATTATCTCGGCCGCGTTGAAGCTGACATTTTGTCTTTGCAAGAGACCAGGCTGCCAAATTTGGCAGCTGTGCATAAGGCAAGGAGGGAATGGAGGTCTGGTCCATCTTACTGGTCTCTTGCGGCCGAGCCGTATAGCGGAGTGGCGGTACTTTTTACGGCAGCGGTTGAATGCTGACAGGTTATTGAGTTAGAAATAGGGAGGTGGCTGATCTTAGATGTCCTCATGAAGGGACAAGAGCTTCGGCTAATCAATATCTACGGTCCCCAAACCAAGCGGGACCGCAAGGATCTCTTTATGAGGATCAAGCCGTACCTTTTTACCAGTTAGCAGGTGATCTTTGGGGGTGACTTTAACGCAGTCACGAGGACCCGTGACAGGGGAGGCTCCCTAGGTAAGCTGACTTATGATAGCGTCGCGCTTAATAACATAGCTAGCTAAGCTCGCCTGGTGGATGTCCACATCCGGCACACCCCAGGCCACGAGGGATTCACCTATTATAGAGGCGAGAGCAGGTCTAGAATAGACAGGTTTTATTTAAAAGAAGAAACCATCTCGTCAGCAGTTTCTGTTGTTGAGGTGGAATTCTCCGACCACTGTCTGATTTTGTTTTCCCTGAATGTTGAAGAGACCCCCCGGATGGGCAGAGGCTTATGGAGGCTAAATTCATCACTCCTGGAAGTAGAGATAAGACAGTCCTTTGAGGATTTTCTGCAAAGCCAGGTACCATTACTGGATCTTTGTAACAGTAAGTCAGAGTGGTGGGAGATGTTCAAGATCAGGGCGGCGCGGTTCTTCCACTAGCTCCCTAGCCTCAGGAGCCTGAGTAAGTACCGTCTTTATCAGGGCCTGAGGAGGAAACTCAAACATCTTGTCTCAACTGGAGGTAGCCGCGAGGAGATCTCCAGTGATGTCTTTGCTGAAAGTGTGCCAGTATAATAGGCACGCATCTTTGGTTTTTGAGAGGGATTTCGGGAAGTACCACTCGCCTGACCCTTACAGAAACTGCAAGATGTCAGTGAATCGTAAAGTTGTCACTGGACTGATTGACGGTACGGGATCTCTGAACAGGTCCAAATCAGGGATTCTGGAAGTCGTCAAATCCTTTTACTCGCACCCTTTGAGAAAGAGGGATCTAGATCGAGAAACAAAACTTAGCGCTCCAGAGAATGTGATATATATATATATACACAAATAGCAGGAGTAAGGCACACTCACACACTTCACAGCGGGGTCTTGGATGAGAACCCCCCTAATCCTGGGTGGCAGGGTACCACAGCGGTATTCTCAAAGGTTTCAAAGACGGATCCAGTGAAGATAAGGTTTCGAGAGTTTATTCTGGTAGAATATATGAACTTAATCGTCCAAACACATTATAGAAATGATGAACATAGACTAATAGAAGAGTGCAACGCGTTTCGGGGAATAGCTTAACCCCCTTTCTCAAGCATATAACGGTGTCTAGCCAGCTGATGTATTTATAGCATGTTTGTAATTACCGCTATTGCGGATTAGGAAGTGCTCTCATCCGAGACCCCCCTGCGAAGGGAGTGCTCCTAATTGCATATATATGGTTGTATTCCCTGGAGCGCTGGGCTTTGTTTACTTGTTATCCTGCATTGCAATTAACATGGGGGTCCTATTGATGGTCTTCTCCTTTGGATCTTCGTGTGAACAGGGCTGTTTGACCCCAAAACCATCAATTAATTCATAAGCCAACAGAGACTTCAGGCATGACGAACTCCCCAATCGCACCAGGTAAGTGACATTTATTTTTTCACCCCAGGAGCGCTGCCTTTATCACCTCATGTTTGCCATCATTGGCCAATTGTATCATAGAGATAAGAGCCGCCAGAAGCTGCTACAATGTAGAAACCATACAGCTAAGGTCTTTTTATACAGGACCGGTAGGAGTTGTTCAAAAAAACATGCTCTCACATGGGTTTGAATAGTCATCCCGTGTAAACACAGGACCCGACGGTCCAGAGCCAGAAATTGCTCAATAGTTGCTATTCACTTCATTTCTGCCTATTCACAGTGAAGGTGGGCAGGAGAAATATCCAGCGCCCTCCGCCTCCATGCAGTGATGGACTATAGCTCCTGCATGAAGGCACAGGAGGGAAAAGTCATGAGAAAACTGTTGGACGTTTATACGTCCCGTGTAAATTTACCCTAGTTTCACACGGGCGAGGGTGAAAACAGCCTCGCTTCACCGCGGGGAATCCCTTCATCCTCTGTGACAGCAACAGGAGGAGATTCTTTTATCCCCATGGGGAATCAACGTGACAGGGGTGAAGGGATTCCCCGTGGGGATACAGGAATCCCCCGCCGATGCTGTCATAGAGGATCGCAGGATGTGTTTCTCGCATAGCATCGCGGTGTCATGTAGGGAAACATTGCTCATGCGTATGAACCCATTCAAATCTCGCCTGATGTTAGTGCCCGTGTGAAACCGGCCTTAGGGCAGCTTCACCTGAGCATTTGGGACACACACTCATCACAGGGCAGCATATTTGCACGAGTGAGGTTTGTGCACGCAGGGCCAGTATCCACACGCGTTGCATACCCTTTTCTCAGCGTTCAATGGCTTTTAAAGCCTAATAAGCGCCAGCTGCCTTTTTTTTTCAATTTTGCAGTGTCACATGCTTGCGCATTTGCACACCTCTCATAGACTTCTATGGACTTTACATGTGCAAAACAAGTTAGATAGAAGAGGTCCTATATTTGTGTGTGTGCGCGCGCATGAAGTATGTGCACAAAATGCGTTCAAATCAATGAGTTCTATTCTGTGTTTAGCATGCGCAGATTTTGCATGCGCAATCACGCTCATGTGAAGGAGCCCTAAAAGTGAACACCGGGGACTCCCGACTTTACACTGCAAAAATAACCAAGAAATATATATATTATATACAGTGTACAGATAGACGAGCAGTTTCAGTAAATGTTTGCCCATGAACCAGCGACAAACGTATTAAGGGGTACAAGCCTCTTCATACATTTCTGTCATCTGGCAGCAGCTCCACGTTCCACCTGTATAACCTGCCGCAACAGATGGGTCATATGCACTTTGTGATAAAGTGGCGCGGTGTAAAGGACAATTTCCGCCAGAATTCTGGCACAATTAAAAAGTTTTTAGACTCCACGGCGGAAACGCCAGAGACCACGAGAGGCGTAAGAACTTTTATTTTACTAATAAAATATGTTCAGCTCTTTACAAAGAATTATTACAACCAGAGTCTTACATTAAATAGAAATCATTGGAAATCAAAGCGTACCATGAGATCTGCAAGTACCAAAGCAGCAATAGAAAAATCAAATATAGAGCCCCTCCCCCACCCCCAGGAAAAAAAGACAAAAGTTTGGAACTTAAACGGGCACCATCCTCTTAGAATTTCCAAAAGTATAAAGAACTATACACAACATATACAGTGGAGACACAGAGGGCTCCTTGGAATTTACATATGTACAGTATATATACAATGAAATGTAGGAGTGTAGTGTGTTGTGCCAGGGGCTGGAGCAGATTCAGGGTTTCTTTGGAGGGCGCATTTGTTACCGCATCCCATGACAGAGCTGGACCCTACAAGCATTGTGACATGTAAAGCCGGGTTTACATAGTCTGGTGGCTCTGCCCCCCAATCCAACTGGCACCGAAATAGTTACCCGAAGACGTTAGTCGTGGGTCTGGATAATTATAACAGAAATGAGAATTTACAAAACACAGTCCCTTTATTCCCTATAAGGAGATTTCCCTACATAGCGACTGCTGCCATGTTCCCGCATTCACGGTCGAATGACGTCCATGATCACCATGTGTCAATTAGTTGCTTCATAATGCACAGTGCTTGGTCGCACGGCTTCCTTTGCATATACCCTCTTTTCTTTACATATCTGAAAGCTTGTGACATCACAGAAATGTGATGACATCACATACAACCAGATATTAGACCACAACCCACCCAAGTAATATATCTTGCCACTTATCACGCAAGTTTTTGCGATATTCTTAGACAAGAGGAAGGCAGTGGGACTAAAAAGATTATGGTGAGAAAGAGGCCGATAGCGGAAATATACACAATGGTGAGCGGCGACAGACAAGTAATATATTACATATATATGCCAGAAAAAAAAATATTCTCCAATGTCGAATAAATTTTTATAGTCACAATAAAGATTTTCTCGCTCTTCTGGCAAAATGTGCAAAAATTGGTGAAAATATCCCAGGGATTCGCTACATCACACCGCATACACAAAATATACATTATACAAAAATATTCAAAAATGAACATGACAAGTAAAAGCAATAACACAGAGAAATCCCGGAGGTCTCATCACACCGACCGTGAGCCGACAGAGGGCTACAAGACAGCGGAACAGAACTCTATCTGTAAAGGGTGTTGTGATAAGAGACCAAAACAGAGACCCTTCTGGTTAAAAAATGTTGTTTGTCTGGTAGTCGAAAGAGAAAAATGTTGACGAAGTGAAGGATATCCTGTGCAACAGCACTGGCGGTATGTGGATGGAAGACGATCAATAGACACACGGATGTGGAAGAATTCAAGAATTTTCCAACATGTAAATAACTGCAGGACATAGAAAATAAAATAAGACCCACTTCACCTAGACACAAAAAGGGAGAGGAATGCAGGACCCCATCCAGAAGTAACGTTACACTGCTGAACTGGAGTCATGACCCAATATATGGCTTATGTTGTGTGCCGGTCGATTTGACGTCTGCTTCGAAGAGTCTGAAGAGGAAGGGTGGGATATGGAAAGTAAGGGCGACACCGCTGAGCCATCGGCAGGGAGAGCGGTGGCAATTTCTGGAAATAGGGAGGTTAGGTTGAAGTTGGATAGGTGCGATGGGTTGGCCATGTGCATTGGGGGCATTTCCGGTAGGAGAGGGAATGTGGTTTGGGAGAAACCAACAGGCCTTGGTGGGGACAATATGGAGCCAAACCTATTGCTATTCGGCTTTTCTGTACTGGGATTAGGAAACATCTGGTTGGAGAAGTAGGGTAGGGTGAGGTCATTGGACAAACTGGGGTGAGCAGGAGAATATGGAGGGTAAAAAGAAGGCAAAGTGTTCTGTGGATCTACAGGGATCAGAGCAGATGTCCGTGTGGCAGTTGTCTGTGTAACTGGAGGAATGAAAGATGCGTTTGCGTTAATTGGTGGGTTCATTGTACCCTCAGGGATGAATGGGAAACCGAAATTCTGAGTAAGGGTGTGTTGGTCAGAAGCCGGATTATCTGTGGACACCTGAGGGGTGTCAGGCATAAAGCGAACAATACCAGTTCGCTTTTCTGTAACGGGCTGCTGCCGCCCAAGAATCATGCTGCCGGGGCCAGCTAGAGGGAGATGAGGCAGCGTAGAGTCAAACATATTGCTGTGCCTTTGGTTCCCCGATCTGTTTCTTTCAGGCTGACGCGTTTTGGAATCAGGTTCATCTTGGAGAGGATGTCTAGAACGTTGGGCTACTGGGGGATTAGCTTGCCGCACCATTTGCCGCTGATCGCCATTTCCATGGGAAACGGAATGATGAGGAATGGGTGGATGAACCACACCGTGCATGTTAATGGAAACCTGTATATTTAGTTGGTTCTTTGCTTGCCCATCAACCTGTCGCACAGAATTAGACTTTTGCATGGAACTGTGAGGACTAGTATTCCTGCCCTGGATATCTCCAGAAGATGAAGAACTAGAGAAGGGAATATTTAAAGAATTGTTCCTTGTGTTCACCTGTCCCATCACCAAATCACAGCTTTCCCGGTTTTGTCCTTCATTGTCTCTCCTGAGGTGCAGCGGTTCACGAGTCGGTGGGCAACTGAACTCAATGCTGGAGGAGTTGTATTGCGTCCTTTGATGACTAGATATTGACCTCTGACTTACCCCTACTTGGTCTCCAAGATGTGGCGTTAACAAACTCTGCATAAAGCTCTGATGACAAGAATTTTCATTTTCTCGAAGCGGAAGGGTATTTGGAATGGGCACTTCTTGGGCCGTCTGGTAAGGAAGGTGCTTTTGTCGATCGATTCCTGAAGTAGGATTTTGGCTGATCCTATATGTTTGTGACTGCAAGCCTCTCATATTGGCATTGGTGCCAACTTCATTGTTTCTTGATGTCTGGACATCAAATGAAGGTGGTTGTTGCTGATTTAAACCTCCTGGCTTAAAGGTCTGACAGTCAGGAAGTCTCTGAGCCTCTGAATTGATGGCATGCTCAATGGACATGTGACCCTGAAGGTTATGGGTTGGTATAACTTTGTTTCTGGACACGTCTAGATACTTCCGCATTTCAATCTGCTCCGATACCCTTGAGGCTTGGACAGATACTCCAATTCTCTGTTCTGTGTTTGATGGGCTCTTGCCTATAAGAGCCTCAGCAGAGTAACTAGAAACTCTGTTCCTTTCCTGTCTATGTGGAGCACAGATCATGTTGGGAGGCCGAGAGACAACACTAGCTTGGGAAGCCATCTGCTGCTCTAAACTCCTTGAGGTCATAAGTCTTTGGACTTGGCTGTGACCCGATAAGTGATCAGTGGACACGATGGATCCTTGCGAGCGGCTGATATCCTGTTGATGTTGATGAAGTATATCCTGACTCACATGGCCTTGCGTGTGGGTTACATGGAGACCCCGAGAAGGTGCATTGTTCTCGCACGTCTTCTCTGCTTGGGCATTTCCAAAATGAGAAGGGATCTGCTGCTGTTGTATTTGTTGATGTTGACTGCTTTTATGCCGATTTTGTTCTGTGAGGTGTTTCTGTTGTAGAGACATCCGGGCCGCCTGAGCACCTTGGACAGAGTTCTGTTTCTTCTGCATCTGTACATCCTGCTGTATCATTCGCTGTTGCTGAATGTTATGAGACTGAGAGCGGATGGAACGGTCCACATGTGGAACTTGTTGCTGCTGCTGATACAAGTGATGATGGTCACGCAAATGACCAGCTTGTTGCTGCTGCTTTAAGTATGGGTTGTTACTATGAAGTGGTACTTGCTGTTGATGCGACTGCAAAGACTGTAAGTGTTGGTTCCCTATCTGACCCTGTTCAGAAATAGAAGGCTGTGAACTGCAGCGTAGATCGGGTTGCCTTAAAGTTGGGTTCACAAAGTTATTATTTGAGGTGAACAGACTGGAAAGTCCCTCCCCATGGCTTTGTACACTACTAGATGCAGATACTGCAGATGAAGAGTCAGACGAGACGTGGCTAACCAAAACGTCATTCTGCTCCGTGACGTTGTCTGAAGGCTGCAATCGTTCAAGTCTAAGCGGTGTTTGACAATGTTTTTGCCTTTTGGCTGCAGAGAGTAACTCGTCTTCATGGGCCGAACGCTTGTTTGACACTTTTCTGGCATCTTGAGTTTGTTTTAGGAGGGGCATCGTGGCCTGAGATACCTGCATGACAGCCGAATTCATCGAATGCAGCTGTTCATGCGAGTAGTCAGAAAGAACAGTCGTTACTTGTGTCTGGTTTTCAAAAGCGTTGGAGGACACAGAAGGATTGGTGGATGGAGGCACGGACATGTGTTCAGAGGTCTGCAACACATTAGCACAGTTCACCGAATGGTTAACGCTCCCTGGGTGTATTAAATTATTGATGCTCAAACTCGTCACACTTTGAGATTGAGATGCTGAAATTTGTAAAGATAGGCTGGTAGAATTTACAACCGAACAATTACTTTTTTCTACCAAATGATTGACACAAGGGTGGATATTGGTGTCAAGGGCATTGAAGGAATTGGAGGAAGGTGGAAGTCGAGAAAGGTTTTCTTTGGCTGAGTGTGGCTTGAAAGAAAGTCTACAATCTGCAGGCAAGGTCTCCACTTCGGAATTCCTGGGAACAGAATCTACAACTTCTGCATGGATCCTGGATCTTCCTTTCAAAAGGGTTTCTTGGTCGAAAATAGCTCTTGCGGCAACTGCGACTATGTCATTTTGCTCAGAAAATCCACACCCATTAAATGGTGGTCCTATTGCTGCCCCATTGAGGTCATCCTTGTTGTTATCCGGCAACATAGAGGCCACTGAAAAATTACGGCTGCTAGCAGAACTATTGGACAAGGGTGAATCTGTCTGTCGATTGGTAGCAGAAGAAGAGTTGCCACCACCATCTTGTTCCAACATACTACTCTGATTTTGTGCAACTTGTACAACACAAGTATTCGGAATAACAGGTTCTGACCTCGTTTCACCCGCAGACATAGGAGGTTCTTTTGCCCTCACTTTTCTGAACAACGTTCCATGACTGTCAAGATCCTTTAAGTCTTCTTTTAAAGGGATGGATTTCTCGCTTGGGTCATCACTCAATATCTGTGCTTCCAGCAAGTCAGCAGCAGTCAACGTAGTCGAGTCTTCTACTTGGCAAGGTCTGGATGCTGCAACTGTGTCAGAAGTTCCAGCGACGGTTAAGACTTTTGACTCTTGAGGAACCTCTAGAACTAGAGTGTTTTGAAGGGTGTCCCTATTCACAGGATGACTGCTGGGGCCTACGATTCCCTTAAAACATTCTGGCTCTAAAGATTGTCTCTGCTCATTCTGGGGTGCACATAAGTTTTGACCTGTGCCAGTAGCTGTAGGGTTGGGGAAGTGTGTTGGTATCGGCTGATCACACTTTGGTTCAGACGATATTGCATTGCCTTCTGAATTTGCATGCAAGACAGAATTCCTGCTTTCAGCAGTTTTCTGACTTGTTCCACTTTCAGAGGACTGACATTCTGCAGGATGCACTTTCTCTTCTGCAGATGAAGGTGCTGCCAAGACGTTGACTTTCTCCTTTTCATTCTGAGGTTTGTTATTGGTCTGAGTTTTTGCAAGTTCGGGACAAGATGAATCTGGTTTTGTGGTTGGAGAGGAATCCTTTTTTGGAGCAGTTCCTTTCTTTGCTGTAGGTTTCTTGATTGTCTTTTTTGCCTTTGCACCGGCTGATGTAGTGTTTACAGGTTTTACTATTAAAGGCTTGGTCGTTACAGAAGATACAGGCAAAGCAGAAGCTGTATCGGCAACGGTGGACGTCACGCTGGTTCCAGATACTGAAACACAGTTTACAGGTATGGTGTTGGAGCTTAAAGTAGCTGGAGCAGGGGGGTTAAGAGTAAACTGCAGGCAATTCTGACCAGCCATCTGAGATATGTTCTGACTAAGGTTGGCCAAAGCACCAAAAGTGTTGAGAGCTACATTTGTGTTAGGATCTTCACTAGTTGTTGGCTGGATAATTTGCATAGGGGTTTGATTGGAGGATCCAGCTGAAGGGTTCATGGGCTGCAGTGCAAATAACTGTCCATTCAAAGAAATTGTTGGTGGCTGTTGATTTGGTGTGGCTGTAGACACAGGCACTTGCTGTGCAGTGCTAGACGGCTGCACAGGGGTAGGTCTGGGCAATATGTGAACAAGGTGTTTTCCACCAAATGTCTGTGGCATTACTGTGCCTTGTACAGTGTTCGATGGGCAAACGACTGGATTTGTTGGATTGATGGGCATGACCACAGACGGGGTCGGTTGTGCAGTCATAAGAGGAAGCGTACTCTGGTTGGGGGTTGCTTGGATTATAACGATCTGCTGCCCTACCGGTGGTTTAGGAACGGGTGGACAAGGCGCAGGTGCTGGTGGTTGTAGTAATATAATGTTCTGATTGGCTGGTGATGTATTTATTGCAGTACCAAATGGCTGTGCTACCTGAATTACCTGCACAGGTGGATGTAGCGGAAGGATTCCAGTTGTGCTCTGTGGCTGTGGTTGAGTTATGAGTGACTGGACTTGTACAGGTTGACAAGAGGACATTTTCACCATCACTTGTTCCACAGATTTGACTTCTGAGGATACCACGTTGTTCAGGTTTATGCAAGCTGTGACCGGACGGTTATTCAAGGTATCTTTGGAGACCAATGGCTGTTCGGGCAGTGGTGTAGGAATAACGGCAGAGGATGACTGACTCAATGGCTGCACGGTGTTTCCAGCAAGTTGCAACGTCGTCCATGTAGTTTGAGTGTTTCCATCTGACGGGATTCGAGACAGGCTTCCAACGCTTTTCAAATCCGGCAATCCAGATGAGAGTGACCAGCTGGTTTCCACAGCAGGACCCGACAATATGGACACACTGGAACCTGCTTGAACATCTATAGATGGATTTATTTCTCTTGAGTGGATGACGACCCCCATGCTGGATCCAATATCAACTGCGGGCGAAACTTCCTTCTCTATATTCGTTCCAGTTTCTACAGAACTGGAAACTTCGGAGGTCTTCTCATGAATATTTGAAGACAGTTGCACACTTATTCCAGGCACGATGGCTTCTGATACTGGTGATGGAATATTGCTGCTGATAGATACAACACTTTTGGGCACGGTGTCTACATTTTGTCCACATTCTACACCATTTCCTTCTTGTGCAGTCATCGGAGAACAAGTGATTGGACCCACTGTACTAGTCCCTAGAGGGAATGGAGCTGCAGAACTGGTCGGGGGATCTCCAGCTTCTTTGCTCTTGGACAAGACGAGGTTTGCTGTGCTCTGTGCTATAGTCACAGGAAGACTTGTTGATTCAACTTGACCTGCAACGGTTGATGATGTTGAACTCTGCTGCCACGTTTTGTCCAAAGGGTAAACACCGGCAATGGTGATAGGTGTCACAAGGTTGCACGTTCTTTGCACTGGGACAACGTTGGCTGTTTGCTTCTGGAGGTTATGGCCCATGTTGAAGGTTATGCCGTGCACAGTGGTGCCCTGGTTAGAAGAGCTCAGCTGGTTACCATTTAGGCAGAGGGGAAGTTTCGGAGCTTGGTCAACAGGAGCAATCAGTGAAGCCTTTGAGTTCCTTGCATTTCCTTTCCAATTTAGCGTCGGGTCATCGTATAAGCAGATATCATTGCTCTTCAATAATTCTATGTAACGAGCATTTTCTTTCTGGATCTCGGCCAACTCTCTTCTGAGTTTTTTGATTTCGCTTGCTGAAAAACAATGCAAAATTTGAGGGAGTCATTTATTAATAACCCATAAAGAATGGTTTTGTGAGATGCCCCCACAGTATTAGTAAGAGTTATCAATCTCACCTTGCTCTTCATTCCCTCCATTTAGTAGAAGCTCGTCGTTCTGCCGTTTAAGCTCTGTGATGTACTTGAAAGCCTGCTCAAGAATCAGGTTTTTGCTCTGAGAAAGATAAAAAGGAAACCCTTATTAAAAGAGTCTTCCAGAAATTTACATTGACGTTCTAATCTTAGCACAGAGCATCAATGTATAACCTGTAGGGTGAACCAATCAGAAGAAAAAAGGTAGTTGCACAAGATGTTCACATGGGTGTAACAGTGCCTATTACTGCAGTAGAAGAGCTGTGAGACTGATGCAAGAGAGCTCATCTGGGGAGGCCCTAGTGGGCCTTATACATCAATGTCAAATCCCAGAAAAACCCTTTAACACCTTAAGGCCTCGGTCAGACGGCGTTTTTTCGTGCGACTTGTGCATGCGATCCGCGGCTATATAGACCCAATGCTTCGCAATGGGATCGGTCACATGTCTGCTTTTTATGCGGATGTGCGATAAATTATAGGACACGACGAATCGCAGAACGCGCCTATCTGCGATTCGTTGTGTTCTATATATGCGCTCAATGGGGCCGGCGGCAGCAGCGCCGACCCCATTGAGAACATATACTAAAGATCCTTCTCCTCTGCCACAGCTGTAACAGCTGTGGCAGAGAACGATGTTCGCCCATTGAATTCAATGGAGCCGGCAATAGAACTGGCTCCATTGAAAGCAATTGGCTGCCGGCAAGCACGGAATGAATTTTCGGGAAGGGCTTAAAAAAAGGATACTCACCTTTTCCCTGCAGCCGGAGTTCAGCAGTGTCCGTCCGGCAGTTCTTCTGAACTGCTCTGTGTAGTATTCAGCATTCGGGGATTTAAAATCCCCGCCTGCTGAATAGGCTGCGACCAATCAGAGGCAGCTCTCACTCACCCATTCATGAATGGGTGAGTAAGTGCTTCCTCTGATTGGTCCCTGCGCTTAGCCAATCAGAGGCAGCTCTCAGCTATTGAATGATAGCTGAGAGCTGCCTCTGATTGGTACCTGCACTCAGCCAATCAGAGGCAGCACTCACCCATTCATGAATGGGTGAGTGAGAGCTGCCTCTGATTGGTGAGGGCTGTGACCAATCAGAGGCAGCCCATTCAGAAGGCGGGGATTTTAAATCCCAGCCTGCTGAATACTACACAGAGCAGTTCAGGAGAACTGCCGGCCGGACGTGGCTGATCTCCGGCTGCAAGAAAAAGGTGAGTATACTTTTTTTTTTTTTTTTTTTATACATTTTAGGATGGTTTTCAGGGAAGGGCTTATATTTATAAGCCCTTCCCGAAAATTCATCCCGCCCTCGCCGGCAGCCCATTGCTTTCAATGGAGCTGGCTGTATTGCTGGCTGTATTGCTGGCTCCATTGAATTCAATGGGCGAACATCATTCTCCTCTGCCACAGCTTTGGCAGAGGAGAGCGGGCAGCGCTCCTTTGATCGGGGCCGTTTCACCGAAAACGCTGCTAGCTCGTTGGCCCCAGTCACGCAATTTGCGGATGCGCATCCGTCATTCGATCCGCAAATAGCGGGAAAAAACGCCCATGTGACCAATGCCTAAGGATGTGGGCAAGTTTCAGACTAAGGCTTATTTACAGGAGCATATATCGGCCGCCGTTTTCAGCGCTGGCCAATATACGCTACCATCTGAGCCGTCTTCCCCCTTCCCTCGCCGGCTCTCTGCATCTCTCTCCCCCTCCGGCTATTTGCAATGGGAAGGGGTGGAGCCAAGCTCTACCCCAACCCACCACCTCCCATTGCTGGCTGCGGACAAGGGGCGGGAGCGTAGCTGCAAACAGACAGAGGGGAGGAGAGATGCAGAGAGCCGGCGAGGGGGAGGGAAGGAGGAAGACCGCTTAGATTGTAGCGTATATTGGCCAGCTGTGAAAACAACAGCCAATATACGCTCCTGTGAATAAGCTCTTAGGGACAATATTTTGGAGGATTTTCATCTACACTTTTCAAGCGCCATAATCTTTTCATTTTTCAGTCAACATGGCCGTATGAGGGCTTGTTCTTTTTGTGGCGAGCTGTAGTTTGTATTAGTCCAATTTTGGGGTACATATAATGTATTGGGCAAGGTGAAAGATTATCAATTCTGCCTTTTTTTTTTACCTTACACACAGCAGTAAGTGACATGATCACATTTTTTCCCCTGAGGGTTTGTCTGATTACAATGATCAAACGTTTATTTATTTCTTTTTTTAAACCATGAAAACCCCTTTTTCGAAAAATTACTTTTTTGCATCTCGGCTTTCAAAGATCCATGAAAAAAGTCATTTCTCCATGGTCAAGTCTATGTAAGGGCTTGTTTCTTGCATGATGATCTGTAGCTTTTATTGGTGCCATTTTGGGCCATTTTTTTAAATTGCTTCACGTGCGGGATACAAAGTTTGTTGAATTTAGTACGGGTCATTACAGATGCAGCGATACCAAACCTATGGACTTCTTTTTAGATTCAATTAAATGTAGGGGACTAGAACCTGCAATCTTATCTATATGATCTTATGGTAAAAGCCACGGTTAGCCTTCTGACTGCTGCAGTAACCCATTGGCCCTCTACTATTTCATGGCAGTAGTTCGGTGAAGTCACAGAGCGAGCTTCATCCCTCTGAACGTCGTACATGTGACGATCCAAGCCAGCTCCTGAGCCCATGTCATCCATTGGCTGTAAAGGTACCATATGTGGGACAGTGTTAATCAAGTTGCTGCAAGAAGCTTGTCACAGATCTACTAAGCCTCCAAAATCCACACCTTCCTTAGCCAGGGGCTCTCCACTTCACAACTCTCTACTGGCCAGTCACTGTTCTTCCTTTAGGACGCATCATGGCCATCTATTACCTGGCTGCCCATGGGACTACAATGGATAGTGTGTAATACTACAGATGCTGCATGGAAACCATAGATATGCTGGTAGCGTGACCTGGTAATAACAGCTCATCAGTGGTGAGGGGATTACCAAAACCGATTGCTAACACCTCAGACAGAGGAGCTGCTGTCAGTAGATATAGATATAACCATCAGCAGCTGCATTGTAATTAGAGATGAGCGAGTATACTCGCTAAGGGCAATTACTCGATCGAGCATTGCCCGTAGCGAGTACCTGCCTGCTCGGAAGAAAAGGTTCGGCTGCCGGCGGCGGGCAGGGACATCTCTCTCTTTCCCTCTCTCCCCCCCGCTCCCCCCTGCTCACTGCCGCAACTCCCCTGTCACCCACGCCGGCAGCCGAACCTTTTCTTCTGAGCGGGCAGGCACTCGCTAAGGACAATACTCGATCGAGTAGTTTTCCTTAGGAAGTATGCTTGCTCATTTCTAATTGTAATCCTTCAAAACATTCCGACAGATTACCTGCTTCAGTGCTGGAGAGCATGGGATGAGATCCCCGATCCGATTAATCCCAGAGTTTATTTTCTTCTTCCTATGTCTTTCCACTAAAATGAAAAAAAAATAAAAATTACCTTTTTTTGTCAAGGAAGAGATATTCCAGCTAATACCAGCGACAGACAAAAGAGCCAGTGTGGCTTTATAGCAACCAGCGGAAAGGGAAGAGGCAATAAGAGAAAATATAGATTACAGCTTGCAATTAGCTCCCCCTAGTGGCGACTGTAGGCAGCTAACATTTTATCATCGAACACTATGTCCACGCAGGAGGTTTGTCATAAAATCTAAACTCCGATCCCAATAAAGATATTTAAAAGGAACCCATCATGAACTACAAGCACCACGAACAGTCACTGGGGGACACTGCAGGAATTGGGGTCTGGGCAAGCATGAAGAGAGGCTCTCCGAACGCCACATAATCTAAACTATGAGCAATATAAAGCTTTGTCTATGGTGCTTACAATTGATGACAAGTCCCCTTTAAAAGAAGTTTGGACCTAAAAACTCCATGATCGTAGAAAGGTACATATGTACTCTAGACCTTAAAATCTAAAACCAAGAGATCACTTTCTGGCCTCTCAGGGTTTTGCAGCAGTGGCCATTCTGGCAGAAGTGGTGAAGAGGAGGTGCAGCCACACCGGTCATCACCGTTCACGCTCTCAGATAGGGATGGCTGCTATTCTGTCAGCATGCTACATCAATAAAGCGATATCTCAACTGGAAGCAGATTCCCGGGGAATAACCAATATGGCTGCACTACTTCTTGCCAAGTTGGTAAAACTGGCTACTGCTGCAACAAAATGGAAAGATGCCAAACTGTTTACTACTATTGGCACAACATATGTCGGGGGTGGAAACCCGTTAAGTACAAAACAAAGCGTCTCTCGCTCTCTTTCTTACCCTCATTGTGACTCTCTCGGTTTTTCTTCCTAGCGCAGGAAACAAAAAATATAAATAAGTCACTCATTGTATAATATCACAACAGGTAGAGTGAGTTTGATATACAATAACCAGAACAAATCCCTCTATGAGGGACTACAATTTCTTAAATCCAGAATCCTACCCAGGCATGATGGGAGTTGTAGTTTTACAGCTGGGGTCCCACAAGTAGACCACTGTACTAAAAAAACGGACTTCATTGCAGGCACTGGATAACACTGAAGTCTTGGACAGTCACCACTTTCCCTGCAATACCGGTCCAGTCCACTGTGAGGCACCCTTACCTGTGCTTGGTTTTGTTAGGACTTGCATTCTGAGTCATCTCCGGCATGCTTACATTCAAGGACTGACTGGTCACTGCGGGGCGAGAGGAATATGGAGGACATGAATAACAGAATTATCATGAACAAGACCATAAAAAGAACCATATGAAACCCAATTGAACATTAGAGGGCTTCTCCGGGACTTTGATATTAAGGGCCTCTCCATAAGATGGGTCATCAATATGAGAAAGGGTCAGAGTCCGGCTACTGGCACTCCACCGATCAGCTGTTCGAAGAGGCCATGGCACTCTGGAGAGGGCTGCGAGGTTTACTTGGGCCTGTGACATCATTGGTCACATGGCCTCTCTGCAGCTCCATTCCATTCAAATGAATTTGATTGAGCTGCAATACTGTGCACAGCCACTATGAAACGAATGGCACTGTGCCTGGTAAACAATGAAGAGGTGGCAGCAGTACCAGAAATCATATCCTCAGCAATCTGATATTGATGCATTACGTTAAGCATACATCATCAATATCCAGGTCTGGATAACCCCTTTAATAGTAATGGAAGAGCAGAAATCCAAATAAAAACTACAAATTCCTTTAATTCAGAATCCTGTGGTCCAGAACATTGCCTCCTGCTTATCCAGAATAACCTAAGTGAAGGGATTTTTTTTTTTTTTTTTTTAAAAAGGAAGCTTTTTCTTGGCAGCTTCACGCCATTACGGGGCGTCAGCATAGTAATTATCTGCTAACGACTACTTTCATGATTCTGCTGGCTGTCACTGAAAACTGTCAACAAGGTTGTTCTAAGACATCCCAAAAGCTTATAATGCAGAGAGCTGAACTGTACAGGTTGTGTAGGACAGCTCCCAGAATGGAAATTACACAGACCTCTGGGAGATTTCAGCTCTGAAGCTGCAAAATAGTGAGTAAAGCTCCATTCTATAACAGTCTGCATCTTAGGACCAGTACAGGATAAGTAATGTAAGTATACAGTAACTCCACCAGCAGAATAGTGAGAGCAGCTCTGGAGTATAATACAGGATGTAACTCAGGATCAGTACAGAATAAGTAATGTATGTACACAGTGACTCCACCAGCAGAATAGTGAGTGCAGCTCTGGAGTATAATACAGGATGCAACTCCGGATCAGTAATGTATGTACACAGTGACTCCACCAGCAGAATAGTGAGTGCAGCTCTGGAGTATAATACAGAATGTAACTCAGGATCAGTAATGTATGTACACAGTGACTCCACCAGCAGAACAGTGAGTGCAGCTCTGGTGTATAATACAGGATGTAACTCAGGATCAGTACAGGATAAGTATTGTAATGTATGTACACAGTGACTCCACCAGCAGAATAGTGAGTGCAGCTCTGGAGTATAATACAGGATGTAACTCAGGATCACCGAAAGTAATGTACTTACAAGGTGACTGCTTGATTGTGTACCATCCTACATATACACTGGAAACCAATACTTTTATCACAATATATCCTCACCTCCAATGTTAGGCCTGGACGTATCTCACGCTCACTCTGACTTCACCGCCCTCATGTCCGTTACCTCCTGGTTCTTGTGGCAGACAAGTCTTCTCATCCCTCATTCTACTGGGCACTAAGAGGAAAGAATTGACACGTCAGCAAGCGGAGAGGCCGCCAAGTAATAACCTATACCGTTACCCGTCCCCAATCTAGGGATTTCTTACGTCAGAATAGAAGGATTTTATTGTTGGATCCCTGGAATATGAAGTTCAGGACGGACGAAGTAAGTCTGACCAATCATGTTCCAGCATGTACATTACCTACTGTATTACAGCAGAGGTCGAAGGTCACACGGAAGTACAAAAAACAAAGATGGAAAACAAAGTTTCCTTACGTTTCCTTCTGAGTGGTCACTGCAGGGTATATATGTAATCAGTGCAGCCCAACACACAGCCGGCCGGGTGACACCAGAGCTTACGGATTCTGTTCTCCAGCTCCATCCCAGGGAACGAACAACTGCCAGAGCCAAACCGAGCCGGATGGAGCCCATTCACCAAATAATAGAGCCGTCCAGATTAGGACGCCCCCTCCAGTATTTCACCAGATGGAATATCTCAGCATATTTTGCGGTTCTGCGTCATGTCTGCAACTGAGACTCTACCCGGCGCAGATATGAAGACGGCCGCAGCGGAATTTAAATGCTAAACTGCAGAATACTATATAGCGCCAACCATATACATCGTATACACTAGAGTAATAATACCCAGCAAATCACCACATATTTTACGTCAGGGCAGGATTACTATTTTTTACCACTCTGGCCCCCCTACACCTGTGTACTGACAGTAAAATGAGTATTATTACACGGGTAGCATATGAGGTCATATGACAAGCGTGTTATAAATAAGTAGTAACATATCAGCACTCTTCTCATATCAACCCATATCCCACAACTAACAATAAGGGTGAGTTCACACGGGCTGCGTTATGGGAGGAGGAAACAGAACCCACTGGCCGGACGGAGGCGTCATGATGGAACCAAACAGACCCCACTGCCTAGATTGGGGTCTGCTCGGCTTCTGGCGTTTTACAGGATGAAATAGCGCAGCATTTCATCCTCTTGTTAACCCCTTAAGGACCAGACACTTTAGGGATTTTACTAGAGATGAGCGAACTTACTCATTTAGGCCGCCTGCAGACGAGCGGGTCGGATCCGGCAGCGAGAAATCTCGCCGCGCGATCCGACCCCAGAGCCTGCAGGGGCGAGCGCGTACTCACCCGCGCCTGGCGGCCCCGGCTCTTTGGTGTGCCGGCTGCCGCGCAGCCGGCGCATGCGCAGACCGGAGCCGGCGGCCAGGTGAGTGCGTGCCCCGCAGAAAATTAGAACATGCCGCGGTTTGTTTGCCGCGCGAGATTTCGCGCGGCCAAACCGCGGCCGTCTGCATAGGAGTGCGTATTGTAATGCACTCCTATGCAGACTTTCAGCGGCGGAAATCCCGCGGCGGGATTTCCGCTCGTCTGCAGGCGGCCTTAGGGTGATTTTGCACTCGAGCACCGCTTTTTTCGAATAACTGACTACTCGGGCGAAAAGCTCCCGTCCCCCCCCCCCCTCCCCTCTGCAACCCCCCGCTCACCCCCGGCACCCCCCGAATCTTTTCGCCCGAGTAGTCAAGTTACTCGAAAAAAAAGCGGTGCTCGAGTGCAAAAACACCCGAAAAGAGTACGTTCGCTCATCTCTAGATTTTACCCATGTAGTGGTTTTACCCAATTTTATTTAATTTTTTTTTTTTTTTTTTTTTTTTTTTACTTCAGCTACCAAAAATTATTTTTGCTGTGTTTTTTTTTTACTGTGACACATAGGGCTGTTTTTATAGATTTTTTTTTTCCACTGAATTTTTTTCTGCTTTATTATGGATAAAAAGCTAAAATAAAAAGTGGTTTTTTTAAATCTTTTTTATAGCTATTTTTAAAAGTAATATATTTAATCTAAAATAAAGCCCAGGAGCGGGTTCCTTATTTGGTTTTGCACATTCGGATCTGTAATTGGTATAGGCTCGGATTGGCGTTGGGTTCTTTTCTTTTTTTATACTTTTATTTCAGTATTTTTTTTACATCCACGTCCCTCAGGACACCATATAAAACCTCTGGGGGTCATTCACAGTTTGTTTTTGTTTTTTTTTTAAATAGGTTTTTATTTAAATGTTTCCTTGAATGCAGGGTAAGGTTGTTACATGCATATTGACAATTAAGATATACAACAGATACAATAGCAGATATTCGAAGGAGCCCCAGTTACAGGGAAGATAGACCCCGCAGTGACAGCAGTCACTAACAGAGCTGATATGGTTTGCTAAGACCCTGCAGCACTGCCTTGGCAGGGGGCACCCGGCAGTCACATGATCGCTGGGACAAATATCAGAAGCAGCACCTCTGCTTTCTCTCTTCACTACATAATGCTCACTGAGCGCTCTGCAGCCTCAAGAGAGAAGGGAGAAGCAGTTAAAAACCACTTCTGCCTTCTCCTCCGGGTCCTCGACTAGCAGCCAGGGACCAACCTGCTCCGGCTACGCTGCACGAGTTTTAATCCTGCGCCGCATATTTTACTATCGACTGGAATTAAAGACTTATCGGGCTAATGGAATTCAGCGACCGCTTCTGAACAAAGCTCTAACACTGAAGTGGACAGACCCTAATAAGACCGCCAGATCATACCCTATACTTGTGTAATAATGCTGATAACACTCCTGTGATATGCTATACATATGTAGTAAGGATAATACTAAAACCCATGTGATATCACCTCATACGCTATATTTATGTAATAGTGATGATAACACCTCATACCCTATACCTGTGTAATAACACCACCTATGTGATCTCTTCTCACCCCCTATATCTGTGTAATAGTGATAAGAACACCTGCGTGATAACACCTCATAACCTATACCTGGGTAAAAATGATATCACCTTCTACCCTACAGGTGTAGTAACACTCCTGCGATATCCCATACATGTGTAATAAGGAAGATAATACTAACACCTCTGTGATATCACCTCATATCCTATATCTATGCAATAAAAGGGATGATAACACCTCATACCCTATTCCTCTGTAATAATAACCTCCATGGGATCCCTCCTCATCCCTTATAACTGTGTAAATAATGATAACACCTGTGTGATAACACCTCATACCCTATTCCTCTGTAATAATAACTATTATAACATCCATGGGATCCCTCCTCATTCCTTATAACTGTGTAATAATAATGATAACACCTGTGTGATAACACCTCATACCCTATACCTGGGTAATAACAGCCCTGTCATATCACTTCATATCCCATACCTATGTAATAATAACCCTTTTCACATCTCCTCATACCCTATACCTGTCTAATAATAACAGCCCGGTGATATCTCTTTACACCCTATACCCGGGCAATAATAGCCCTGTAATTACCTTATACCTGTGTAATAATACCACCACCCCTGTAATATCACATGTACCTGTGAACAATCCCCCCCTCCCCCCAAAAAAACCACATCTCCTCATAGCCTACACCTGAATAACCCCCTGTACAATCTCTCCATACCTGTGCTGTCCCCTCCCACAGGTGTATTAACCCCCCTATACCTGGGTAATACCCCCACCCTGTGCTGTCCCCTCCCACCATGTACCTGTGTATTACCCCCACCCTGTGCTATCCCCTCCCACCATGTACCTGTGTATTACCCCCACCCTGTGCTATCCCCTCCCACCATGTACCTGTGTATTACCCCCACCCTGTGCTATCCCCTCCCACCATGTACCTGTGTAATAACAATGCTGACAATAACCCCGTGTGATATTCCCCCTCCCCGTGCAGTAACCATAACTCTGCAGTGGGGTCTCCTCTCTGCTCAGTAACATTTGGGGGTCCCACTATCACATGACTATGAATCCCCCTTCATCTCCACAGACCCCCAAGTAGAGCTCCGTCCGCACCGGTCGTTTCCCGTCTTCTCCCCGGAGGACGGCATTCTTACCTCAGCACCTCCCACCGCTCGTCCTCACCCCCCGGGCCGGTCCCCGGTGGGGCCTCCAGACCCCGAAGCGACCCCGCCAGCCAACCAAACCCGAACCCAACACCGAGCTCCCGAGCACTGCGAGCACCGTGGCCAATCGCCGCCCTGTGACTGCGGCTGACAGCCAATAGACACGCAGTTCTTATGATGGACATTCATCTGGACCAATGTCCGTAGAGACTGAAGTCGGGAGGCGGGGAGATTACGGCGACGGGAAAGATGGATGGTTCTAAAGGTTGCACTATCGAGGAAGTGTTTTGGTTTGCTGGTTTTTGATTGACAGTCTAAGCGGCCAATAGGATTAATGGGGCGGGGTTACTATTAAAGGGCCAGTAACAGCTGCACATGGTGGAAAGCGACCTGTGGAGCTGCAGCCTTTATGATACTACAACTCCCAGCATGCACTGACAGCAACGTGTAGTCTGCGGCAGCAGAAGAGCTTTGTGATTGCTGCACTTAGAATACAGCTCTCAACAGTCACACACCGCCAAATGACCAATAAACCTAAATATGCTATTCGCACTTTGTGGTGTATTTGCAGTGTTTGTGCCCCGCGAGCTTCGGGACCGCGGATGAGACGTACGCATCGCTATACGGTTTTCTTAGGACCTGCCCTTTAAACATACATTTAAATTTTTTAAACTGTATACGTTTTGCTTCTTTTCATCCGTTTGGTACATGAAAATCATACGGAAACGCTTTTTCCTAATAAAACTTTGTGGTTTGATGCTTTTTTTCCCCTTGATCACTAAAAACGTATACTTTAAGCATATACAAAAACATACCGCCACCCGTTCCCATACATTATCCATGGTAACAAGGTGTGCGTTTCACGGATGACCATGTGACAGCGCGGACGGGCCATTCAAGCATATAGATAGCCTTACGTTTCTATACGTGTCTATCCTTACATTAAAAAACATATTTACGTTTTTCACTATAAAGTCTTTCTTTTGAATAAAATTTTGTAGTTTTCTGTTTCTTTTGAGACATTTGAGAACAAAAAGTGTATTTAAGGCCTCGTGCCCACGGCCGGCTCGGATTCCGACTGCGAAATATCGCAGGGGAATAAGGCCCCGCACCCCCCCCCAGAGACCCGATACTCACCTCTCCAGATCCACCGCGAGAGTCTCGCCCTGCGAGCTGGCGCACATACGAAGTGCAGTGCATGACACGCTTGGCGCAGGGCTGTGATGCGGATTCCCGCGATCCTTCTGCAGTGCCCACTACGGAAGTATTGCGGTGCGAATGGCTTCCATTGACTACAATGGAAGCTGTACCGCGATTTTCCGCACAGAATAGAACATGCTGCGATTCTCCCCCGTGAGCTGAAAATTGCAGTTGATTTCCGCTTGTGGGCAGGAGAGAGTTTGTTGACATAGCCTGTCTATGGACGGACATTGCTGCGGAATTCGCAGCGGGCGTCTGACCACGAATTCTGCCGTGATAATCTGTCTGTGGGCATTTGGCCTAAATGTATGGAAACATGCAGATTTACCTTTCCATACGTTTTAGGATCTGTTGGGGTCTCAGCGGTAATACCCCTACTGATCAGACTGATGGATAGGTGACAAAACTAATGTAAAGTAAACGGATGATATGTTGAGCGCACGGATCTTTGTGGGACACGAGCGTGGTACACTGTGCCACAATAAAGCCGTACAGAAACGTGGAGGAGTTCAAACGTAATGAAGAGTTGGCATTTCGGAACTAAATCTGACCAAGTGTAGTCTAAGCCATACATTGTAATACTTTTTTGAATTAAAGGGGTCGTACCACGATAGACTTATCACCTATCCATGTGATTCTGATAAAAGTCTGATAAGTGGGGGACCCCCACCGATCCTGAGAACGAAGCTCCCCCTCTTCTGTCACTGCGGGGTGCGCTCTATGTTCCCATCATTGAATTTGTCAACACACAGAGGTTTAGCTTAGGGCCCCTTCACGCTTTTGTGCGCATTTCTGAACCTATTACTGTACTTTTTGTGCTCACAGTTCACTTGGGCACGGGAAGCCCTCGCCATGATTTTTAAGGCTATTTAGCCTAGTGAGGTCCAGATGTGTTCTTTCTCCCATGGAATTGCAGTGTGAGTGCGTATTTGCGCACCTCCCATAGACTTCTATGGGGACCTTTAGTACGCAAAGATACAGCATGCTGTGTTTTTTTTTCACGCCCGCGAAATGTGAGTAATGAGAATAAAATAATTGAAATCAAAGCATTCTGTTCTCTGAATTCTGTGCGGACGGCTTCCATTGGTATTAATGGAAACCGTCCACCCTGAGGGCTCTTCTGCAATAATCATTGTGGAATAGTCGCAGGATCCATGCCTAGCAATGGCGCAACATAATCTGTACTGTGCATGTCGGCAGGACGGCACATCAGCAGCACAGATTATGAAGCCGGCGGACAGGTACGCGTGGGTTACCGGCTTGGCACAGGGTCGGATTCCACCGCGGGATTCTGTATGCAGAATCCGACCCAGCCGTGTGTATGCAGCCTTAGCCAGCAGTATCCCTCCCGACTTCCCACATATCCAACATGCCGAAACTTCTTTCCTCTGACATCTGCGGTTGGGGAAAGTCCGGACACCCCCTACACATTAGCTGGTGGACCCCCATTCATCTGGATGTGGCTTGCAGAAATGCATGCGCCTGCTGCAGAAACAACCCCATTCACATGTATGGAATTGATTTTCATTTTGAATGTCTGCGGTAAATCTGCCACGCGTGTCCCTCCCCTACATGTAATGGTGCGTGTAGCAGCTCTGTGTATGTAAGGGCTCATGCACATCAGTGGTTCAATTTGGAACTTCCGTCGCTGATTTCTGTCCTGTCCAATCCAGCAAATGCTGGACAGCCAGTTGGAAACCATACAGACCCCATCATAGTCAATTCCAACATATGGCGGGTTAGTTTGGTAAAGGGGTTGCTGTATTTTCTGTGTCCCGAACAGAAACCCGCAGCGCTGATAATATTGTTCTGCTCTCCCAATATACTTTATATTGTTGGATACTAAGTTTGGGGTTCATGGCTGTTCAGCTTCTCTCCGGACGGCTTCTTATACGCAAGTCTTACACCAAGTATGTTGGAGTAAAATATGCCACGCCTTCCAAGAATTTTGGCGCATCTTTGGCTGTCAGCATGTCAGAAAGTGAAAGCGCACCTGCTAGGAGCATTTGCATTAGAATTTACGCCATTCCCTGTCCTATAGTATATCTGATGCACCAACGGTGGCCCAATCCCCTTCTGCCTCGTGCTGCCCACTTATCAAAAGTAAAGAGAGAAGTAAAAAAGTTGCAAATTTTAGCTCAAATGTGGCGTTCACCAAAATATGTGACTTTTGTACACTAGTTTGTAGGGTTTTTAATAAATTCCTCCCTTCGCATTTCAGTTGTTCGCCAATCTTAATCTCTCTGCTTACTGGAAGCAGCTGAAGCCCCTCCATTGTCCTGATGCTTCTCACAGCTGAGGGTCTGTTACAATTCTATGCAGTCCTATTTTTCTCATCCATTTTTTCTATGGAGCCCAAAAACCGCATCACGTAAATGCAATTTTTATGCGATTGCGAAGTATTTTTTTCCATTTTAACTATTAGAACCACTTGCAATTTTTTTTCACGCATGAGAAGCGAGCAAATCTGATGGATATTGCAGGTTTTTCATGCAAAAGCATCGCGTACACTTGATAACCGTGTGTGAAGTTACAGGCTGAGAATCTCACGCGAGTTTGGTGCGTTGTGAGAGGTGGAAAACTTGCATGAACAGGAACCCTTCTTTTGAACGGAGTCATACACAAGAGCGATGCAGTGAGGGAAAAATATGTATCCTCCGAGCACATCGCCCATTGTCTTCAATATTGGGAAACATGGCGTCCGCAAATGAAATAAAGCATGTAGACTTGAGGGTCCGGAAAACAAATCGCAGCATGCTCCATGTAAATGCGGATCAGGCACGGACGGCTTCCATGAAAGTCAATGGAAGCCGTCCGATCCACGGCTGGTCCGCAAATGAATTGCAGCGAAGCCGTCCGTGCCTGACCTGTGGGAAAGCAAGAGTTAAAAAAAAAAAAAAGTACTGCGCATGCGCAGACCAGGAGATAGAAGACCGGACAGGTAACAGTGTCCTCGGCTGCAGGCAGGATCGGATTCTGCATGCGGGAGCCCACCCATGGACATTGGGCCAAAGTATTATCTAGACTGGATACATTATAACAAACCGTGTTTCAGCCTCTGGATGTAAGCAACAATATTCTGGAGAATACATATACCCTGTTTGGCATAATGAGACTGCCTCTTTAAAGTGCTCCCATCAGGGGTTGTCCAGGGTTAGAAAAACCTCGGCTACTTTCTTCCAAACGCAGCGCCACCCTGGTCCATGGGTTGTGTGTGGTATTGCAGCTCAGCTCACATTCACTTCAATGGAGCGGAGCTGCAAAACCACATACAACCTGATGGACGACCCCTTTAAGTGATTTGCAGGACCTTCCTAATATACTTCCACCTATGTACTCATTCATACAGACCTGTAAAAATTCCTGATGCACTCAGTAGGGGGCGATATAATGAACCTACTGATGTATAGAGTATATATATAATTGTATATAGATTGCCCCCTGATGGTGGCAATCAGCAGGAATACTATGACTGGATTTAAATGGGGGAGCACGATATCAGTGCAGGAAGCACAGACCGATATCACGCTTGCAAACATGCAATATCTCGGCGCATGCGATTTTCCCAGGAATTTTTTAATATGCATGAAAGTTGCATTTTGTTTCAGAAGGAAAAATAAAAAATGACATCATACTTGCATGAAAACTGCAGCTGCAAGCGAGGGCGATTTTGTTTGCTCCCATAGAGAATAATGGGTGAGATTACCCAAAAATGGGACACGCTGCGATTCCTCTCTAGCGCAGCATAGCTGCGAGCCATATCGCCCGTGTAGATACAGCTATTGTAAATACGGGCTATTAGGAGGGCGGTCTGGGCATTTTTCAATCTCACAGAACTTGCGCATTTTTCACATCCGTGTAAATCTGGCCTTACTCATAGCTTATTAGCAGACACTTCAGACTATCAGTAAGCGATGCACTGCTGTTCTAGGCGGTCTCCTAACAAGTAGTCCCTAGAAAAGGTTCTGTGGGAAATCCATTATATTGCTGCACCAGAAATGAATGATTGCTTGAGATTTTCCATTTTTTTTTTTTTTTTTTTGCATCTATGTATTTTTAAGTCCAGGAATTTTATGTGTTTTTAATGGCATATTTTCAATTAATTTCCTTTGTACATTTTATTTTTGGCGTTTTTCAAGTCTTACAGCAACTTATGGTGAAAAAAATCAGATAAAACACCATTCCTTTAAAAAAAAAAAAAAAATGTAATTAAAGGGGTATTCCCATCTCAGTCTTTTATGGTGTAACAGTAAAGTCAGATAAGTGTGGGTCACACCTCTGGGACCCTCACCTGGCTCTTGTTCTGGGCTCTGCTGACTTGGCTGGGATTGTAGAAACACCCAGGTGGGCTTCGCTGCACTGTTTGTGGAACTCCCATTGACTTCTAATGGAGGTTACAGCTACAATGTAGCCCAGCCGTCCTCCGTTGTTCGGTAATCCTGACCTCCTCGTACAGCGCAGAGCTGCCATCCTAGCCATGTTTGGCGGAGATAGGATCTCCTCTTTAATATTTCACTATAGACTTTCATGCAACATCTGGCAGCAGGGTTAGGAGGCAAGAAAAAAAAAACAAACTTGAAAAGCACCAGGAAAAAGTTTAAAAGTTTTTTCCTGGAAAAAAAAACAAAGCAAAACTTTACAAGAAGTTAGCTGGGAGTCAATGGGGAAATATTAAACAAGTCACAAGCGTTCCTTAAATTTGTCATGCATGTCATGGATTAGTGAGGGGTTCCAGCAATCGCTATAGAAGGCAGCAGACTTTCCTGGAGAAGAGGAATGATCCATGGGGGAAAAAAATGGAAGCTATGCCCTGGGCAAACCCCTGGTGCAAGCACCGAGTCCTGACCGACTCCTAGGGTGAGGTCACATTGTGATGTGTTCTTGGCAGACTGTTTTTTGCAGGGTGGATAAAATCCATAATTCGGGTCAGTTTACACCACAGGCTCTCCAAAATCCCACCCCCAATAGTTGTCCTGTGCGGACTTCCCCCAGCACCTCCAACCCACGTCAAGATACCCTCAGGCTGCTTTCACACGGCCGACAAAATCACACAAGATTTGCAGGTTGTGAGATGCACAAATCGTGTACGGATTCTTTTGAATGGTGTCGTATACATGAGCGTTTTTTCCCCGCGTTGCGGCATGTCTTATCTTTGGCCGCAGATTCCGGGGGAAAGCAGAAGTTAAAATCAAAAAGCTATACTGCACCTGTGCGGCGGCGCATCCGCAGTGAAGAAGATAGAATACCCAGACAGGTATGCAGTGTCCTCGGGCGCGGGCAGGGTCGGATTCCGCTGTGGGCTCCCGCATGCAAAATCTGATCTGCCCGTGGCCAGAACGCCTAAATGTGGATTGTGATGCGGAATTGCTGGTAAATTCCTTCCATTTTTATTCTGCACGTCCGTCATACAGATGTTGGTACTTAATATTCTGCAAGAATGCAAGTTCTACATTGCCCACAATCGCGCCTGTGTATAGCACCCTTAGGCTATGTTCACAAGGGACGAATACGCTGCGGCAGGTCCGGCGCACAATTCGCAGCGTTTTGAAATCCCAGCAAAGTTAAGGATCTTTAAAGTGATTTTACATCTACATGGAGCAGAAAATATCCGCTGCGCAATTGTGCTCGCGGGACGGGTTTTAATGTTGTGGAAAAGCAGCAGATAGCTGGCTATTGTTGCACGTTTCTGCAACAGGATTTATCATAGCGGTAATATAGAGGACCGGAGTAGCAGAGGGAAATACGTGTAAACAAATGGGAATCAAAAATCGCACTGAAATCCAAACTAAAAAACGTAGCATTGGCTGAGGAAGATGCCACAAAATCCGTAACAGCAACTTTATGTCTTGCCGATTTCAGGGAGGTTTATCCACAGCGCCGTTTTCACGCCGCTGCAAGGCGTTTTTCTGGTAAAACCGCCTCCCATCACTTGTGTGAAGTTGCGATCATTCAGTGCAGCTTTCAGGATCAGCAAATGCTTAGGCTGGGTTCACACAGGGCGGATTTGCCACGGTTGTGCCGCAGCAGATCCGCCCGCAGCAAAACCGCCTGCGGCCGCTAATCTCGGGATTAGCCAGCCATGTGGATGATGTTTCTCAGAAACCTCGTCCACACGGGGCGGCTAATCCGCTGCGGTAAATCCGGTTGAAACCGCGGCTGCCACAGATTGAGCATGTCTGTTTACTTTCTTTTTTTTAAAATTTACATCGCAGCCGCGCTCTCCTCTATGGGAGCGCCGGCCGCAACGGAAAAGCATGCGGCGGGCCCGCTTCAAAGCCGTCGCGGCTTAAACCGCAATGGTTCTCCCGGCGGAAATCTCGCGTTTTTTGCCACGGCCAAAGCGCGAGATTTCCGACGGGAATACGCCCCGTCTGAACCCAGCCTTACATTGGAGTGGCGTACAATGTGTCTTACTGTCCATTGAAAGCAATGGGCAAGGTGTTCCAAGGAACACAAGAAGACAGGACAAGTCATCACTCATGGATGTGACTCCACTCAGAAGAACGGGTTTCATGCTTGAAACCCCCCACGATGAAGGGCCCCGGCTCATTACTTATCAAGCCATGATTGTCAAGAACAAAACAGACAAGTAAAAATTCTCCCGCATTAAGAAGTTTAGCCCGTAAATGATGAATATAGTTTAGCAAAATCTCCACTACACTTACTGGGGGAGGGTTCCAGGAAAGGAACAAAAGACACCCCCCTTACAGGTCCAAAGTGGCATGAAGAAATAATGTCAGCCGCTTGGAGTATGTCACTTTGGCGCGTGACATTTGTGAAATGACATACTGCCAGCTTCCGACATTTCTTCTTTGCACCACTTTGGACCTGTAAGGGATGGGAGGCTGATGTTTTGGACCTTTTCTAGACCCCCTCAGTAAGTGCATGGGTGATTTAGCTAAACAACGAGTTCATCATTTTACAGGCTGGACTTCTGAGCGCGGGAGAGTTTTTACTTGTCTATTTTGCTCTTGAAGGCATCAATACTGAAAGAAACGCCACTATAAAACACAATGGGGTCCCGGCCCAGATTTTGCCCCTTGGAATTGAATCCAAAACGAAGGGAGTAAATCTGCTGCAAATCAATGGTGTGTGACGCACTCTGAAGGTACATGCACACAGGAGATGCAAAAACTGCACCTGAGATTCTCAGGCACAAGTCGTATCGGACATCCCGTTCGTGTGCTGTCCACCGCATGATGTCCGATCTTCAGATAAGAAAAGTGCGCATCAAGAATGGGACAGTGAGTAAGAAAATAAACATCCTGCATGCATACGCCCATTCAAATGTCTAGGCACTACTTCAGTCCGATTTTCAGACAGAGAACAGCAATATTGTCTATATGCACGAGTCATTTAAAGGATTTGTCATCAAATTCAACGTGCCCAAACCCCGGGGAGCAGGAACCCGAGGACTGAGAAGCCCATCGCCAGTGAGTGCTTTATTCTGAAACACTGTGGCATTGCAAAAAAAAAACAACACAAAAACAAAACCACTGAAGACGTTTGACCTGGAGTTGAGCTCCGCATCAAGTGGTCAGGCCACACCGCCTCTACCTACAAGACTGACCGCTCATCTCCCTATGTATAGGAGAAGTGCTGCCAGTCTTTACACAGCAGGTGGGGAGAGGTGGAGCAGCGCAGCTCCAAGTCCCACTTCATAGTGCATTTATTGTGAAATGACGCAGAGCTCCAGAATAAAGCGGTCAAGGGGCAGCAGGCCGCATGAAACTCACAACAGCAGTCTTAATACATTGGCGGCATCTGGCTGCACCCCCATGCGACAAGGTGAGACCGACAGCCGCGATGAGCCGGAGTAGGTTTCAGCTATAATTTATGCCAGTTTCTGGTAAAATCTCTAGTAAATCTGATAGGCAGCGCACAACCCCACCACCACCACCCACCTCCTTGTAGAAGAGCAGAACAGGCCATTGGTCCCAAAGTATAGTGCCCGCCAGAGAGCTGCCCCAGTGCTTGTAGTGTGCCTCATAATTCCATATTCATCTAAAACATCGAGATGCAGAATTTTTGAAAAAAGGACCAAGTGTAAAACCAACCTAAGGGCCCATTCACATAGCATCTTGTATCTTGCATCTTGGTCCTGGGCTTTAAACCCAGCCGACTGTAAAAATATGAGGGAGGGTTTAATCCCCTGCTTCTGCAATAAATCAGGAGCATGTCGGGTTGTCAGCTGAGAGCCCGGAGGAGAAGGCAGGAGGTTTTTTTTTTTAACCCTTTCTGCCTTTCTCTAGTACACAGCGCTCAAGAGCAATATGTACTAAAAAGTGAAAGTATAAACTTCCACTATGGGAGCCCAGGGGGTCACGTGACCACCGGGAGTCCCTGCTACAGCAGAGCTGCAGGGTCATAGTAGACCCTGATCAGCTCTGCCAGTGACTATTGTCACCATATGGGGAGGTTTCTCCCTGTAACTTGGGCTCCTATGGATGCTCCAGCTACAGTGAAAACCGTCAAATAAAAATAAAAAAAAGACCATGTGAATGTCCCCCAGAGGTCTTATGACATCATGGGAGACAGATAATATATATTAATTTGCATACAAAAGTAAAAAATTACAGAATAAAATAAAATTATATACATAAGAAAATAATGCCAATCGATGCCAACCAAAAATATCGCCATATGCGCCCTGTAATCCAAAACCATACATATTATATATCAAAACATCTGAAACAAAAATAAGGAACCCATTCCCATACTTTATTGTAGCGTAAATATATTAAATTAAAAAAAAAAAACTATAAATGTTAAAGGTAAAAAAAACAATGTTATTTTTTTTTTTACCCAACTAAAATTTTTTTAAAAAGTCCATGAAAAACATAAATAGCCCTATGTGTCACAGAAAAAGAAAAAAAACAAAAACAGTAGAGATTTTACCTATGTGGTGGTTTTTTAATGCCCTAAGTATCTGATCATTAAGGTACAACACAGCTTGCTCCTTAAAGGGTTCAAGCACACCAATAGTCCATGTGATGTAAAAAAAATTAAAAAAATCTATTTATAATTGCTGCATGTGCGTGGATACCAGACGACAGGGACAGGTAGCCGGGTGCTATACAACACAAGTTGTGCTGAAGTTTCTCAGGTGCAATTCACTTAAGGGGTTGTATCAGAATATCAAGTTACCCCTGTCCATGGAACAGCAGATAACTATTGGAGGAGGGTCCTCACCTGAGACCCCTGCTGATCTGGGCAGAACAGGACTCTGTCCTGCTGTGTCTCTGCAGGGGTAACTTATCTCTCTGCAGTGAGGTCACTGATCGGAGGACTGGCCAAGCAGACACAATCAGCGCTCCATTCATTTTAACAGGAGGGACGAAAATACCAGCATGTGGGTGCCACTCTGGAACTTGACAGTCCTATTGAAAGTGAATAGGGCGGTGGTGTGTGCGCGCAGCCAGCACTTCATTCAGTCTCCTCACTGTGGGGGTGGGGTGTGTGCAATTACCCCCACAGTGAGGACGGGAGGCCCAGGAACCCCATTCTTCAGATTGGCAGGAACCCTCACAGTGAATAGCTGTGGATAAGGGATAACTTGATATTCTGGTACCACCTCTTTAAGGCCACGTTAATTCCACCATTTACACACAAAGATAATCTTTCAAATGACTGACTTAGCGATCTAGTTGCATAAAGCGATAATGGCCATTAACATTTATCGTCTTCATTTGTATGTAAAAGGATCTCCAGGAACTGTGTGCAGAGCCCAGCATGTGATTCATCACACACCTGCATTGTTCTGCTGGCAGCTGACTGCAGATTACAATATCATCTGCTGCCTCCTGTGGAGATAGAAGCGTGCGGTCTATTGAGAGGTAAGTGTGTTTGCCGTATCTCTCAGTAGCTGAACGATGGATTTTAAGTTCACCTTAAAGGGGTTGTCCCGCGCCGAAACTGTTTTTTTTTGTTTTTTTTTAAACCCCCCCCCCCCCCCCCCCGTTCGGCGCGAGACAACCCCGATGCAGGGGTTAAAAAAAACCCCGCACAGCGCTTACCTGAATCCTGGCGGTCCGGCGTCTTCATACTCACCTGCTGAAGATGGCCGCCGGGATCCTCTGTCTCCGTGGACCGCAGGGCTTCTGTGCGGTCCATTGCCGATTCCAGCCTCCTGATTGGCTGGAATCGGCACGTGACGGGGCGGAGCTACACGGAGCCGGCATTCTGCACGAGCGGCCCCATAGAAGACTGCAGAAGACCCGGACTGCGCAAGCGCGGCTAATTTGGCCATCGGAGGCCGAAAATTAGTCGGCTCCATGGGAACGAGGACGCCAGCAACGGAGCAGGTAAGTATAAAACTTTTTATAACTTCTGTATGGCTCATAATTAATGCACAATGTACATTACAAAGTGCATTATTATGGCCATACAGAAGTGTATAGACCCACTTGCTGCCGCGGGACAACCCCTTTAAGATCATTGTTCAAATAAAAAAAAGTGCTAGTTGCCCGCGTTTACATGCAACAATTATCACTCATTTTTCGGTAGTTTGACCGAATTTTGAGTGATAATAGTTACGTGTAAACGAACCTTTCATCAGGCGATCTGCAGCACCTTCTCATGGGCAGATGATTTGATGTGAACAAAGACATAAAAGGCCCATAAGACTGCAGCCGGATCCTCCGCCTACTGCACAGAGAGCAAACATAAAAAGGGATTTTGTCACCAAGTTTGTCTCAGAGCTGAGCTCTAAGGTCGGCCATGCCAGCTTCTCCCCACTAGCAGAATGCAGAGCAACAGCTCTCTCTCTCTATACACAAAGACTGAAGAGCTGTCAGTCTGCACGCTTCAGGCGGGAGAAGCCAACACAGCCCTCCTCTGCAACTCAGAGCTCTGTCAGATTCACGAACCTGGTGACAGAATCCCTTTAAGCTCCATCCACTGGCTAAGAACCATCATCCCCACCATTGTTCATCCAGCAAAAGATGAAAAATCATCAGATTAACCTGAATTCTCCACAGGATTTCCTGCATAAAGTAAGAGAAGAAATTATATCCTGGTTACTGCCATCACTCATTGCCAAGGGTACTATTTACACAGAACTAAAGATCATCCATGCTGTCACACAAACAATAGTCGCTCACTTAATGGAGAACGCGACAGGTCTCTTCTAGCCACCTAACTCCATTCAGAGTAAACAGGCAGTTGATCATAGATGAACTGCCTGTTTGCATGGGCTGGCAGTCACTTGGGTTTTAAGTGAGCTGACCATCAAGCGATTACAGTAAGGGCTTATTCAGACGTACTATTTGCAATGAGATGGGGCAGGATGGGGCGGAGACAAGTTCTGGTACTTCGCTCCGCAGACATCCTGCCCCATCTCATTGCAAATAGTGCCGAGGGACGGAAGCTCAGAGCACTGCTCCCGGCTCTTCAGCCTCCTTCCCCTGCAGAGAGGGACACCGTATATCGGCCCGGCGTGAACAGCCGGCCGATATACGGTCATCTGAATAAGCCCTAAGCGAGTGAATTTCACTCACTTCCTGTTAGTTCCCATGTTCGCTCTTTTGAGCAATCACTCGAGTGGCTGTCAGCCCTTGTAAAACGTACCCCAAGTTTAGTGCTCCTCTAAAACAAGAATGTTCTCATCTATATGTGCAGCAGATATCAGTCACACATGATGTAAAGGTCGCTGGAGATAAGTCATCAAGTTTTCCTTACTTCTTGTCATTCAGCATGATAGTCATATCCTCACCCCGGCATAAACGGCGGACAGGGAACAATGGAATTAAGTCTCTGTTCACATCTCGTTCTACTTCTGTAGCACATATACATCAGACGTTTTCTGCTATGTATATATTGTACAACGATAACGTGGGATACAACAGTCACTAATTTATAAAAACATACATACTGTCCCATACCGTAGCTTTAGGTTTAGGAAAAGGTTTTAGAATAGACTTTCCTAAGCCATGAGGGAAAGGAAGAAGAGAAAGTTACATCAAGATATACCAGCACAACTTATGTCACTCTTGGCATAAACTGGGCGCATGGAGACCTATGAATGGGTTTGGTTGTGCACCAGAGGCTTTCCCAGCACATACCATGAACATGAATAAAAGATATGAACAGAGCTTAACCTGCATACCTGGAATTGGTCATACATGGGTCTGTCTGCACTTTGTGAATTTTTTTTTTCTTTCACCACTGGTAGGAAATTGACTCACTACAAGTGAACCTTTCTTCAGGTACAACTTCCACGGCTTCCATTACAGTTCTGTTATCCATTATTCCAAACATTAAAAGGGTTGCAACTAGGCAAGAAAAAGGGGCGTTACACTCGCCCACAGGTTGTGTGGTATTGCAGCTCATCTCCAGTCACTTGAATTAAGCCAAGCTGCAACTCCAGAAACATCTCATGGACATGGTTGGTGCTGGAAGAAAGCCGCAGGGTTTATACAACCACTTTAATGAAACATCTTCTCTGCTAGCTGAGCAGATTTGCTGTAGCCCAAGAAGGTTGAGTGACAACTTATATGGAAGTTGCAATGGACCTTATAGGTTAGTTGTCAACCAACTTTTTCAAAAGCCAATAAAGAACTTACATTTTTTGCCAAAATGCTCAATACATACAATAAAATTTTTCAAATCAAGCATTTTGGTTTCCAATAGACAGACAGCCAAATCCGTATCTTTTACAACTGATAGATCAGAACAGCACCCCAAGAGGTCATCAATGATTCGCTGATTCTGGTCCTGCGGAATTCTACATTATATAATTGCTGGATTATCGAATGAAGAATTAAAAAACAGATTTTCTGTAATTACTATAATATTACGAAAAAAAATGCAATGAGGTTAAAAAGAATGCTAAAAAGAAATTAGATTTTATTTAAAGACTATTATTTCAGACTGATAGAAGCCACCCAATTCTTCCAAACCAAAACAGGGGAAAAGCCTGAAGAAAAAAAAAAAAAAAAAAAAAGAATCCATACGTCCCCTGCCCGGATCATCTCCACACATGGGAAACACTTCAGAGTTCAACCAGACAATATACATACAAGATTGTACAGCCCCTTCAAGAAGCATTCAACACTTTCTTTTAATTTTTTTTTCAAGTGGAGAAGGAAGAAGAGATATTAGAAGTGTGCGCTCAGTAAAACTCAACGGGTCTCTTATCCGTATTTGGCGACAAGCAAGTGCAAGAAAAAAGGGTTCATCCAGGTCTCCATTCAATTTTCGCTTTTTTGCACATCTGCGTTCGGCGCGGGAGAAGAGATCTTCAGGTTTTTCTGAAGCACGTGAGCGTCGGCCGGCTCTATCCTCTTGTAATAATTTTTCTTTGTTTCAATAATCTCAAAACCAAACTTTCTGTAGAAATCTATAGCGGATTCATTGCTGATCTGGACATGCCTGTGGTGAGACAGAATGTGAGCATGAGACTAGAGTTGTATCACTTGGCTTTCTGCTGCACATGTAATTTATTGACAGATGAACATTATTTATGTGGTACTGATCCCAAGTTACATCTTGTACTATAATCTAGAGCTGCACTCACTATTCTGCTGGTGGAGTCACTATGTACATACATTACATTACTTATCCTGTACTGATCCTGAGTTACATCCTGTATTATACTCCAGAGCTGCACTCACTATTCTGCTGGTGGAGTCACTGTGTACATACATTACATTACTTATCCTGTACTGATCCTGAGTTACATCCTGTATTATACTCCAGAGCTGCACTCACTATTCTGCTGGTGGAGTCACTGTGTACATTATATTGCTTATCCTGTACTGATCCTGAGTTATATTATGTATTAAGGCCCATTTAAACAACGATTCTCTCTCAAAATTCGCTCAAAAGGCAGTTTGAGTAACAGTTTGAGTGTTCATTTTTCATAAGTGTGTAAATAAAAGCTCACGCTTTATGCAGAAGACTAGCAGGACCGCTGTCTGCTGCATACAGCTGTTGTATTCTCTGAGCGCTCAGCTGGTATACAGCTGAACGCTCCAAGCAGGGTATACAGAAGACAGCTGGAGAGCTGTCTTCTGCATACTTCTGGTGTGTTCTCCAGGCGGGATACCAGCTGAAACAATAGTATCAACGGTATCCCGCTGAGTACGCAGTGTGCAATCTTGATAAGACTCATTGTTAACGAAAACTGCACAATGGCGCCGCATTTAGACCTAATGATTCTTGCACAAAAGATGGCTTACATCGAATTCTGAGCGAGAATTGTTGGATCTAAATGGGCCTTTATACTTCAGAGCTGCACTCACTATTCTACTGGTGGAGTCACTGTATACATACATTACTTATCCTGTACTGATCCTGAGTTACATCCTGTATTATACTCCAGAGCTGCACTCACTATTCTACTGGTGGAGTCACTGTGTACATATAGTACTTATTCTGTATTGATCCTTAGTTACATCCTGTATTATAATCTAGAGCTGTACTCCCTATTCTACTGGTGGAGTCACTCATCTTCGTTTTCCCAGAGGTAAGTAGCACAGGGTGTCTTGGCAATTCGTTATCACCCTACTCAAATTACATGCATGCTCAGCTGGAAATGCCTGTTAATCTCGGAGATGGGGGCTGATCGCTGTCAGCAGAATGCCGGTCTATGGGCAGCTTTATTCTTCATTAGAATCTGCTGACAGCGCCCAGGGCTCAGCAAACAGAAAGCATGAAACTTACAGATAGATGTTGTCGAAGGTGCCGTCCTTTTCACATATGTTTAAAACATGGTTGAGCATCTTTGTTCCTAAAAAGGCAGAATATTTTATTAAACAACTTTGCTAATTAAACCAGACCACTGCCTAGGTCATGAACGGGTTACAAGAGCAGGGAGAATTTCTTGAGTGACTTTAGTGATTTTGCACATGTGGCGACTTAAAAAGGTGTAACAGATCAAGAGGTTATATGGGTGTTTAACCCCTTAAGGACATGGCACAATTTCCCCCCATTTCTGTTTTTTCCTCCTGCCTTTAATTAAAAAAAAAAACAAAACACCATAACCCTTTTATGTATCCATCCCTGCAGCTGTATGAGGGCTTGTTTTTTGCGGGACGAGTTGTATTTTTCAATGTCACTATTTGTTTTTCCATATAATGTACTGAAAAACCTTTTTAAAAAATCTAAGCAGAGTGAAATGGAAAAACCGAACAAAATTCTGCCATTTTTAGGTGCTTGTTTCTACGGCGCACAAACTAACAAAAATGACCTGATAACTTTATTCTATGAGTCAGTACGACTGCTACAATACCAATTGTATATATGGTTTTTTTTTTGCAATACTACTTTTATTTATATTTTCAAAGATTTAATTTTTTAAATTTTCAGCCGCCATAATTTTATTTTTTCATTGGCATAGCTGTGTGGGGGGTCTGTTTTTGCGGGATGTCCTGTAGTTTCTGTTGGTACCATTCTGGAGTACATACGACTTTTTGATCGCCTTTTATTAAATTTTTCTCTTGAAGATGAGGTGACCAAAAAAAAAAAAAAAGCACACCATTCAGGCATTCTTGAATTTTTTTAAACGACGTTCACCGTGAGGGGTAAATAATGCATTACCCTTATAGATCGCACTTTTACAGATGCAAATATGTACTTTTGTTTTATTATTTAGATTTTTTATTATAAATAAGGCAAAAGGGTTTTGTTTCTTTTAAACCTAAATTTTTGAAAAGTAAAATTGTTATTTTTTAAACTTTTTACTATTTTTTTGGACAAATACTTGTAATGCTATGATCGCTCCTGCAGTATCATGTAATGAGATAGCATTACATCATACTGCAATCAGACAGGCATTTTATCAAGCCACCCTAAAGGCCCTGGGGCCTCTCTACAATCATATCACACGAAGGGGGGGGGGGCGTACGGGACCCTGGAACACCGTTCAGGGGATTTAAATGTCGCTGTCAGAATTGACGGCGGCATTTAAAAGGTTGACAACTCGGATGAGCGGCCTGGATTCATCCAAGCTGTTTTGGGGGTGGGCACCCGCTGTATTGAGAGATTATCGAGCGATCTCTTCATACCTCCTCAGACACTAAGCTGTTAAAAAAATAAAATAAAACTTGATCTAAATCCGTTGAATAGAAAGCAGCAGTACTCACCAGTCCTCACCCCCAGCGACACAATGATGCAGCTCCATGGTCCTCCCAATGTTCGTTTTGGAATTGATACTGGCACCTGACTGCTGCATTGGTCAATGTGGTAGCCGGAAGGACCGCTGGGCTGCAGAGCTGGATCCCTGGTGTGAGGACCATTGAGTACCACTACATTTATTTCAACAGATAAGTTTAACCTAGATAAGCCTTTTAAATGCAACAGACAGGAACCCTCAAGGAACCTTGTCATCCGTATTCTCAAATCCTCCATGCAAAGCACTGCTTTCTTCATTTCTATGGGCGGGAGGGAGCTCCCTGAGGGACCAAGTGGTTGGGCTCCCAATGATCAGACATTTAATATTACTGGAAAAACCTCTCCAACAGCTCTAAATTTTTCTCTTTTGGGCTACCAATTTTTTTTTTTGTTTGCTTATTATGGTCATGCCTGAGGCTGTTTTAATACTTCTGCTCACCCATTTTAAATATATCTATTCCACACTAAACACACTCTTAGGCCAACTTCCCATATTGCACTCCCCACCATGTGAACTCCTCAGGGATGTGGAGCGTTTTCATGGGAAAACAGCCTTGCATCACTTCGGGGATGCTGGGATCCTCCGGCATGACTGTTGCAGCCACGGCAGAGTATTGCAGAGTTTCTCCCATTGAAAACAATGGGGATGCGATGCGAGATCACGCAGCCAGATAGGACATGCTGCAATTTCCTTCCCTTAGACCAATTTCACACAGGCAAGCGCAATATTGGCCCGTGAAACAACAGCCCGATATCATGCTCGCCAACATGAGATTTCCACATGGATATGAGTTTTTATACGAAAACCACCTCATCACTTAGGGGGAAGTAGCGATTCTCCGCCGTGGTGATCGTCGAATGTCTGCCATTGTTCTCAATGGGGAGACCTCGCATCTCGTGCACCTAGCCGCTTAGCTGCCCCCAGACCCACTGAAAACAATGGGATATGAGATGCAAAGGTACAACGTGCCTTGATTTGTTTTCTGTATCGCGCTGCGGGATAAAAATCGCTTATGTGTATGACCTATTCAAAAGAATGCGGTTCATATTTGTGCGTCTCTCAACGGACAAGTCTCGTAACAAGTGAAAACGACTTCATGGTTGTTTATGCTTTAAACTGCAAATTCACACCAAAATAAAGTATTAGAGAATAGATTGGTCTCAGGTGAAAGGGGTAGCTATGGTGATAGTTTGGGTGGATGCGAGTGCTGTGCCCCCACACCTTTTACTTTCATTTTAATTCTTAACTTTACTTTTAAATACATTAGATAAATCCCCCAAGAAGTCTTAAAAGGCCTCCTAGGGGGAGATAATTGTAGCTTTAAACCTGTACAGAATATTTACTAATCAAAAGGATACAGACTTGTACTATTTTATTAGTAAAGCTAAGAAGGAGCAATACACACCTATTCCTAGCCTGCGGTATGGTGCCAGGCAGCCGAGGGTCATGATATACAGTCTCTTCTGATTCTGAGAGTGGTCGACTCTACAACACACGGCTCCAACAGCAATGTCATTAAAATAGGCTGCAACAAGAAACAAGACAGAAATGTAATCATATGACTAGCCTTAGGCTACAAATGATAATATATATATGCTTATTCCATTACCCCTACACACGATCCACTCACCAAGTTTTGCCAACTCCCCGACCTCCAAGACGTCTTTGTAGAACTTGTCATTGTAACTGACTGGGAAGATGACCTGGTTCAACCGCTTCAGTTGCTTTATGTTATGTGGAGTTACATCTCCCAACTCGATCCGGCTACTGAAACAAAGCAAAACATCCTTAAAAATATTTTCAGAGTCGGAACAGATTAAATCCTAAATTATCCCGAGCAGATCACTTTCTACAAGAGTTCAAAGGGAACCCGTCAGTCCCCTCGTAGTTCCCCGGCTGCGAGCAGCACCGCATAGTGATAGACAACAATTTCTTCGGTCCATCCCCTTTACCAATCAGTCGAGTGGTCCTATAACAGTGCAGCGCCGGGCTTGAGTGGAGTCTAGTGCGGCTCATTAATATTCATACATTCAGGCTCCCGCACCAACTGATTGACAGGTCTCTCCATATTGTGTATTATCTGTTAATCAGTGGCTGGAGGGGAGGGGAAAGCACAGATCTATAAGCGAGCCTCACCGGACTCCTCATGGGCTGACTACTGCACAAGTTACACAAAACCACAGATCAGTATAAGTGACCGATCGGGGAGATCAGAGTCGGTCACTGTAACATGCTGCCAGGGAACTCCAAGGAACACGACAAGTTCCCGTTAAGAAGTAAATTACGTTCATAAATTCTTTATGAACCAAAGATCCGTTTTCATGTAACTTGTAAGGAATAAGTCAAGGCATTTTTTAATCTCTTCCATTTCCTCCTTGCATCTTAGGGTTTTTCTTTCAGGCGGGACGACTATTGCCTCCCAGAGGAGGAGCGCATCAGATCTCAGGCAGAGTCAACGCTGAATCCGTCCGTCTAAACAGGCTGCACGAGCGCGAACGTAACGTTACCGGTTTATGCAGTTCTCGTTCAGTATAAAAGGAGCATTTCACACATTACTACAGACTTCCAAGGACTGATGCAAGATGGGAGGGGGCTGTAGCCTGCTGTAGAGCCCCCAGTCACCTATCCCAGCAGGGGTCCATGCTGCAGTATCCCTTCCCCACAATCAGCCCATTACTTGGACAAGACACTGGCAACTGTTCACATTGCACCCCCTATAGAGAAGGCTTCAGGCGTACTGCACAATGTGCCCCTTCATAGAGAACATCGGACATGTTGGAGATTCTCATGGCTAGCGGGAAGGTATTTGCTACCTTTACTCCTTTTTGCTTTTTTCTGCCTTAAAAGACAGGTCATAGATTGTAATGCCAGGCCCCTTCATCCTGGCCATAAGTGGGGGTCTCAACTCCTGGACCCCAACTAAGACAACTGAACAGAAAACTGGAAGCAACGCATTTTAAAATTTGTCACATTTCGGCGCCTGTGATGATTATTCTGAGTCTATAGAAATATAGGAGTCAATATAATGCAAAATATGGAGGTAAAGATGGCCGCAGCTCTGAATTCTGGGTAACATACATGGATCTTGAGACCACTTAAAGGGGTTGTCCCGCGGCAGCAAGTGGGTCTATGCACTTCTGTATGGCCATATTAATGCACTTTGTAATGTACATTGTGCATTAATTATGAGCCATACAGAAGTTATAAAAAGTTTTTCACTTACCTGCTCCGTTGCTGGCGTCCTCGTTTCCATGGAGCCGACTAATTTTCGGCGTCTAATGGCCAAATTAGCCGCGCTTGTGCAGTCCGGGTCTTCTTATTTTCTCAATGGGGCCGCTCGTGCAGGATGCTGGCTCCTTGTAGCTCCGCCCCGTCACGTGCCAATTCCAGCCAATCAGGAGGCTGGAATCGGCAATGGACCGCACAGAAGCCCTGCGGTCCACCGAGGGAGAAGATACCGGCGGCCATCTTCAACCGGTAAGTAAGAAGTCACCGGAGCGCGGGGATTCAGGTAAGCGCTGTGCGGTGTTCTTTTTTAAACCCTGCATCGGGGTTGTCTCGCGCCGAACAGGAGGGGGGTTTGAAAAAAAAAAACAACAAAAACCCGTTTCGGCGCGGGACAACCCCTTTAATAGCTGCTGTTAAATGTCCATATGTCATCCAGCTTTTCATAGACCCAGAATAGCATGCAAAGCTTAATACAGTTGAGCCCTGCCTATGTCAGCATCAACTGCAGCTGCTCCATTTGATCCATGAACCAGGGTGCTCAGGATGAACAGAGCTGAAAGATCCCAAAAAATAATAATAATGGGACCCCCATGAGCACCTCGTGGTTTTATGACCAAATAACACATTACCGGCCCATTAGAGAGCGCCATTTCTTCAGCACCGCACTGAATTATGGGGGTGTGCAGGCTGGTGTACATTGAGCCATGCCAGCAGGTTAGCTCCTTGTGCCAGCTCATGCCTCACAGCCCTGGAGTAAACAGGGGCCAGACATTAAGACAAGGCAGTACGGTATGAGGAATAATCCAGCGCCGGGCTGTGACCTGTCGGGATCCGGTAATCCGCCGTCCCTCACTCACCAGGACGCAGCGAGGCTTCCGTAGCTCATGGCTATAAATAGCCTCTGACCGTCCCGGGAAGGAATGTGGAGCCCTGAAACAGATCCCAGCGCGGATCGCTAGCAGCCCAACATCTATTTACAGCTAGCGCTTGTTAAATTTAGTTACAACCACATGGACTCTGCCCGGCGCAGGGACGAAGGAAGCCCAGCCGCGCTGTCAGGTGGCTGCACGAAGGCCACCAACGGGGGGTGCGGAGGGAAGTTAATATGGTTTTTGCAGCACTTTTTATGTGTTTTAAGCCTTTCCCGCAGACTGATATAACGGTGTACACTTTATTCGTGTATCAGCGCTGCAGACGGACGTCTAGTTACATCACTGAACCGCTAAGGGGGCTCAGTGGTCGTTAGCCGGGCTCCGAGAAGCTTCTGATCCAGGCTGGGTGGCCCATTGCGTGTTGATAACTGGAGCATCTACATGGTTACAGACAGGGGGCTCCCCAAAAGGCCAATGGGATGCCATTGCAGCAGGAGCCCCAACAAAGGCTCTCAAGCCTGTCCTGGCTTACACCTATTGCTTTACTACTGACAGGCAATAATGCTTTAGTAAATACTGAGTAGCGTGAAGTGTAATAAATGTGATCAGTTGAATGCATTGTGAAAAAAAAGGGACAAAAAACGTTAAGGCCCATTTACACGCAATGATTGCTGCTCAAAATTCGTTCAAAAGATGTCTTTTGAGCGATAATCGTTCCGTGTTAGCCCTACCATCGTTAGTTTTTCGGCCAAACGATTTTTAAGTCAGCATTAAAAATCAATTGTTCGGCCGGCCAGCTGATCGCAGGGACCACAGGCTGCGATTCTCTGCGGGAGTGCTGATAACATTGTTTTCAGCTGCTGTCACCGCAGGAGAACACTGGAGCTGTATCTGCATACAGAGAAGGGAGCTTCATTTACATGCAAATGAAGCCAGTAAGCTACTAATGGGCATTAGTGTCCATTAGTAGTTTATGCAAAATCATCGCTCAAACCGTCATTCAAGCTATATTTTGAACGAATTTTAAGCCATCTTTGCGTGTAACCGGGGCTTTAAGAAAATTATTTTCACAAGTCAAAAGAAAAAAAGAAAAACGGTTTTGTATTAAAAGCAAGTCTTAGACCCAAATATAAGCTACATATTCATAGTATCGGCGAAATCGTTAAATCATATTATTTAAAAAGCAATGTGAATGTCCAAAAGAAAAAGCTCTAACCCCCAACAAAAGGTAAACAAATATGTCTAAAGAACTAGTGTGCTACATAACCAGAAGTGAAACCAAAACATACACCATACAGCAGAGGTCCCCAACTGCAGTCCTCAGGGACCACCAACAGGTCATGTTTTCAGGATATCCTATGGTAAGAACACCTGTGGCAATGTCTGAGGCACTGACAATAATTACATCACCTGTGCAACACTGAGGAGATCCTGAAAACATGACCTGCTGCCAGTCCCTGAGGACTGGAGTTGGGGACCCCTGCCATACAGGATTCTGTTCCTGTGGAGAACCTGAAATTTTGGTACCAGCCCTTTGAGAATCTGTTCACAAGTTGCAGACCTGGTGTGGATCCACCTCAAACTTTATCCCCCTCAGTTGAAAAGGTGACAATCTCATGTGTGTCCGCATCAAAAAGGGAGTCAATCCACACCAAGCTGTGCAGATTTTAGTGTTGCTCTGCACCAACATACGCCCTGTGTGAACTTACCCTACAGGCTAGAGCGCTCCTCCAGTTACTGGACAACAGTCGCCTCCGCCGCCACCCGTTTAAGATAAAATAATTCGTACTTACCGGTCCTCTGCAGTTGAGATCCAGCGCTGCAGCCCCGCAGCGGTCCCGGCGTTTGTAGCAGATGACATCAACAGAAATCACCTGATCGCTGCAACATCACAGTTTGTCCTCCTGGCATCACGGCTCACACCCTGGTCACCATAATGCCAGGAGCTCAGAACAGCAACACGTTAGCACTGACAACTATTTTCTCTGTCGCTGTAGTGCATGTTTTTTTTTTTTAACTTGAAAGCCGAATGCACACGGCCGGGACGGATTCCACATGCGAGATTCCGCAGTGTTAATCTGTAATGCGGATGTGTCAACCGGCGTGCCGACGCATATGCGCAGTATCGAATGACGCTGCGCAGATACTAGGCGATGACGCAGATCGAACTGCCTTCATTGACTCCAATGAAACCCATCTGCGCCAAAATAGAGAATGCTGCAATTTTCCCTTGCGAGCGGAAAATTGCAATTGATTTCCACTCATGTGCAGGGAAAAGTGATTTTTTTATAGCATGCTATGGGCAGTATTTGCTGCGGACTCCAGAGGCAGACACCGCTCCGGATTACGCAATACAAATACGTCCATGCACATTGGGACGAACAGTTTTGGGATATATATATTTTAACTTTTGTTTTTACTTTTTTTTTTGCTGGGGGTGATAAACTGATTTTGCCATTTTTTTCTCTTCTTCCATCCATCATTGGTATTTAAATAACACATCAATCCCTTTAAATGTGCCGTAATAAAAAAAAAATAAAATTTTTTTTAATATATATAATGATATATGTAAATAAAAGTTAATTGGGGAAAAAAAAAAAAATGAACATCCCACAAAACCAAGAAAAACTGACAAAAAAAAAAAATTTAACTCTTGCAGCTTCTTGGCCTGGCTGGTGGACACCATCAATTATAATCTCTAGAAGACACAGAGCCGGCTCGGCGCCCGCACTGCATCCATCCGCCGGCAGCCTCCGAAACCCATCCGTGTGTTGCAGATCTTTCTCTAATACGTCCTCTACACGCACGACCAGATAAGTAGCTCCAGTATATCGGAGGCTCGTTATTTCTCCAAGACATCGCAGCGTATTTTCAGAACATTCACCAGTAATTGCCGATAACCCCTTACAGGACGGCTGCGCTCGCTACAATGGGAGCAGATGTGGAGGGCTTTCTAGGAGGCGCTGCCAAGTCCCAGCACATAGTTAGAGGGAAAGGTAGACTTGGCCGCAAGAGACGATTAAATTCAGTCTGCAATTCCAATTCCTTTCCCAGAGTTTATAGGCCGCGAGAGACTGAAGAGCAGCCGAGCGCTTCTCCCGCGCCGCCGCCGCCAGCAGCACGGAATATCAAGTAGTGGAGGAGTCGGAAGATAACGAATATTATTAGTTGTCATCCATCGTTCTCCGACACCAACGTGAGATGCACAGGAGACAAGGACCCCATGTGGCAACCGATCTCCAGCCTCACCAACAGGGGGCAGTAGAGAATCTAGTCCACAGATTTCATGCATGAAGTCAGTTTCCAAGGTTTTTAATCTACAAAAGACTACAAAAATTCTTCCCATCTGCCTTATCAACACATACAGACGTAACAGGGAGAGGGGTCTGCAGCCAGGCCCCCCACAAGTCAGAGTGGGCAGCTGCTCTTTGGTTGGAAACTTCCTACTAGATATAGGACGCTATATACAAGGTGAAGCAAAAGTCTGGACACACCCATTTAGGGCCGGGCTCACATGACTGTATGGTAATCCACTGCGTAAAAATCTTAGCGTTTTACTGGTGTGGGGTTCTGAACGCACCCATAGAGAATTGGGTTCTTACGCATGTAATACACTGTAAAAATCAAACATGCTATGGGGTTTTTTTTGGTTTTTTTTTACGCGAGTAACATACGTAATAAACATATGCAAGTGTGAGGAGAACAATGACAATCAATGTACTTACACCGACACCGTTTACTCAGGAATATTCGCGCAGAATACATAATGTAAATCCGTTCGTGTGAGCCCAGCCCAACTGGGGGAATACTGAGAACATGGACTTCCAATGCTTGAAAGTATTAATTAGGAGGCAGGTTGGAGTTTTTGGGTGAAGACTTAACAGCGGCCATTTTGAAATCCGCCATATTGAATCCAGCTGCAGTTTTTTTTAAATGGGAAATATATCAGTCTTGGCTAGAAATTTAGTCAGAGACACTAGAAGTGGCAGTTTTGCCCCATCATTACCTGTTTAGGAGTTACACGATGACAATGTTTCACCAAGTGCTTTACACGATGTGTAGGATGCGTCCACCGCTCTGCCGTTTAATTCGATCTTCAGGCAGCATTTCTTCACAGCGCTGTAGGATTCTGCGTTTCAGGTGAACCATTTTGTGCCTTTTTCTCCACGCCTATGCAAGGGACTTATAATTGCCCTAGAGACAAAAGTCCAAAGGTGCTGCACTCGGTGGCCATTCTACCGGACCTCTACGCATCTCTGGGGCCATTTGAAGTCCCTTGTGTATGTGGAGAAAATATGCGTAACGGTTGAGCACAAACGGCGAATCCTACCATGCTGTGACGATATATCACATGCCGTTCTTTAGCGTGGTCTTCCACTTGGAAGCTGCTGACGATGTATACATACATCTGTCCACAACCACTTTAGATGGTCCCAACTGCAGATCTTCAGGCTTGCCAAAAAAATTATCACGGGATCCACAAAAATTGTGGCATGGGGACAGGCAGTGTTCAAAAAAGTTCACACAGGATGGCAGCTCTGCCAAACAACCCCAGCAAATCCGAGTAGTTTGCTTATTCTGCGGTGGCTTCAGAGCAGTCGCCCTTTAGTGTCCGCATGCCATCAGATGAAGCCTGTATGTAACATCCTAGAAGTGAATCCTCTGAGCGAGCCGCACTCTCCCGGACGCGCCCCGCTCCTCTTAGTGCTTGTAAGTGGCGCCACAAACTCCCCTATGAGGCGTTAAACACTAAGGTTTGATTTTCATATATTGTATTGTGACTAATCGCTTCTCCAACATGTAACTACAACAACTCCCTCACCGGGAGGAGCTCACGGATCACATTTCCTTGTTAAATTGTTAATAGATCGTGGAAGAGCATCGGGATACGCGGCACACTAACCAATGTCTCCTAGATAGACCGACACGTATGTAGCAGAGCCGCAGCCCACCACCCAAGTCACCTGCATCTGTACACAAATACCAAAGTCTCAATATTGGGAGAAATGCAACAAAAAAAAAATGATAATTTGGGTAGCTGGAGCAGGCTCGCTGCAATGGAGACACGGTGGGTTCATTTAGCGCCTCGTTCATTTCTACCGCTTCTTATTGGAAACACTCCGAAAACTTGGGGAGACGTCCCCTTTAAGGGCGCATTCACATGGGTAAGATCTGTTCCTGATTTTTAAAAGCCCAAACCAGGTGAGGATCACGAGAGTAGAGAATGGATACAACTTCAGTTTTTTGGATCCTCAACTGGTTTGGTCTTTAATAAAATGCTGGGACTGATAGGACAGAAGTCCCACGCTGACCTCCAGACCCGCCTGCCCAAAAGGGAATGTCAGACAGATCCCATAATAAAGATCACAATGCAATAGGTGGTCAAAAACAAAATAATGCCATTTCCCAAAGGCCATGCACGGCCGCTGAACCAAAAAGGTAGTTAGAATATCGATCACACTTTAAAACGGCGATGGTTAAATCCCTTTGTGAACAGGTAACCCATCGCCGAATACCTTATATGGCCATTTTTAGTTTATGGATGAGGAATAGTTTACCAGCATCCCTCACTCACTACATAGAGGCATGTGGGCGCAGAGCGGCCCGAGAACCATTCAGCAACCAGAGTTAAATTGGGAGTTATTTTACATCTGTGTGACCATCAGACTGGTTTCATAGGTACGGCACCATCTCCTATAACAAGTCCGTATAGGGACAGCACCTTACATGAATACATGAGACGGGATCCTCTATGTCTCCATTTTCAGTCTTACGCTGGATAATAAATCGCCATCCAGCCGTTTTCTTTGATTATGCTGCAATTTTGCAGCCAGTCACCATTACTGAGTGTAGGGGGGGACGCCGCTAATACCAAAGACCGTTCAGATTCTCAGTGGGTCATGACTATGCTGAACGATCGTTCAGTGTAAGCGCCGTCAGACGGAACAATCAGTCCATTTTTATGCCTGCAGAAACGGATCAGGCAGTCGGTCGTCTATGAAGGACGGCCTGTTTACCGTAGATGGAAGCGGGTGGCCCGCTCTCCCTTCATTCACCGAACGATCATCGGACATGTGAAAGCACAGAAGCAATTGGCGCTGGGATGAATGTCAGGAACTTTAGCGCCCGACAATCATCATGTGTAAAAAGCCAAACCATAAAGTAAGTGATGATACCGCTAACCTGATAATCCAGCGGCGGATGCACAGGAAGCCTCCTACGGCCGCCTTATCCTGCGCTACATGACAGCTCAGCTGCTGGTGGAAAGCTACAATCACCCTATAAGGGGCTTCACATGGGACCACTATCGCCTAAATACTCGCTCAATTAAGCAAATGTAGTCATCGATAGTTCACGTAAACTTAGCCATCAGCAGGGCGACAAGCGATAGCTCGATCGTTAGTCCCCTTGTTTTAGCTCACCTAAAAATAGTTGCTGGTTGATTGAATCATTTGGTGTAAACGGGCAATTGTCTTACAGCGGCGAGTCGGGGAGGTCGCGCTTCAGCAACTGCGAACAGTCATTCGTACACCAACAACTCGCATTAGCGACTACTTCCACCGACTAGTCGAACGATAGTCGTCCTGTGAGCTTTCAGACGAGCGAATCCAAATTCAGTCTACGTTTTGCGGTCCGTAAGACGCAGCTAATGTAGATCGAGGTCTAAAGTCGCGCGCCTATATTATTCACGGAACACAGCATGACCCTTTGTTTTGCATTTTTTCGTCTCTGTATTGCTACTATCTTCTATTGCGCAAATGTGGATCAGTATTTGCGCAGCAGAAAATAAAAGACGCAGAGGCAAAAAGATCAAATACTGATGACATACAGTTATAATGTCACCTGCAACACGTGCGGATTACAGAGGTGTTCCAATACGCTCGTCTGACAACGGCCTGAAGATGCAATCACACAAGTGAAGCCTCGAATCTATGAGCTTGCCATTTTTACGCACTTGGGGAAAAAATAAATAAATAAAAGAACCACCGCAAGTGCTTCCAATAGTAAAAATTGAACTCGCATGCAAACCGTGTGGCTGGCAACTGCAATACTAATTAATTAATATATATATATATATATTTTTATTTTTTTTTTATTATAGATCCCATAGGAAATAATGGGCTATTCCTTAAAAGGAATCACCCAAAAACAGGACAAGCAGCGGTTTTTCGATCTCGCCACATCACAAATTAATGTGTCATCAATGCCCGCATTGTCCAAAGACTGAACTGACTGGGAACGAGTCTGCCGGGCGCCAACGGTCCACAGTGCGACAAATCCAGGCAACACATTGTGGCTTCCGAGGGAAGCAGATGTCACCGGTAACAAAAAGTTACCTGCAACAGAGTTGCAAGACGAATCCAAGAGCTGGAAACATTGTTACTAAGTAAGCAGACAGCCCTCGTACAGAAGACAACCCAAGAAAGGGACAAGCCGGCATTGTGGATCAGCTAGCGGCTCCCGGCATTGGTCAACACAGTAAAAAGGGGAAAACAAAGTCCCGGGTGATCACAGTGGCCCCATGTCAGGATCCTGGCAAACAGCCCCTTACGTCTCAGCTCCACGGCTGTAATCACACGGGAGATTCTGACACTCGAGTTCTGTCCGATTCCAAGATGGCCACAACTCACGCGTGGGGAGGTGGGACGGGACACGAAAATTCACGAATTCTTGTTCTGGACTCTTTATTTCTATGGGAGCGTCACAGCCCGCAGATCCCGTTCGCACGCCGTCACGTTTGATCCACATTAAATGCATTTACTATCGGACCCACGTGACTTTTCACATGCGTTAAGTACAGATGCAAATTGCGCATTTCTATCATTAAGCCCCTCATACATGCATGAAAATCGAGGGTAAACCGGCACTTTTTCCGCCGCCCCTCATCGTGCTCGCCCGCGGGGTTACAGCGCTATACTGCCATGTCCCCAGATGCCCCGGAACCTGTATAACGGCACATTATTCCTGGGCGGCCCGCAGTGCGGAGGAAGGCGCCCAGACACTTGCAATATGAGGGGCCACCATAGCCTATAATTAGGGGCACTGCGCACCCTTCACACCCCAGGTGTCAGGGGGCTACAGCCTCACCCCCCTATACTCTACAGGGGACTCTGGGACGGGTCACAGGCTGCCCACCAATGGGGCACAGATGGGCCCCTGGGAGCCTGCCCAACAAGAAGGCATGGGCCCCCAGAGGCAGCTTATAGGGAGGCAGGGCCTACAGAGATAGCAGACAGGCGGAGGGCTCCGTGGAGTGACGGTACGCCGCGCACATGCACGACTGTATGACAGCTCACCCCTTCATGTCGGCGGCTCGGAGGCCCGGGCTCTGTGGCGGTGGCGAGGCGCTCAGGGCGGAGGCTCAGTCCCGGGTGTCGCTGGTGACAGTTCTCCCCCGTCTCTGAGGTAACCTGGGGTCTCTCTCCTCCCCCACCACCTGCACCACGTGACCAGCCACCCCACACTCCTTCGAATGGCGCGAAGGCTCCCAAGCCGGGGAGAACGGTGCACGCATGCGCAGAACACCCTCCAATCACAGCGCCCGAAACGAAGACCCGAGTCGGCGCCTGCGCATGGCGAAATCCAATCAGTGCCCGAGGTGACAGTCCTTCTGCGCGTGCGCGTTGTGGGACAAACGTGACAGCGGCTTTATAAAGATGCGCATGCGTAACAAGCTGACCGTAGTCGCCGGTGGAAAAGCTGCGAATGCGCATGCGTAGTGTTAGGCCGCGGTCCTTCCTGCACGCGATTATAGGAGTGCCGGATAGTAAATAGCGAGGAGATATTCATTGGTCGCAGTCAGTTACGTAACTGGACAGTGGGGCTGCATGTAGTAATCAGATTCCTGTGGGTAGTATGCACAACACTTAGCAAGTGTCCGTCTTTTGCATGGACAGTCCCTATTTTTGACCCAGGTCCCTCTTTGGCCTTTAATTGTCCCTCATTTTGACCTTGGGAATAGATGTGCATTTATAGATCCTGCTAGTTCCTAAGGCTGGCTTTACACAGCTGTAATCCGCAGCGTGCTGTGCGCAGGCACGGAAGTGCGCAATAACGTGTATCTGCTGCATGCTGCCAATCGCCATGCACTAACTTCGCTTGTATGCGTGTGCGATATGCGCCAAGATAGAACATGCTGTGATTTTTCTTGTGTGTGTTTTTAGCGCAATTCGTGTGAGCAGCAACATGGGAGCCTATGGGAGGTTGGTACAGCGTACCAGGCTCATCTTCCTGTCCAGCCGCTACTCAGACGCCTCTGCCCTGTGCCGGTCACTGCACTGGCTGCCCATTAAATACAGAATTCAATTTAAACTCACTACTTTCATCCACAAAGCCCTCCATAGCGCAGCGCCCCCCTATATTCCCTCCCTCATCTCAATCCATCACCCAGCCTGGGCTCTCCGCTCTGCTAACGAAACCAGACTGAGCACCCCTTTAATTCGAACCTCTTATTCCAAGACTTCTCCAGAGCAGCACCGGTCCTCTGGAACGCACTACGAAAGGCTACCCGGGCAATCCAGGACTCGCTGTACTTCAGGCGTGCTCTAAAAACGCACCTCTTCAGGGAGGCATACCACATTCCCTAAACAAACCCCTCTGTACTCCGCCTGATAACATGCTCCCTGACCTACTGACTGCGATCTCTGCTAGCCATTATAAACCGCTCCTGCAGTCATAACGATTCTGCCGTCACACGGCCAAATGTCTGACCATTGTGTGTATAGCATCCCGCACTCTCCACCTCGCCATACCGTGCACATCTCCAGCCCTTTACCTTCTGTATCAACCCACTATTTGTAGAATGTAAGCTCGTTGAAGCAGGACCCTCACCCCTACTGTTTCCATCAATAGATTACTATTAGAGATGAGCGAGTATACTCGCTAAGGCACATTACTTGAGCGAGTAGTGCCTTAGCCGAGTATCTCCCCGCTCGTCTCTAAAAATTCGGGGGGCCGGTGACAGGTGAGTTGCGGCGGGGAGCAGGAGGGAGAGAGAGATCTCCCCTCCGTTCCTCCCCGCTCTCCGCCGCCGCTCCCTGAATCTTTAGAGACGAGCGGGGAGATACTCGGCTAAGGCACTACTCGCTCAAGTAATGTGCCTTAGCGAGTATACTCGCTCATCTCTAGTGACTATGTAACCGTGGTTCTGTAATGTTTGTATTTTGTCTTTCTGTATCCCCCCTGTCTATGTAAGCGCTGCAGAATATGTTGGCGCTATACAAATAAAGATTATTATTATTATTACTACGTGCGCAAAAGCACGTATAAACGCTGTGACCACATGCTCGCATGAGCCCATCTGAGAAAATTTCCATATTCCATTGAATTAATTTCTATATTCAGATTATATTTGCGCTAATATTTAAATTAAAAGCAGTGAAGTGTAAAGATATGGATGAAAAATGGATGTATTGGGGGCGCTCACCCACTGGCGATATGACTCCCCTGCGATGCGAGAGCGACTGGAAACGCATGAGAATGAAGCCAATTATTTCCAAAGGTTTCAATCTCATCAGCGATGTCTTCACTCCAGCCTCGCAGCTCAGAGAAAAATCTGTGATATTGGCCATTGGTTTCAATGGGGTCGACAGCAGCAGCAGCGCTGGCACCATTGATATCAATAGGAGAAGATGGCGAAGAAGACTAGGAATACCCCATAGAGAGGAGAGAGAGGGGGTGAAGCTACAGGGGATCTCTGCCATATCTCCCCATATTTGGATAGATTGGGGGGGGGCTAGTGGGTTTCCCCAAGAGCAGGGGCGGGGCTAGAGGGGTTATCATAGTGATGCCTCTCTAGCCAAGTCAGGGGTCGGGGCTAGCGGTTGCATCACAGGGGAGTCTTATCACCAGTGGGCGGGAACTCTTACACAATCAACGATAAGGCCCCTCCACACGGACGTATTTGTGTGAGCAACACGCAGAGAATAGAACACATTGATTTCAATAGATTCGTTCACATGCGCATATTTTCCTGCGCATTTGAGCACCCAAAATCTCCATAGACGTCAACGGGGGTGCGCAATACGCTAGGAGATGCGTGAAACACTGCGTAACTGCTCACCTGGAACTCAGACTAATTAGCCATTTCAATAGGTGCATATTGTTTTGCCGCGCACAAACGAACATGCCTTGCGGGCGCAAAAAGTACAGTAAAATACATGGATGCGTGCACAAAAAGGCATAGTTTGTTCCTCATTGACTGTCCAAAAATTGGGAGGTATGACATTGTCTTCCTTTACCTTATTTTTCTAAATGGCCCCTTATGTAACCGCAGTGCAAAGGGTGCTTGTTATAAAAGGTAAAAGACACTATGGGCCCTACTTATCAAAACTGTTTAATAGTAAGACGGTCCTTGTTGCCCTAGCAACAAATCAGAGCTTGGCTTTCATTTCTTATACTGCTATGGTAAAAAGAAAGCTGAGCTCTGATTGGTTGCTATGGGCAACAACAGTAGCCTTACCGTCCACTTTGCTGCTTAGACTCAGGCTAAGGCTGGGTTCACACAGGGTGTATTCCCGTCGGAAATCTCGCGGTTTGGCCGCAGCAAAAACCGCGAGATTTCCGCCGGGAGAGCCGCCGCGGTTTAAGCGCGGTAGCTTTGAAGCGGCTCGGCCGCTCGCTTTTCCATAGAGGAGAGCGCGGCCGCGACGAAAATAAAAAAAAAAAGGGAAATAGACATGCTGCATCTTCTGAAACCACCGCAGTGGCCGCAGCCGCGGTTTCAGCCGGACTTACCGCAGCGGATTGGCCGTCCCGTGTGGACGAGATTTCTGAGAAATCTCGTCCACATGGCTGGTTAATCCCGAGATTAGCGGCCGCGGGCAGCAAATCCGCCCTGTGTGAACCCAGCCTTAAGGTTGCAGTCCGCATGGAAATTCTGCGGCAATTCCACCCCGTGGGAACCCAATCTAAAGCATTAACTCCGTGTGCGAAAGATAGGGCAGGATGTAGCTTCCCATTATTTTCTTCAAACTTCTATGCTATGGCGCGGAGTTTGAACGGCCAGCGGATCATGCTTGAAACGCTTTCCATAGGATAACTATGAAATGCGCAGCCCGATGTACACGAGCGGGAAATCAATAGCGATTTTCAGCTCACGTCTATCATTGTGGAAAATTGCGGAGACTTTAGTGTTCTCCCACTGCGGAAATCCGCGGCGTTAAAATTGCAACGTCCGTGGACAGGCAGCCTTAACGGGTGAAAATCCCGATAGTGAAAACGAAAGCACTGAAGACCGTGGTTTGGTTTTGTCCCGTTACGTGGCTGTGATGATCTCAGAGAATAGAATCTGTTGATTTCAATGAGTTCGTTCTCATAAACGCGCGCAAAAAAGTGGGACCTGCTCTATCTTTTGACATTTTGCGCAGCCTAAGAGCTTTTATCCACTAGCGTTATTTTTTAACACTGCAATATCGCTGCGTTTTTTTCAATGGGACTTTCAAATGTTAAAATCGCATCGCACAAAAAAAATTAATTAATTAAAAAAATCGCAAAAGCACAAACTTGCGATTTTTGTGCAATGCGATTTTAACATTTGAATGTCCCATTGAAAAAACGCAGCGATATCGCAGCGTTAAAAAAAAATGCTAGTGGGTAGAAGCCCTAAGTCCCATAGAAGTCTATAGGAGGTCCACAAATACGCAAGTGGAAGGGTGTCACATTGCGCAAAACGTAGGAAAAGAAAACAGCTGACCCTCATTAGGCTGTATTAGCCATTTAATCCCACGGAAAGGGTGTGTCACGCACGCATGTAAACGGGCCCTGCGCACAACAATTACATTACTATGCGCAGACACGCGTGCAAAACCCTGATTATAGCTCTCTCGCCATCCATGTTAAATCCCCAAGGACGCGAGGCGTCTTCATGTGAAAACAGCGACGCATGACTTCGGGGATGCAGGGAACCTCTGCCGCAGCTGTCGCTGCCGTGAACGGCCCCATTGCAAACAATGGGTGGTGCGATACAAGAGCGCGCACAAGATAGGACATTTCATGATTTGATTCCCGCATCACAGTTACAATGCGGGGAAAAAATTGCTCATGTATCATAGTTGTGCAAATTTATGCGTCTCGCAACGCACAAATCTCGCGCAGTTTCTCGCCTGTCTGTAGCCGGCCTTACAGTACAAGCTAGGTGGAGATTTCCAAAATCTTCACATAGTGTGGAAATTTTCTGCAGCGTTTATGCTGCAAATTTCTGTTGCGGTAAATAGGACAGTTGAATTGCGCACCTCTCCCGCATTTAAAAACGCTGAATTCCTGCAGAATTGACGCGGGTATTCTGTTGTGGAATACCTGCAGTGATTTGCCCCATAAGAAGGCGTCCTAAGAGTGGCTTTACTTGAGCCTTAGCGCAAAAATGCTAACCCCTACGTGACGTTTTTGCCCATGAGCGAGGCTGTTGTTGTAGATTTGCGCATGTGTTAGCGCATAATAGTACTGTAATTTTTGTGCGCGCAGAGCCAGTTTACACACACATGCATAATACACCCTCTCCGTAGATATAATGACCATTTAAGCCTAATAAGATACGGATGTGTTCTTTTCCTGCATTTTGCGCGGTGTCACACCCTTCCCCTTGCGTATTTGCGCACCACCAATAGACTTCTATGGGGCTTTTGTTGAGCAAAACGCAGGAAGTTAGAGCAGGTCCTACTTTTTACTGTTCACAAAACACATCAATGGCCTCTATTCTCTGTGTTTAGCGCGCAAATAGTTTTCGTGCGCAAAAACACACGCGAACACGGCCATATGAAGAAGCCCTTAAGCTGTATTTACACAGCGATAGCCCTCTGATACAATAGACTCCGTTGTTTGGGTCTATTCATGTGGGCGATATATCTCCCGCGGTGAAGCGAGACGAATAAATCTCAACATTTCCTATTTTTGTGTAAGTCTCACACAAGAATAGTGCATGCAGATGTATGAAGTACCGCACATCGCACGGAATATGGATGTGGTGTCCGTGTCTGTGCGATGCAAGTCGTGCCCCAGAATCTCGCTATCAGCCGTGTAAACACAGCCTGAAGGTAAATTATCCTGCAGCCATTCTGTCTCCTACGCCTTGCGGATGATCAGAAGCAGCATCAGCCGCCAGGTGCCAGTGACTACCAGATCAGCCGCCAGGTGAGTGACTACCTGATCAGACTACAAATGCCAGTGACTACCAGATCAGACTACAGATGCCAGTGACTACCAGATCAGACTACAGATGCCAGTGACTACCAGATCAGCCGCCAGATGCCAGTGACTACCAGATCAGCCGCCAGATGCCAGTGACTACCAGATCAGTCTATAGATGCCAGTGACTACCAGATCAGACTACAGATGCCAGAGACTACCAGATCAAACTACAGATGCCAGTGACTACCAGATCAGTCTATAGATGCCAGTGATTACCAATCAGACTACAGATGCCAGTGAATACCAGATCAGTCTATAGATGCCAGTGACTACCAGATCAGACTACAGATGCCAGTGACTACCAGATCAGTCTATAGATGCCAGTGACTACCAGATCAGTCTATAGATGCCAGTGACTACCAGATCAGTCTATAGATGCCAGTGACTACCAGATCAGTCTATAGATGCCAGTGACTACCAGATCAGACTACAGATGCCAGAGATTACCAGATCAGACTACAGATGCCAGTGACTACCAGATCAGACTACAGATGCCAGTGACTACCAGATCAGACCACACCGGTTTGTTTGTGGTCTGGAACCACATAGATCTGCATAGGATCTGAATAAAGAAAGCGGAACAGACAACATTGCCCCCTTTCACCCCCCAAATCTACAGTGTAGGCACCGGACTGATTGTTATCTGTGACATCCTGCTGCAAACGCCTATATGGCTCCTTCACATGGATGTATTTGTGTGCGTGAAAAATGTATGCGCGCAATACGCAAAGAATAGAACCCATTGATGTCAGTGGGTTTGTGCATATTTCCTGATTTGGCACTTGCAAAAAAATAAAAACATGCTCTGTCCTCCTGTGTATTTGTGCACCAAAGTTACCCATAGAAGTCTGTGGGGTAGAGGGAGGGGTGCAAATACGCTCGCAATACCCAAGGGGGTGCGTCAAGCACTGTGCGGGAGAAAGAACACATCTGGAACTCATTAGCCTAAACAGTCATTTAAATCAGGGTTTGTTCGTCTGCTGCGTACGCTGCGAGCGCAAAAAGTACAGTAAAACATGCCAATATGTGCACAAAAAACCTTTCGTTCATAGCGCAAATTCGTTGCCGGTGGACATGAGGCCTTACACAGCAAATGTGATGTGAGCGATTGAATGCTTTCTCGTTTGGACGAGCCAACAATGTATCTGCTGTATAAACAGGCTGCCCGGGCGGACTGACATCATTCGCTCTTCAAACGAGGAATCGTTTGGTGTAAACAGCCCCTCACCCTACATGGGGTCTGGGTGGGATGGGGTGGGGATAGAGATGTGGCTTAAAATAAAGAATTGCAGCGGTGTGCCTGTCTGCTACAGGAGTTTCCTCTGTCTGCTCTCTGGAACTTGGGAGGTAAGTTGTATGCCACCCTACTGGGCATAACAGTGTGCCAGCCACAGGTGTACCACTATGGTGCCAGCAGTGGAGCAGGTGACCACAGCAATCAAACACTCTGATTTGAGAAAATGATTGCTAGCGGTTTTCTTCTCCACTTTCTGCTTGTTGCCAGGGACAACTGTTCCACATTTTGCTTGTTGATAGGGGTGACTGCTCCACTTTCAGTCCTGTTGCTAGGGAGTGACTGCTGCACTTTCTGCCTGTTCCTAGGGGTGACTGCTGCACTTTCTGCCTGTTGCTAGGGGTGACTACTGTACTTTCTGCCTGTTCCTAGGGGTGACTGCTGCACTTTCTGCCTGTTGCTAGGGGTGACTACTGCACTTTCTGCCTGTTTCTAGGGGGTGACTGCTGCACTTTCTGCCTGTTTCTAGGGGTGACTGCTGCACTTTATGCCTGTTTCTAGGGGGGACTACTGCACTTTCTGCCTGTTTCTAGGGGGTGACTGCTGCACTTTCTGCCTGTTTCTAGGGGGTGACTGCTGCACTTTCTGCCTGTTTCTAGGGGGTGACTGCTGCACTTTCTGCCTGTTTCTAGGGGTGACTGCTCTACTTTCAGTCCTGTTGCTAGGGGGTGACTACTGCACTTTAAGCCTGTTGCTAGGGGTGACTGCTGCACTTTCTACCTGTTTCTATGGGTGACTGCTCCACTTTCTGCTTTTTTGTTAGGGATAACTGCTCCACATTTTGCTTGTTACTAGAAGTGACTGCTCCACTTTCTGCCTGTTGCTAGGGGTGACTGCTCCACTTTCAGTCCTGTTGCTAGGGGTGGCTGCTCCACTTTCAGTCCTGTTGTTAGGGGTGACTGCTCTACTTTCTGCCTATTGCTAGGGGTGACTGCTCCACCTTCAGCTTGTTGCCAGGGGGAACTGCTCCACTTTCTGTCTGTTGTTACGGGTGACTATTCCACTTTCAGTCCTGTTACTAGGGGTGACTGCTCCACCTTCAGCCTGTTGCTAGGGGTGACTGCTCCACCTTCTGCCTGTTGTTAGGGGTGGCTGCTGCACTTTCTGTCCATTTTCTAGGGGGTGACTGCTGCACTTCGTGCCTGTTCCTAGGGGTGACTGCTGCACTTTCTGCCTGTTTCTAGGGGTGACTGCTGCACTTCCTGCCTGTTCCTAGGGGTGACTGCTGCACTTTCTGCCTGTTCCTAGGGGTGACTGCTGCACTTTCTGCCTGTTTCTAGGGGGTGACTGCTGCACTTTCTGCCTGTTCCTAGGGGTGACTGCTGCACTTCCTGCCTGTTCCTAGGCGTGACTGCTGCACTTTCTGCCTGTTTCTAGGGGTGACTGCTGCACTTTCAGTCCTGTTGCTAGGGGTGACTGCTCCACTTTCAGTCCTGTTGTTAGGGGTGACTGCTCTACTTTCTGCCTATTGCTAGGGGTGACTGCTCCACCTTCTGCCTGTTGTTAGGGATAACTGCTGCACTTTCTGCCTGTTGCTAGGGGTGACTGCTCCACTTTCTGCTTGTTGCCAGGGGGAACTGCTCCACTTTCTGCTAGTGTTATGGTATAGGAGTTCTCGTTCCTTCGCACTTCATCCATTCGTTCAGGGACTGGCAACCTGCCCTCATCCAAGATGGCGGGTGCGTCTCCCCAGCTTCTATCGCGAGTTTCGACGGTGGGCGGTCTGGGTCAGCTGATCGGTGACGGCCGGGAGCTGCTGCAGTAGGAGGGAGAAGCCTCGTTATTGCTGCCGGGCCTGTGACACGGATCACCGGGACCATCCGCCGGCAGGTAGGCGGCCATCATGTCAGTGAGGGGGAATAACGGGAGCACGGAGAGATCTGTGCTCCGGTGTGTACCGGAGAAGGCACCTTAGTCAATGGATGATAAGTGCTGCTCCCCCCACTGTACATTATAATGTTATTACACAGCTCTCCTCCATTATATCAATGTTATCATCCATCATATCACAGTATATATGAGAGTATCCAGAGCTGACTCCATACATTATAATCATCCAGTGCCCCACCATTATATTGTATGCCACATTATAGTGTTCTAATTCAGTCATTGTGTCACAACATATACTATATTATCCAACTCTTCTCCATTATATCATACTGCATGTTATAGTTCATTCATTGTATCCGTATATTATAGTAATATCCAGCGCTTCTCCATGATATCACAACGTATATTATATTATTCATTGCTTTCCATTATATTACACTGTGCATTATCATCCATTATATCACACAGTACAATAATCATCCAGTGCACTACAATCGTTCCTGCCCTCCATTATATTTGTTCATTACAGTGTTCGTATCCATGCATTATATTCCATTGTATATAATATCATCCGGCACACCTCCATTATATCGCATGGCACATAATAGTCTGCGTTGGCCGCCCCTGTGCTGCAGCGGGCAGTCATGTCCGGTCACAGGTGACTGATCCCCTTGGGATGGATAGAGGGCAGAGCGGACGGCGGTCACTGCTCGTTGGTTACAGCACCGATTGTCTCCACAATACTCGTGGGGGGCCCCGTGTGTAATATGTAATACCGAAACACACAAACACGTGTGTGTCATGTGCTGAGGCTGTGTGTGCACGTGATTTCGTGTAGAGTGGTCACCAATAGAGTAACTGTATTGCTGCAGAGTACAACAGGGTACTAGAGCCTCCATGCCCGCCCGTATCACATCTTGTATCCAAGCTAGAGGCAGTGCAACAGGGTACTAGATCCTCCATGCCCGCCGGTATCACATCTTGTATCCAAGCTAGAGGCAGTACAACAGGGTACTAGATCCTCCATGCCCGCCGGTATCACATCTTGTATCCAAGCTAGAGGAGGTACAACAGGGTACTAACGCCTCCATGCCCGCCCGTATCACATCTTGTATCCAAGCTAGAGGCGGTACAACAGAGTAATAGAACCTCCATGCTCAGTGTATCACATGTTGGATTCATGCTAGAGGTGGTACCACAGGGTACTAGAGCCTCCCTGCCCCCCATATCACATCCTGTATCCAAGCTGAGGTGGTACAACAGGGTACTAGAGCCTCCACGCCTGCCCGTATCACATCTTGTATCCAAGTTAGAGGCGGTACAACAGGGTACTATAGCCTCCATGCCCACCCGTATCACATCTTGTATCCAAGCTAGAGGCAGTACAACAGGGTACTAGAGCCCCCCTTCAAGGGGTCCGTTATCCGCAATAAATTCTCCTTTTGCTCACTTAGTTATATAAACAATACAAGTTTCTTTCTATTCCGACAACTTCTAGTGGAGGGATGGGTTGTGACAATGAGCAGTGTATTATGTTGTTATTGACGGTGGGGTCGGCTCGGTGAGCTAGCTATGGGGTCGGCTCGGTGAGCTAGCTATGGGGTCGGCTCGGTGAGCTAGCTATGGGGTCGGCTCGGTGAGCTAGCTGTGGGGGTCGGCTCGGTGAGCTAGCTGTGGGGGTCGGCTCGGTGAGCTAGCTGTGGGGTCGGCTCGGTGAGCTAGCTGTGGGGTCGGCTCGGTGAGCTAGCTGTGGGGTCGGCTCGGTGAGCTAGCTGTGGGGTCGGCTCGGTGAGCTAGCTGTGGGGTCGGCTCGGTGAGCTAGCTGTGGGGTCGGCTCGGTGAGCTAGCTGTGGGGGTCGGCTCGGTGAGCTATGTGCTCGCAGTCAGGTGACCAGTCAGCTGAGCAGAGAATGAGGAAGTGTGAAGCCTCCTCATGTGACTCCACAGCCGGGGAGCGGACGTCACCCTGAGGTCTCCATTCATACCAGAGGATCCTGACTGTGAGTACTACAGCATTGTTGTGTAGTAGTCCTTGTGAAACTACAACTCCCAGCAGGCCTTGGCATGCTGGGACTTGTAGTCTTATGGCATGCTGGGTCTCACTGGTTGTTTTGTGGTTGTGGCCGCCTGCAGCACTTGGAGCTGTGTGGTCATGGAATGGGTTAATGTTGGCAGTATTGTTACTGGTGTGGATACTTAATTGTTACATTGTGTTTAGTATACAGAGGGCTTTATCCTTTGAAGTAGCCGGAGGGATCTTGTCCTTGGTGCCCGGTCCAGGCGGGTGCTGTTGACACAACATGCCGTCCTGTAGTCCCCGCAGGCATTACCTGCTCCGTCACCTCTAGGTGAAGCTTGGGGGGCTTATCTGACCGCTGGATATAGTCCGTGCAGGGATGATAAAAATACTCCGGCCGCTCGGTGAAAGGGAGTCACACGGTCACAAGTCGGTAATGAAATATGGAATGCAACACAAAACATGCAAGTTTTTGGTTTTTTTTCGTTTAGCTTGTAGAATATTTTCGGGGGCAGTGGCGTTCTTCTTAAACAACGCGGCGCGCTCCAGCAGTTCCGTTTTTCCAGCAGTTTGCCGCTTTTCTTCTGGTGTTCTGTCCCTGCTCAGAAAGACCCGTGCGCCATACTTGTCTGGTGTACTTGTGAAATGCTTGTTCTTGTGGTGCTTTTCACAGCGTATGTCATGTGACTAAGGGCGCGCTCGCACAGGCATATGTGGCCCGCGTATTACAAGCGTATATTTCACGCACTTTAAGTGCATAGTCCACACATATGCATGTACATGCGTGCTCGCCGTGTATGTAACTCTCCATAGCTTATATTATGCATGTAATACGCACGATAATAGACCGTGCTGCGGTTTTTTCACACACATAATAAAAACTCACCGACTTCTCCTTTAATTTTTGTTGCTAATAGCAACCGATCGCAGCTCAGCTTTTTTTTTCTTATACTGCTCAGGTAAAATGAAAGCTGCGCTGTGATTGGTTGCCATGGGCAACACATTTTCTTTTGGACAGCTTTAAGAAGACTGGGACGGCTGTATGGCGCTTATGTGCCCAACAGTCGTACCGTGTAAAGGCTCCTTTAAAATGGTTTTCCAGGGAAATACTATTGATGACCTATCGGCTGTGGTCTGTCACTCAGGACTCCGACGATCAGCTGAGCGGGTGCATACTGTCAGCGCCGCAAATACCCAGAGGTCGGAGTGGAAGCCTCTGGCTGACCTCCTTATAGTGTCTGGCGCTTTTACCTGCAGGCACAGCTCTCATTGAAATCAATGGGAGCCATGCCTGCAGTTTCAAGCACTGGCCACTACACAGAGGTCGGCGCAGAGGCTCCCACTCCGACCTCTGTATTTGCGGCGCTGACAGCATGTGCCCGTTCAGCTGATCGGTCGGGGTCCTGAGCGACGGACCACAGCCAATCAACTATTATTGACCTATCCTGATGATGGGACATCAATAGTATTTCCCTGGACAACCCCTTTAAGGCGTCCGCAGGTCCAAGCGGCCAAAAATTGGACGGAAAAACCAACCTGTATACATATACCGTTCTGCGCTGTCCGGTTCCATCATAAGGTGGATCGGTTCGGTCAGGGGATTTCCCTTTCCTGCTCCCCAAACGGAACCCCGACGCAGAGGTGAAGGCAGCACTCTCTCCTGTCCTGATACTAGCTACCAGCTGGAGGGAATTTCTAGGATAGAAACAATTGTAACAAACCCTCAGCTGTGAGAACTATTGGGTCCGTATTCAGGTTTTCAGCCTGTGTGTGTCAACTAGTATATTGCCAGCCGTGGCTCGGGAATCCAGTGAGGTCGTGGGGGATGGGATCTTCCAGGTACCTGCCTAGCATGCCGGCCGTCCGTTTGGTGGGTGCAGTTGTGTCCTCTGCTTAGTAGTATTACTGGGGTATCCGTAAGATGTAACGCTGAAGCCAGTCCCCATCACAGGTTCCCTTTTTATAGAGCCATTAACCCCACATCTACCACATGACATTGAGTGATCCTGGATGTCAGTCTGCATCCTCCTAGTATTGACCTTGCATCGTCGGCGTACTGCACACAGCAGGGCCACAAAGTGCAGGGATGTCACGGTGTCCCCAGGGATTGCTGGGGGGAGGGGTGCAGTCGGTGATCTGCAGTATGTGGAAATTGTGCACAGTCTTGCAGCTTCCTCTTTTATTGAAGCAGCTTGGAAATTCGGTGACTCACCACATCAGAGATGGCACGGCTCACTCCGTAGAGATGACGCTGGCGAACAGCAGCTCGCAGGATCTGTAAGCATCATCCCAGACATGGTGTGTGAAGACCCCCCACTGTCATATAGAGGATGGATCTGCCAAGGTTATTGTGTCCGCAGCTCTCCCGGGGTCTTGTACAGTCGGTAACCTCCATCCTGGCTGGTTTGTGTTATGGGGCTTGCAGCCTGTGACCTCTATCTGTATTGTGGAGTTCCTACATATGTAAGGCTCAGTAGATGCTCAGTACTCTCACCCTGTAGAGCAGGACTCCTCAGTAGATGCTGAGCTCTCTCATCCTATAGGGCAGAACTCCTCAGTAGATGCTGAGCTCTCTCATCCTATAGGGCAGAACTCCTCAGTAGATGCTGGGCTCTCTCATCCTCTAGGGCAGGACTCTTCAGTAGGCGCTGAGCTTTTTTTATCCTGTAGGGCAGGACTGCTTGGTAGGTGCTGAGCTTGCTCATCCTATAGGGCAGAACTCCTCAGTAGATGCTCAGTACTCTCACCCTGTAGAGCAGGACTCCTAGGTAGATGCTGAGCTTTTTCATCCTCTAGGGCAGAACTCCTCATTGGTGCTGAGCTTTCTCATCCTATAGGGCAGAACTCCTCAGTAGATGCTCAGCTCGCTCATCCTATAGGGCAGAACTCCTCAGTAGATGCTGAGCTCGCTCATCCTATAGGGCAGAACTCCTCAGTAGATGCTCAGCTCGCTCATCTTATAGGGCAGAACTCCTCAGTAGATGCTCAGCTCGCTTATCCTATAGGGAAGAACTCCTCAGTAGATGCTCAGCTCGCTCATCCTATAGGGAAGAACTCCTCAGTAGATGCTCAGCTCGCTCATCCTATAGGGAACTCCTCAGTAGATGCTCAGCTCGCTCATCCTATAGGGAACTCCTCAGTAGATGCTCAGCTCGCTCATCCTATAGGGAAGAACTCCTCAGTAGATGCTCAGCTCGCTCATCCTATAGGGCAGAACTCCTCAGTAGATGCTCAGCTCGCTCATCCTATAGGGCAGAACTCCTCAGTAGATGCTCAGCTCGCTCATCCTATAGGGCAGAACTCCTCAGTAGATGCTCAGCTCGCCCATCCTATAGGGCACAACTCCTCAGTAGATGCTCAGCTCGCCCATCCTATAGGGCAGAACTCCTCAGTAGATGCTCAGCTCGCCCATCCTATAGGGCAGAACTCCTCAGTAGATGCTCAGCTCGCTCATCCTATAGGGCAGAACTCCTCAGTAGATGCTCAGCTCGCTCATCCTATAGGGCAGAACTCCTCAGTAGATGCTCAGCTCGCTCATCCTATAGGGCAGGACTCCTCGGTAGATGCTCAGCTCGCTCATCCTATAGGGCAGGACTCCTCGGTAGATGCTCAGCTCGCTCATCCTATAGGGCGGAACTCCTCGGTAGATGCTGAGCTCGCTCACCCTGCAGGGCAGGACTCCTCAGTAGATGCTGAGCTCGCTCACCCTGCAGGGCAGGACTCCTCAGTAGATGCTGAGCTCGCTCACCCTGCAGGGCAGGACTCCTCCGTAGAGGCTGAGCTCGCTCACCCTGCAGGGCAGGACTCCTCCGTAGAGGCTGAGCTCGCTCACCCTGCAGGGCAGGACTCCTCCGTAGAGGCTGAGCTCGCTCACCCTGCAGGGCAGGACTCCTCCGTAGAGGCTGAGCTCGCTCACCCTGCAGGGCAGGACTCCTCCGTAGAGGCTGAGCTCGCTCACCCTGCAGGGCAGGACTCCTCCGTAGAGGCTGAGCTCGCTCACCCTGCAGGGCAGGACTCCTCCGTAGAGGCTGAGCTCGCTCACCCTGCAGGGCAGGACTCCTCCGTAGAGGCTGAGCTCGCTCACCCTGCAGGGCAGGACTCCTCGGTAGAGGCTGAGCTCGCTCACCCTGCAGGGCAGGACTCCTCGGTAGAGGCTGAGCTCGCTCACCCTGCAGGGCAGGACTCCTCGGTAGAGGCTGAGCTCGCTCACCCTGCAGGGCAGGACTCCTCGGTAGAGGCTGAGCTCGCTCACCCTGCAGGGCAGGACTCCTCGGTAGAGGCTGAGCTCGCTCACCCTGCAGGGCAGGACTCCTCGGTAGAGGCTGAGCTCGCTCACCCTGCAGGGCAGGACTCCTCGGTAGAGGCTGAGCTCGCTCACCCTGCAGGGCAGGACTCCTCGGTAGAGGCTGAGCTCGCTCACCCTGCAGGGCAGCAGTAAGATGGCATAATTTTGTTTAATATATTAGATGTAATTAATTACATTATTTATCTTGCATTCATCCATATTCTACTCGAGAGCTGCAGTTCTTGTGCTTATCTTTGGAAACCATCAGTAAGCTTGTCAACAGATACACCCTTGAAAGCTTGGATGATCCCCTCTCTTTCCGGGGGCAGTTAGTGTCAGATAACTGTACAGTCCTTGGTGAATGGACCACGCTTCCAAGAAAGCAAATCGCCAGAACAAGCGCTGGGCAGAAACTGAACCAGCAGGGAATGCTGGGAGATTTCAGCCCGTAAGCAGAATTGTGACGGGTGTATAATACAATGTGCAAGTGTGCTGGAACTTGTAGTCCAAAACCTTTGTACCAGCCATCGTATACAGTTGTATCCGTGAATGGTTAGGGGGGGGGTCGGAGGGTTGGCACATATCTCCTAATAATGCATGAAGCAACTTCCTTTGGGGTCACTTCTTGGGTAAGAAAAATTATGTTTTGTGTCCGTTATAAGATGTAGACATCAGTAGTGATTGGTGATGAGAGCGCAGAGCTGAGCCGTCTGTTCTCTTCTGGGCAGGATTAACCTCTTCTTCTCAGAGAAGACATGACAGATGCTGCAGAGATGGTGGATCATGTGACGTTCACAAGTCGGAGGGGGGTGGGACAGATTTACCCCCCCCCCCCCCCCCATCTCCATTCTGACACAACCACCACTTGATCTGTTAATTTGGTGTTTAATTAGCGCCGGGGTGAGAGATTCCCGGGAGGGATGGCATAAATGTGCAGACTTGGAAGCACAGAGTGTTGGTCTGTGCCACAGCTGCCCAGCCTGCTGTAGTACTGCTGGCGTCTTATGTGACAGGGCAGCATAGGACGGGCGCCCCCTAGGGTACCAAGATAGATTTATACTTTATTTATTCTTCAGTGTTGGCGGTTTTATGTGCCTACCTGACAATGGCACAGCTATGACAGTGACTCTAGCCTAGCTGTATGGTCTAGTGCAGTCTGAGAGGTTAGGGGGTGCATTCACACGGGGCCGTTTGGATGCGGTAAAAATGCACCAAAAACCACAAGAGGAGTCTGTCAATGGATTATTCCCCTCTCCTATTATAAGCACATGTACCCCAGGCCGAACTCGGCATGCATGTGCATGGGAAGGGGGGATAGCTCCCAGCCAACCACTATCTGAAATGCCAGTCTATCCCTTTTATTTGAATAGGGTCCCTTAAAGTGACCCTCCAGACCCGGATAAACAAAGATGGCCGCACCAGCTTCTCTTACTACCTGATGCACACTGTGTGTTACTATGTGACCCCACACCTGCTGTGACTAACCAGTGCTGACCATATGAGCAGTGCTGGCCACTAAGAGCACCATGTATTGTCTTAGACCACCGATGCATACTAATACACCGGTGCGTCAGAGCAGTGGTTCGGCCATCTTTGTTTCTCCAGGTTCGGAGCGTCGTCTTAACGTGACCTCTGTACTTATAATTTCTATCTGTGCTTCATTCTAGGTGATCGATTGGAGATTTCCAGCTTGTAACGTTGCCTCCTGCCACCGGCGCAGCGCTGCTTACCGCTCCTCTTAAACTGTAAGTTGCATTATCTGATCTAATGGAACTGACGTTTTGGAATTGGTGTAAGGAGAACCCCATCCTCCCATGTCCAGCACAACCAAAATTATGATTGTGGGAACTTGACCCACTTCAACTTTTCTTCCAAAGGTCTCTCCAAAAGACTGGTGTGATAACAGGTGATCAGCGGGACTCGACTTTCCCATCATTACAAGTGGAGCCCACTGGGGCAGGTTTACTAGTACTGTCTAATTAGATATGTCAGGGCAGGTTTACTAGTACTGTCTAATTAGACATGTCTTACAATGCACCAGATTTATCACAGCGACTGCTGAATGATAAATCTGGCATATCTTTAGAATGTCTAGTCCAACTTTATACCATCTGTTAGTTGGTGAAGTTTATGCCAAACATTTCACCAAGATTTTGCCAAAATATTTGGTGCATTCAGGTCACACTCTTTTCTCGGACGTGGCAAAAAAAAACTGCAGGAGCAGAAATATGGAACCCCTTAATGCAGGTGTGAACGAGCCCAAAGGCAGTTTTCTGGCGCAATTTGCACCAGAAAACTGGCAAATTTTCACTGGTAAATCTGCCCAGTGCCGTTCATTATATAGAATGCTATTATTTCTTCCAAAGATTGGCGTCCGATCTGACGCTGATGGTCCGGGGTTCAGTGCCCCACAGGTAGATGTCATGTACATATTGTGGACATGTGTCCCGATCGGCCCACTATTGGAACAGTCTTTACCGTATGTTCCCGATTCACTGCCCGCTACTTCTCTGGTTTTCATTCTTCGCTGTACCAGGAACATCCGGCGAGATGAACATATAATGATTGCTTTACAACATATCCTCTACCAGGCTAGGAGATTGATAGCAGATAACTGATATCCGCAGAGAATTCCTAGACCGAATGTGATTACTGTAGGGTATGGTATGGTATATATACCGATCGCTAAGACCCCCTAACAATCCAGAGAATGGCGTACTACGAATGCACCATGTAAATGGAGCAGTGGTGTGCATGTTCTACCGCTCAAGTCTCCTTTATGTGGCAGAGGGAGGTCAATGCACTCAGCTATCTCCCTCTGTCCAATAGAGGTGAATGTAGTGGTGGTCAGCCATGTACGCTGGTGCATTCACATGGGGCATTCGAGGTGTCCCGGATCACTGAGTGCCCCAGTGGTTGGACCTCCAGTGATTAGACATTTATGCCCTATCTACAGATCAATGTTCTCTATGGTATAACCCCTTTAAAGCGGCCCTCTGGTGTCTGGACAAAATTCTGTCCCAGTTTCGGAACCTGTTTTCAGCCATTTAACATGTCCACTACAAATTTGTCACTATTTAATGCACACCATACTCTCTGATTGGTCAGCGCTGATCACTTTAGCAACTCTGGCCAATCAGAGAGCAGGTATAGTGCATCAGTAGTCTAACACTACCAATTTACTGGGGATTAGGTAGTCTGAAGAGTGTGTCGGCCATCTTGGACAGACGAAAAGAGGACCCGGTATTAGGTGGTTTAGAAAAACAAATACAGGTAATATACCCTCCTGTCCCAGGACAGGATTTTATCCCCAAACTGGAGGGTCACTTTAAGTTGAAGATCTGTCACAGACTGGGTGCTGGGGACTCACTCGCCTGACAGCCCCATAGAAAAAAATTGGGTTGTTACAGTGTGTCCCTCCAACCAGACTGTTCAAAGCTGGATGACGGCATAGCAGGGGAGATGCGGTGCCTCGTCAGGCCATTCATCGTATATATATATCTGGTGAACCCCTTTAAGTCTTTACCGTGTTCCTCTCACTGAACAATCGCATATAAAGTGACCTCTTTTTTTTTGCTTTCAGATACTTAAGGCATAAACATGGATTTTTCTAAATTGCCAAAGATCAGAGATGAAGAACGGGAGAGTAAGTTCGGTTACGTGCACGGCGTCTCCGGACCTGGTGAGTGCAGCGGTGGCGAGGATCTCATCTGAGCAGATACGGGCGGGCAGGCAGGGTATAGCTCCTTAGGTTCTCAGTGATTTATACGCTGGCACACCCTTAATTATTCATCCAGGTTGCTGGCCAAAGAATTGTAATTATAAGCTTGGCTCCATTTCTGTATATCTTACTGCTCAGTCTCCATATACTGTTCACGGAAGGTTTTGCTTTGTCTTGTACTTATGTGTATAATGACCTCTCTAGTCGCATCCAGAGCTGCATTCAAAACTCTGCTAGTTTGAAGGATTTATCTCAAAATTGACTTTTATCTTCTATTCACAGGATAGATGATAAAAGTCTGATCATTGGGGTCTCACCGCTGAGGGCCCCCCCCCCCCTCTCCTACTCAATGCGGACTCACTGCACGCCCTGCAGTAAGGAGATTGAATGAGGCAGTGATAGCACATGTGCCATTGTATTCATTTTCAATGAGCCTGCTGAACGGTCTGTAGCCCAGCGCTTGTACTTGGCTATTTCCATCAGCCCCATTGAAATGAATGAAGTGATACAGCACATGTACAACCACCGCTCCGTGCCACTGTGGGTGGGTGCTGCGAGCCTGCAGAGACAGGCAAAGGGGGACACCGGAGCTCACTGATCACATTTTTATCAACAACTGTATTGATAAGTAATAAAAGCCAATTTTTAGATAACCCCTTCAATATTTATTTTCTGACTGCAGGACCAAATGTCTCTCCTGGCCCCTACAGATCAGGACTGCCTAAACTTCCATTATCTAATGATAAGAGGGCATCCTCTAAGTCTAGAGGAAAGCAGGTTTCATCACCAACACAGAAAAGGGTTCTTTACTGTAAGAGCAGTGAGACTGTGGAACTCTCTGCCTGAGGACGTGGTGATGGCAAAATCCATAGAGGAGTTTAATAGGGGACTACGGTAGATGCCTTTCCAGAGCGCTATGATATTACAGGATATAGACATGAAGTAACCAGCGGGTTGTTGATCCGGGTCTTGTAGTCAGGTGGGAACTTTCAAAACGTTGATGCAGGGATTATTCTGACTGCCGTTATGGAGCCAGGAAGGAATTTTCCCCCCCCCCCACATGGGCTTCTGTGTCATTGAGAGTTTTCTGCCTTCCTCTGGGTTAACAAGGGGGTAGGGGGTGTTGGAAACAGGCTGAACTGGATGGACATTGTCTCTAACGTACTATGTTACCATGATGAAGATAAAGCCCTCTGAATTATGGATGCAGCTTTGGATGTCATTGGAGCATATAATAAATTACATAACTCAAAAGCAATTAAACTATGTATTTAAAGGGATTGTCTCCACAAGCCATTCTATTCTTGAAGAAATCCAACCTTCACCCAAAGACGTTCTGGCATCCGCACATTTGGAAATGTATTATTAATTGGCGCCCTCTGAATTAGTCCGTGTTGCTTCTCTTCCTCTTCTGAACCCTCGGTCTTGTTTCTCGTGCAGTGGTGACAGCATCCAATATGGCGGGAGCTGCTATGTACGAGCTGGTGCGTGTAGGACATTCGGAGCTGGTCGGAGAGATCATTCGTCTGGAAGGAGATATGGCCACAATCCAAGTCTATGAAGAGACCTGTATCCTTTCATTCTGGACCGGCAGTTCTGATGTGTGTGGATATAACAAAGGGGGTATTAGAGGAAACTGCTGAGTTCTGCTGTTGTGAGAGTTTGCTGCAATGTGCCAGTCTTGTGCTTCTAGATTTCCTGCCCCGTTTTTTACATTGGGTTGATGGGAAATGACAAGTGCATAAGGGGCAAGAAATGATCACCCTTTCTACAGCGTCTTGGAGACTCCGGTGCCATTCAGTGCAGAGGCTGCAGCTGTGGACAGACGTCTTAATGTCTGTTTATCCGCTGCGTCCAGGTTCGGGTGAGATCTGGAGTTCTGTATGAGGTCTCCGGCTCAGATGAAAGTTCTTATTGTGTATTACATATTTCCTAAGTGAATTTCCTCAGCATCCCTCATACAGCTGGTGTATCAGTTGGAGACCCTGTCCTGCGAACTGGGAAGCCCCTTTCTGTGGAGCTGGGCCCCGGCATCATGGGATCCATTTTTGATGGTATTCAGAGACCTCTGAAGGACATTAGTGACTCCACACAAAGTATCTATATCCCTAGGGGTGTAAACGTGTCCGCTCTGACCCAAGACATCAAGTGGGAGTTCACCCCTTCTAAGAGTCTTCGGGTAAGTAGATTGAAGTTCATGTTGCAAACACGTGTTTGATGGTAAGTCACTGACTTGGGCGCTCTAGATAGACCTGAGTTAGGGCGCCTTTACACGGAACGATTATCATTCAGTTTATCACTGGATCATGTGAAACTAAACCCTAAACCTTCTGTGTAAACCCTGCCGGTGACTGAATAATTCCTTCAATTATTATCATTCATTGTGTAGGCATAAAAATCAAATGTCAATGGGCCTGTGTAAACAGGCAGATCATCTATGAACGACTGCCTGTTTACTGTGAATAGAGGCGGCCGGCCGGAAGTGATCTCCGGTGCGCTCAGCCTCCATTCAGTGAATGATTATGGCTTCTGTATGAAAGCACAGGAGTGAGAATTACTGGGAAATTAAGCATCTGACAATTCTCCCGTGTACAAAGACCCTTAGTCTGTACTAGAGCTCACTGCTGCACTCAATATTCTTTTGGTTGCTATTGGAAACTATCAGCAAGTTTGTAGACACACACCTATATCAATTTACCGATCAGCCGTGGCATTAAAACCACTGACGGGTGAAGGGAATAACGTGGATTATCTGGAGATAATGTCACCTGTACAGCAGTGGGATATATTGGGCAGCAAGTGAACAATCAGTTCTTGAAGTTGATGTGTTGGATGCAGCAAAAATGGACAAGAGTAAGAATCTGAGCACTCTGTAATATGCTCACACCCCATCACAATCTCCAAATACGGTCCACTCCCTCCTCGCCGCAGCCTCCGCGTGCTGCCCGCTCCCTCCTCGCCGCAGCCTCCGCGTGCTGCCCGCTCCCTCCTCGCCGCAGCCTCCGCGTGCTGCCCGCTCCCTCCTCGCCGCAGCCTCCGCGTGCTGCCCGCTCCCTCCTCGCCGCAGCCTCCGCGTGCTGCCCGCTCCCTCCTCGCCGCAGCCTCCGCGTGCTGCCCGCTCCCTCCTCGCCGCAGCCTCCGCGTGCTGCCCGCTCCCTCCTCGCCGCAGCCTCCGCGTGCTGCCCGCTCCCTCCTCGCCGCAGCCTCCGCGTGCTGCCCGCTCCCTCCTCGCCGCAGCCTCCGCGTGCTGCCCGCTCCCTCCTCGCCGCAGCCTCCGCGTGCTGCCCGCTCCCTCCTCGCCGCAGCCTCCGCGTGCTGCCCGCTCCCTCCTCGCCGCAGCCTCCGCGTGCTGCCCGCTCCCTCCTCGCCGCAGCCTCCGCGTGCTGCCCGCTCCCTCCTCGCCGCAGCCTCCGCGTGCTGCCCGCTCCCTCCTCGCCGCAGCCTCCGCGTGCTGCCCGCCCCCTCCTCGCCGCAGCCTCCGCGTGCTGCCCGCCCCCTCCTCGCCGCAGCCTCCGCGTGCTGCCCGCCCCCTCCTCGCCGCAGCCTCCGCGTGCTGCCCGCCCCCTCCTCGCCGCAGCCTCCGCGTGTTGCCCGCCCCCTCCTCGCCGCAGCCTCCGCGTGCTGCCCGCCCCCTCCTCGCCGCAGCCTCCGCGTGCTGCCCGCCCCCTCCTCGCCGCAGCCTCCGCGTGCTGCCCGCCCCCTCCTCGCCGCAGCCTCCGCGAGCTGCCCGCCCCCTCCTCGCCGCAGCCTCCGCGTGCTGCCCGCCCCCTCCTCGCCGCAGCCTCCGCGTGCTGCCCGCCCCCTCCTCGCCGCAGCCTCCGCGTGCTGCCCGCCCCCTCCTCGCCGCAGCCTCCGCGTGCTGCCCGCCCCCTCCTCGCCGCAGCCTCCGCGTGCCGCCCGCCCCCTCCTCGCCGCAGCCTCCGCGTGCCGCCCGCCCCCTCCTCGCCGCAGCCTCCGCGTGCCGCCCGCCCCCTCCTCGCCGCAGCCTCCGCGTGCCGCCCGCCCCCTCCTCGCCGCAGCCTCCGCGTGCCGCCCGCCCCCTCCTCGCCGCAGCCTCCGCGTGCCGCCCGCCCCCTCCTCGCCGCAGCCTCCGCGTGCCGTCCGCTCCCTCCTCACCGCAGCCCCACTCCCTGGCACCCTGCACCCCTCACTGCCCCCTGGCCTGATATTAGCCCACTCACGAGGGCAGAGATAATCTAAGACCCGACCTTAATGGATGAGTTGGGGAATAACACAATGCTAAGCAGATGGATTTAATGTTATGGTTGTTTGGTTTGTACTACGTATGCTATATGTTTCCCTTAATTATACAGATAACTCCCCACCTTCCTTTCTAGATGAGGTACTTCGGGCACATTACTGTCTGGGTTTCATTGTGTAATCCTCTTTGTTCCGCAGACCGGCAGTCACATCACAGGAGGAGATATTTACGGAAGTGTATTTGAGAATTCTCTCATCAAACACAAGATTATGCTCCCTCCTCGCAACCGGGGTACAGTCACCTACGTGGCACCCCCTGGACACTACGACACGTCGGTAAGATTTCCTTGTTGTGTAGTGACCGACCCTTCTTCAATGGAAGTCATCAGTGAAAGATAAGGTTTTTCTGGCTATAAGATCTGGTTGCCGCAGGTCCTTCTTCTCTCATCCCAGACAGAGGGGCATAGCTAAAGGCTCATGGGCCCAGGTGCAAAAGTTTATCTTGGGGCCCCCCAACTTCTCTTAACTTCTTAACACAGAGGCGTAACTTGAAGCCTCTGGGCCCCAATGCAAAACCTGTAACAGGGCCTCCATTTATAATGCTTTATTAATAGTACTGGGCTCCCTATATGGAGAAGAGAGGCCTTATGGGCCCCCTAAGGCTCCTGGCCCAGGTGCATCCCCTACAGTTATGCCAGTGCCCAGAGGTCAGCTGTTATTGCCAGGTGAAGCCTCTTCGCCCGGGCACGTGCAATATCTGTTGCGTCATCTTCAATAGTTGTACATCTCAATATATACTTAAGTGGTTTACTTCCTGTGGAGACCATGCTGAATGCGTCATCTTGATTTCTTTTTTTCTCTTCTTCCTTTTCTAGGACGTGGTGCTGGAGCTGGAGTTTGAGGGTGTGAAGGAGAAGTTCACAATGGTCCAAGTGTGGCCTGTCAGAACAGTCCGTCCAGTGACCGAGAAGCTTCCTGCAAATCATCCGCTGCTGACCGGCCAGAGAGTGCTGGATGCTCTGTTCCCGTAAGTTCTTAAAGATCTAGTCTCATGGAACTAAAGCTCAATCGGCATGTTAAAAAAATTCTGTAACTTCCCAATATATTTTCTGCTTCAATTCCTTACAGTTAGCAAAATCTCTGCTTGCGATCAGTGAATGTAAACAGTTTTGTTTACTTTGCCTAATACTTTTCACAGTCATTTGTGAGTGAAATCGTTTGAATTGCAGACAGATTTTACTTGCACTGATGGTGTGTTATAATACAGGTTGTCATCAAAAAGACCGATCCAGCCCCGTATCTCACTACTGGTGTCCTATATTGAAATAACAATAGTGTACTTGAATAGGAAGGCATAGATTCACTGCATAATGGTATGGCAGACGGGCCCCTGGGGCCCACGAAACATAATGTGTTGTGCGAGTCTAGCCATTCACCCCACACTTTTTCTAATTTTTCCGGGCATCCTCTGTGTTGGTAAATCACCTTTTCATAGGTTATTATAGTGTCAGCTAACTTTTTCCATTGTGAGATGGAGGGCGGTCTCGCTGTGAGATGGAGGGCGGTCTCGCTGCCATCCATCTCATGGCTACGTTTTTTCTGGCTATTAATAACATTTCTCTGATGAATATTTTATTGTAGTGTGTCCACTCTTCTTCGTCTATCAGTCCAAATATTGCTATTTTGGGGTCCATGACCGGTGGGGTCGGCAGGAGCGAAGACAGGAAATTAAATATCTCTTCCCAGAATTTCTTTACATGATAACATTCCCATAGTAGGTGCCAAAAGTCGGCATTCGGTTGATGACATCTGCGGCATGTCGCTGTGTCTGTTCTGCCCATTTTATTCAATTGGACTGGTGTAAGATATGCCTGGTGTATCACGTATAATTGTATCATTTTATTATTAACTGCCGGTGACACTAATAGATGCGACTCCATCGCTTCCTGCCAGTCCTCTATTGTCAGAGTAGGGATATTAATTTTCCAATTGTCATAGACTAATAATGGCTCATGATCCATTTTGGCTGATAGTAAGTGCGTGTAAAGAATTGATATCAGTCCTTTGGGTCCCTGTGTCCTGAGGACGCCCACTATTGGGTACTTAGAGATTCTAACCGTTTCTGACGGAAATTGGGCATTTAGGGCGTGTCTCAATTGGAAGTATCTAAATAGTTGTAATTTCGGCATTTGTAGTTTTTCCCGTAATTGTGTGTAAGTTAGCATTACATTGTCCTCGTATATGTCTCCCAACACCTGTATTCCCAGAGAAGTCCAATATCTAGTATCTTGTAGTGATTGTAGTGATGGCAGAGTGGGGTTTTCCCCCAGAGGGGTGTCAGCCATTATGTCAGTGAATTGTTGGATCTCTTTGGCCACACGCCACACCGATTGGGCTAGTCAATGTATGGGTAGTAATTTAGATGGTTTTGTGTATTCTGGATGTTCCAGGAATCAAATCAAGTTTTGTCCCGCTACCTCGCTAGCTTAAATAATAGTCCGTCAGTGGTAACTCCCCCCTGGTAAACCAGGAACGGAGGTTTCGTAGTTGGCTTGATAGGTAATATAATTTGAAATTAGGTAGTGCCATTCCCGCTTGTTTCTTAGATCTTTGCAGTTTAGCAAGTCCCAGTTTAGATCTGGCCTGGCCCCAGATAAAGCGAATAATCAGGGAATTTAATGTTTGAAAGAATTTTTCTGGTACTTTAACCGGTATATGTTGTAGGGAATACGGGCACTTGGGCTGAATTACCATTTTTATCAAATTTACTCGCCCGGCCACCGAGAGAGGAAGTCTGGACCAAACCTTTACTTTAGTGCTTATTGAGTCGTATAGCGGATCTATATTTTCACCTAGGGTGTTTTCATGATCCTGTACTATATTGACTCCTAGGTATTTGAATTTTGTTACTTCCAGTAGTCCACTGGAGAGTACACATGGGATCATGACGGAGTCTTTGGCTGTATGCATTATGGCTGACTTGGTCCAGTTTATATATAAGCCGGAGTATTTGGAGAAACAGTTTATTATTTCTAGGGCTTGTGGGAATGAGTGTTCAGGGTTGCAGAGATATAAAATCATATCGTCTGCATATAGTCCAATTTTACTTTCTCTGCCCTCCCATTGCACTCCAGTCACATCAGGGGCATTACGTAGGCGGATGGCTAGTGCTTCTATTGCTATCGCAAATAGAGCTGGGGATAGTGGACATCCCTGGCGTGTTCCCCGTGATAGCGGGAATTTCATTGATGGTATACCGTTAACTATTACGTTTGCCATGGGTGACTTATATAATAGCTTGATCCATTTTAGGAATCGCGGCCCGAAGCCAAAACGGGTCAGGCAGGCTTCTAAAAAATTCCATTCCAATGAATCGAATGCCTTCTTTGTGTCTAAAGACGCTATTGCCCAGGGTTTATTATATTTTCTGCCTAATTGTACTATTGTCTGCGTCCTACGTATGTTAATCGTGGTCGATTTCCCGGGCATGAACCCCGTTTGATCCTCGTGGATTATAGATAATATTACTCTATTTAGCCTAGTAGCTAATATTTTGGTCAGGATTTTATAATCCACGTTGAGCAATGATATAGGTCTATATGAATCGCATTCAGTTGGCTCTTTGCCCGGTTTTATCAGCACTATTATTGATGCCTCATAAAATGAGGGCGGAAGAGAGTTTTCATTATATCCCCACTGCAGAACATGGGGATTTCAATTTTGTGTTGTGGCGCCTTTTAAAAAAAGGGAGAGAGAAACCCAATTGCAAAGTTGAATAGTTGCCTGTGAGAAGCAGAAATCCACTTACAGCGTCTCTCTTAGTCCCGTGGGACCGCTGCTATGACTGGAGTAGGGAAACGTAAGTTCTGGTAGCATGGCCCATGGGGAAGTGTACTCGAAGTGGTCGCCTCCTGCTGTAATAGAGGTAGATTATCCAGGAAGTCATCCACTGTCCTCTCAGGAGATTCAGGTACCGATCCACGTTGGGCTTCCTTCGACTACACCTTCCCATAGGCCGTACTACCAGAACATACATTTCCTTACTTCAGTCATAGCAGCAGTCCCACGGGATTTGGAGAAACATGAAAAGCGGATCTCTGCTTCTCACATGTTACTCTTCAATTTTACAATTGGGTTTCTCTTTTCTGTCTTACAAGGGCCACAACACAAAATTGAAATCCATGTTCCGGGGCCCCCAGGAGCCCATGCCCCATACTATCATATAGCGCATCCATGCCTTCCTATTCAAGTACGCTATTGTTATTTCAATATAGGACACCAGTACTGAGCTATTGCACTGATTCCGAGAGGGAATACATTTGTACGGCTGATGTGTTTACTTCACATAGGATTAACTAAAAATGGATGTATTCGGGGTTTCTGGATCCAAAGAAGAGAGTTTCTATTCATTGCTGGGATGCGAAGATCTGCACAGTAGAAATTGAAACATGTTAGAAAATTGCAAAACGTTTCATTGTAGGATAATGAAGCTTTAGGGCTCCTGTCCACAGGCGACAGTGCATTGCGTTACTCGCGGTTCATCCGGCCGCAAGTAACGCAGTGCACGCTTTCCATAGTGTTGCTATGGAAAGTGCCGCCCTTTCCACGAGCAGAGAATCATAGTGATTCTCCGCTCGTGGGACTCAAGTCGCAGCATGCTGTGATTTGCTGCGATTCTCCGTGGTGAGCCTATCTATCAGATAGGCTCACCTATCAGATAGGCTCACCGCAGAGAACTGACAGTTCTCTCTCCTGCTCCCGGGCGGTGGAATATCGCTAGCGATATTCCGCCTCGCCCGTGGACAGGGGGCCTTAGATACATAAAATTCTAACCTTTAATGTCAGTGAGTGATCTGCGGATATCATTGCCCTGTCCATCTTCACCTCCTCTGGTCGTCATCTCAGTGTGACTGATGGGTTTCCTTCCTCAGGTGCGTACAAGGTGGGACCACCGCCATCCCAGGGGCTTTTGGTTGTGGTAAGACTGTGATCTCACAGTCCTTGTCTAAGTACTCAAACAGTGACGTCATCATCTATGTCGGATGTGGAGAAAGAGGAAATGAGATGTCTGAAGTACTGAGGGACTTTCCTGAGGTAAGGAGCCCTGTGTCTTGACCAGTGTGATTGGCACTAAAGCAGTGATGTATAAGAAGCCTGTGGGTATGTTCACATAGAGGAAACTTCCAACATATTATTTGATGCATAATCCATGTGGCATCTCTGCTCATTCTGCATCAAATCCATCCCAAATCTGCCCCAGTACAGTGTCCCATTCATTGACGAGGGCTGCATAGACAGCGGTAACTCTGCAGCAGAAATACATGGCTTACCGTCAGACTGGTGTTGAGGCCGAATCTGTGCAGAGAAGTCAGATTCGCCTGTGTGAGCATACCCAATATATGCCCTTCAACCCCCTTCATAGACTATGTATAGAATGAATCCACATATAAAGTAAAAGGGGTATTCCATCTGAGACTTTCATGGCATGGCAGCAGGATATGCTACATAAGTCCCGAGTTATGGAATCTGCATCGCACAGCGAGCTGCAATGTTCCTAGGTGGCTGTGTTGTAAATCTGTAACTTCTAATGTCTTCTATGGGAGATACAGAAGCAGTATAGCGAAGCCTGCTTGGCTGTCTTCGGAAGTTCTGACGACCCTCATCCATAGCATTCAGCTGGGCTGGAGTCAGAGGGGACCAGAAATGGAGACAGGTGCCTTTCCCAGAGTTGGCACCCGCATCTATCAGACTTTCATGGCATATCCCGTGGATATGCCATAACGGCCTCAGATGGGAATCGTCTCTTTAAGCCTCTGTGTAGATTTCATTTCTTAGGCTACATTCAGTGTTTTTGTCTTTTCCATCCTGGGAACTCCGAACAGAACGATTGACTTTATGACGTAGTTTCCCCTTAGTTTCCATCATTTTTGGAGGACACAATAGCGTAGTGAACTACCCCAGAGGTGCACTCGCTATACTGCTTGTTATTATTGGAAACAGTCAGTAAGCTTGTGGACAGACATCTCTTTAGAGCTCAGCTGAGCTCCTATAATGCATGAGAGAGGCAGTTACTGTTTCCTTCATTAGATGACTTTACAGTGCTCCGCGTTAAGATGACACTTCCCAGAATGCAAATCTCTTGATCAGTGTCCATGCAGAGATTGAACAAGCAGGTAATGCTGGGACATTTGTGCACTTAAACATGCAGTGTTAGGTGATATGAAAGCGTTGCAATTGACTTAAAATAGGGATTCTTAGGTCGGACTCCCACGAGCGTATCTCGCAGCGTGCGGGCTATATAATATACACGTGCCGCATGCAGCCAGTACGCAATGACAGTGCGCCCAGCACCATGTACTATTTTGGTGTGTGTGTGCGCGTAATACGCAACACGATAGAACTTGCTTACGTTTTCTTCTTACACGCATAATTTACGCAATTCGTGTGAGCGGTAACATGGCCGCCTATGGCACATTGGTGCAACCTATTATGCACACAATTCCTGTATGCGTAATACACTATTACCATACGCTCTTGTGAGACCGCCCTTACTGAAAGCCCCCTTTCTAATCCAGAATGAGGCTGGTTGTTCAGAGAGGGGTAGTACTGGGACGGGGTCATAACATTGGGCGGGGGGGGGTTGTTAGTGTTTGGAGACATTTCAGGTTTGCGTAGTTATGGAGTCCTCATGTGTTACCCTGTGAACGGAGTTTGACCTCACACCCGCGTCGCCCGTGCTGCACTCTTTGGTGCGGAGCAGCTGTTATTCTTGGCAGGGTCAGGCGTATTTTTATTTTTCATGGTTTATGGCTGGAGCTTGCACATAAATTTGTCCTACAAGTATAATTTGCAGCGTGAGCGCTTCTGGTTTCTGTTCCAGCTGACTATGGAGGTGGACGGTAAAGTCGAGAGTATTATGAAGAGAACCTCTCTGGTCGCCAACACATCCAACATGCCCGTAGCTGCCAGAGAAGCCTCCATCTACACTGGTAAGTGCTGTCAGCTGGTCTCGCCCAAGTCACGTAGGCTGCAGGATTGAATGTGCTACTTCCTACCCCACAGGAATCACACTCTCGGAGTACTTCAGAGACATGGGGTATCACGTCAGTATGATGGCCGACTCCACCTCTCGATGGGCTGAGGCGCTCCGAGAAATCTCTGGACGTTTGGCAGAAATGCCTGCTGGTGAGTAACCCTGCCACTTGGGGGCAGATATGAGCCACAGAGTATTACTTCCTTTTAAAGAAGTCACAGAAATGGGCTGGGATTAGATTTTTCCATCCTTATCTCCTGATAAGGGTCTGGCGGCCATTTATCTATCCAACTATTGTCCTAATATGGGATCTCCTTATGGCCATCATATGTAACACAGGGGATGGTGGGAGCTGTCTTTGGTGTCCTATAGTACTGTGCTTACTTCCCATACAGATAGCGGTTACCCCGCCTACCTGGGCGCTCGATTGGCCTCTTTCTATGAGCGAGCCGGACGGGTAAAGTGTCTGGGAAACCCCGAAAGAGAAGGCAGCGTCAGCATTGTGGGGGCGTAAGTATCAGAGCGTTACTCCAGGGCCTGATCTGGTGAGCACATTTCATCGGAAATAATCGTCCCTGTCGCTCTCCCTAGAATACTTCTGGAAGCTTTTTTTTTTTTTTTTTTCTTCTTTGTAATATAGGAGTCTGGGCACAAGAAAATGTTTAATTTCCCCCTCTGCTCTGCTGAGAGAGTGCATGGGCAAATCTACGACACCAGTTACCTGATTCTTGAAGTTTGCTGGGCCCACTATAAGTGCAGACAGTGCTGTACATATTGCAGTGGCCCCGATTTAGTACTGCGGGCATAGCTCCCATTGAATTCAATGGGAGCTGTGCCTGTAGTACCTAACATGGCCACTGTAATGTTGACAGCGCTATCTGCTTCCAGTGCTGTTCAGACTTGATGATCACCTGAATAGTGGGGGTCCTGAGTGGCAAGATCTACTATACTGAGGATAGGTCACCAATAGTAAAAGTCCTGGACAACCCCAGTGTGGCAATAAGTATGACACTGAGACAGCATGACCAAGAAAGAGTGAATAGGGTGCTAATAAAGGGGTATTCCAAGCCTTTATAGCATATGCCCAATCACCATCTATGGGAGTTTTTGATTCTCCCATGGGACTCCTGACTTCCTGATAGGTGGGATCCCAGAGGAGAGACCCCCCCCCTACCCCCACCCATACTTACTATGAGATATTTTTGCCATATCCTATCCCATTAATGCCTATTATCAGAACCTTGCAGAGCAAACTATATAGTTTCCAGCGGGTTAGAGCGCTGATGCTGCATAATATACATGAGTTTTGTTTCTAGTAGCCGGGACCTAAGGAGTTAAATCTAGTCATTCTGGTAATAAGCGCCAGATCACACATGGTGAATTTGAGGTTCTGCCAATGTCGTCTCTCCGGCAGCCAAGAGAAACTGAACTGTTGTGGAGTCAGAGGGGGCTACAACCAGAGGTGCGAAAGCCCAGCCGCCTCCAGCTGACTCCGTAACACACCCTTATGTGGGCGCCTTTCATCGCGGTGCTTGTGCTAAAATAGTATTTTATGGGTTTTACAGAAACTTTGCTCAGTTCTCAAATCCCAAAATACAGAGATTCCCTCCAAAGCTGATTTTTCCACGGTTATCGGGTAATTGTGAAGGCAACAACAATCCTAACGAGTTGCTGTTTTCACCTTGCAGTGTAGTTATAGGGGCTGAGAAAATGGGTCTTTTTTTTCCTTCCAGATTTATATCCCTCTAACCTCTTTTTATATCAAATTTAACTAGTTTCTAGTAAAGCCCGGAAATTGTTCTCCGCAGTTCTACCCTTGTGGAGAATTAGTAACCTCCCAGACCTCCTTGTACCCCTACGTGGTATAAAAGCACATACAAAGCACTTGCACCTTTTAAAGAGGTTTTGTCATTAGAAAACCAAAATTCTATACTTACCTATTTCTTCCCCGTCGGGCTTCTTACTGCATCTTCTCTTCGCCGATCTTCTCCTGTCTCCTGCAGTCCCCCGGGTCACCTCACCTCCAGCCGACCGATTTTGTTTCTTCCGGTGACGAAGCGTCTCCTTCCTGCAGGGCAGTGTACCCAGTCACTAGTGACGTAACATTCAGTCTAGCATGGAGTGCCGAGCTATTGCCGAGACTGCGCATGCACGCAGTCTCGGTAATAGCTCGGCTTTCCTTGCTAGGCTGTGAACGTTACATCACTAGCGACGTAACCTACACTGACCTGCCGGAAGAAGAATGCCAAGAATGGACGCAACATAACAGGAAGAGGAGGATCCGGCTGCCTTGTGGTGAGGTGACCCGGGGGACTAGAGAAGATCTGCAGGGAGAAGCTGCTGTAAGACGGCTGCCTGGGGAGGAATAGGTAAGTATTGATATTTTTTTTTTTTAAGACAGAACCCCTTTAACTTCTTTTTGTACTGTACATCATCAATTTAGTTTTAGTTTTGCAAATACGGAAAAGTGATTTTCCAGGGAAATACTATTGATAGTCTGGGGTCTATTGCTTGGGACCTCTACAGATCAGCTGTGCCGTAATACACAGGAGTTGGAGCAAAGCTGCTGCTTCAACCCTTGTATAGTGGCCGACGCTTGTAATTGCAAGCGCAGCTACCATTAGAGTCAATGACAGCGGTGGCTGCAGTTACAACTACCTGCACAGGGGTCGGACCGGAAGCTTCCGGTCCGACCCTTGTGTATTTCGGCACTGACAACAGGCAGCTGATCAGCTGGGGTCCCAAGCGGCTAATGCCATCCAATGAACTATTGATGACCTATCCTGAGGTATCCCTGGAAAACCCCTTTAATTTTTTAATCCGTACTGGTGTTATACCATGAGTTACACTCCAGTCACATCCAGAGCTGCATTCGCAGTTCTGCTGGCTTTTTTTTTTTAGTAATCCAATACTTGTTGGTCTCTTAGTTGCATATCTTCTTAGTCACACATTGTTTGCTCTGAACACTACAGAGCTCTGCAGTCATTTAACCAGTATGGCGTATGTTGTGCGGTTCTGTAGCCTGGAGCTCTGTGTACTTAGTGAGGATATCTATTCATGTCCTGTTTTGTGTGTTTCAATCTTAGTGTTTCTCCTCCTGGTGGAGATTTCTCAGACCCAGTCACCTCTGCCACCCTGGGAATCGTACAGGTAATGTTCAGTCCTTCTCATCCCCCTATTAGTTAATAGTTATTAGGAGCTGCAGATATACTGAAGGTTTACCTACACTGAACAGCATTAGGAACCGCTGGCGCGTGACATCTTGTGATCAGTAACGCGGTACGACGTGATGGCCGTGTCACGTTGTGCTCTCAGATAATGTGCTTACCTCTCCTCTGGGCAGCAGAAAGCAGCAATTAGTAGTCATGGGTAAACCTGGTGACTTTGCAGGCAGATTGTTGGTGCCCGGAGGTGTGGTGCCAGAATATCTGAAGCAGACACACTTGTTGGCTGTTCCCAAACCCCGGTATCAAGATTGTAGCAAGTCTGGATAAACCATGGATAGTCATCCAAAAGAAGATCATACAGTGGCAGGCCACGTGTGGTTGATCCTAGAGGTGAGCATGGGGGGCGCATGTGGTATCTCAGCAATGATGTGCCACAGTAGACAAACTGACCCCGCAGTACAACAGCAGGGAAGTTGAACGAATTTGCACAATGACCTTGCGTCAACTGGGGTTCGATAACCAAATACCGTCAAGAATGCCCCTGATGAACCAGAGTCCTCCCCGACACATGGCAGAAGGTCAGCTGGAGTGATATCCCTTTTTTTCAGGCATAAACAACATGAAGATATATCCCAGTAATGCAACGTTGGGGTTCAACAGGCGGTGAGGTGACCTGGTCTGGGGACCGTTGGTCATCATATCACAATCCTTGAATGGAGAACACTACAGGGACCTGTCTGCTCACCATCGCTCTGTGCCATTGAACTTGGATCACTAGGGAGTGGTTGGAGGAATATAACGAATTCTCCACACTGCCTTGGCTCCCAAACTCTGGACTGCAACTCCATTGTTTGGATGTGCTGAAAAGAGCTGAGAGTTCTGCCCCTTCTAACCCACAAAATATGCACCTACTGACGGCGCTGCTGCAGTGGGCACGGGTCGGGTTGAGTGTGGATGATGTTCTCCAGCTTGCAGAATCTGTTCCCCAATGTCTGAAAGCTGTATTTGCCCAAAAAGGTGGACCAACTCACTAAAGCAGGGATTGTTCAGTGTATTAAAGGAAAGGCCTCAGGGGGCAGAGCATGATATGGCTAGGACTAAAGATAGTAGTCATGCCCAACTCCTGGGGCCCTGCATTAGTCATGACACAATGTATCTGTTTTTCCTGGACTGTTACTTTGCGGGCGGCTTCTTACTGACCTTTCTACTTTGCCCAATGTGGGTGTTTGAGCGACAATCACAATGATCGGTGCTCGTTTACCTGCATGCGCACGGCAAAGGCTTTTTCTGTACCCAAAATACTGTCTTAGGGTACGTTTACACATGGCAGAAATACTGCGCCATTTCTTGGAACTCTCAGGTGTCAAACAACCATGACGTTTCTGCCAAGATTATATTAACAGGTAGCAGAAATACTGTGGATTTTCCACAGCGGAAAATTCTGCTGCAAATTCCGCAGCATTTTCGCATCCAAAACTAGGCGGATTTTGACTTTCGCAGGAGATTTCAGTAGATACGGCGCTCCCCCTCACCTCCAAAGTCTTTGCGCTTTCGGCACCTCCTACAGCGGATGCCGGGCAGCCTCTAATAAGTGCTGACCAACTGGTCACTTACAAAACACCTGACCAATGATGCTGCGCTCACTAGAGGCCACCGGATGCCTGGTGAAGACTTTGGAGGTGAGGGGAGCGCTGTATCTTCTGAAATCAACTACGGCAGCGCAGATGATTTCAAGTCAAAAGCTGCACTGATTTTTACAGAAAAGATGCAAATTTTACAGCATAGTTTTCACTTGCAGAAAATTTGCAGCATTTTCTTCTTTTAGGAGGATTTGACGCCTGAGGATTCCAGGTTTGGGCTGACTATGCATCTTTCCCACATTGGATTGTTTGAAGAGTGCTGCTTACATTATTCTGCTTTTTGGACTGCCTGTTTGCAGGTCTTCTGGGGTTTGGATAAGAAGTTGGCTCAGAGGAAGCACTTCCCCTCTGTGAACTGGCTGATCAGCTACAGTAAGTACACGAGGGCGCTGGACGAATATTACGACAAGCACTTCCCAGAGTTTGTGCCACTCAGGACCAAAGCCAAGGAAATTCTGCAAGAAGAGGAGGACCTGGCTGAGATTGTCCAGCTGGTCGGAAAGGTAAGACATCTAGAGAGATGCGCTATGTATGGCCGCCATGTTCAGAGACGGATCGTAGATCTTCTCCCACCGTTCACCGTCCGGGTCTGTTTTGTTTCAGGCTTCACTAGCAGAAACCGATAAGATTACTCTGGAAGTGGCCAAACTGATTAAGGATGATTTTCTTCAGCAGAACGGCTACACCCCCTACGACAGGTAAGAGGATCTCCGTCACTCTGAGTCTAACTGGGAACTATGCTCACTGCTAACGGGATTTCTGACCCTTATAAGATAACCCCCATCACGCTCCAGGTCACTGAAAATGGTAAAGTAGTGGCCTTGTAAATTCTGCGCCGCGTCTTGTTTACATTGGTTGTGCGATAACATAGTAACTTACGTCATTCGGTGGTAAGAAGACAAGGGCCCATCAAGTCCAAGCGCTGATCCAGAGGAAGGCAACAACCCCCATGAGGCAGATGTCATTGGCCCCATAATGGCGGAAAATTTCCTCCGGACGCTAATTCTGGCAGTCTGAATAAATTCCTGAATTAGTGGCCCATCTTTAGAAATTTAGCGCAGGGGTCAGGGCCGCTGTCCCCGGCATTAGTAGGGGCCGCAGAGGTCGGGGCCGCTGTCCCCGGCATCAGTAGGGGCCGCAGAGGTCGGGGCCGCTGTCCCCGGCATCAGTAGGGGCCGCAGGGGTCGGGGCCGCTGTCCCCGGCATCAGTAGGGGCCGCAGGGGTCGGGGCCGCTGTCCCCGGCATCAGTAGGGGCCGCAGGGGTCGGGGCCGCTGTCCCCGGCATCAGTAGGGGCCGCAGGGGTCGGGGCCGCTGTCCCCGGCATCAGTAGGGGCCGCAGGGGTCGGGGCCGCTGTCCCCGGCATCAGTAGGGGCCGCAGGGGTCGGGGCCGCTGTCCCCGGCATCAGTAGGGGCCGCAGAGGTCGGGGCCGCTGTCCCCGGCATCAGTAGGGGCCGCAGAGGTCGGGGCCGCTGTCCCCGGAATCAGTAGGGGCCGCAGAGGTCGGGGCCGCTGTCCCCGGCATCAGTAGGGGCCGCAGAGGTCGGGGCCGCTGTCCCCGGCATCAGTAGGGGCCGCAGAGGTCGGGGCCGCTGACCATGGCATCAGTAGGGGCCGCAGAGGTCGGGGCCGCTGTCCCCGGCATCAGTAGGGGCCGCAGAGGTCGGGGCCGCTGTCCCCGGCATCGGTAGGGGCCGCAGAGGTCGGGGCCCGCTGTCCCCGGCATCGGTAGGGGCCGCAGAGGTCGGGGCCCGCTGTCCCCGGCATCGGTAGGGGCCGCAGAGGTCGGGGCCCGCTGTCCCCGGCATCGGTAGGGGCCGCAGAGGTCGGGGCCCGCTGTCCCCAGCATCGGTAGGGGCCGCAGAGGTCGGGGCCCGCTGTCCCCGGCATCGGTAGGGGCCGCAGAGGTCGGGGCCCGCTGTCCCCGGCATCGGTAGGGGCCGCAGAGGTCGGGGCCCGCTGTCCCCGGCATCGGTAGGGGCCGCAGAGGTCGGGGCCCGCTGTCCCCGGCATCGGTAGGGGCCCGCTGTACCCGGCATCGGTAGGGGCCGCAGAGGTCGGGGCCCGCTGTACCCGGCATCGGTAGGGGCCGCAGAGGTCGGGGCCCGCTGTCCCCGGCATCGGTAGGGGCCCGCTGTCCCCGGCATCGGTAGGGGCCGCAGAGGTCGGGGCCCTCTGTCCCCGGCATCGGTAGGGGCCGCAGAGGTCGGGGCCCGCTGTCCCCGGCATCGGTCGGGGCCCGCTGTCCCCGGCATCGGTCGGGGCCCGCTGTCCCCGGCATCGGTCGGGGCCCGCTGTCCCCGGCATCGGTCGGGGCCCGCTGTCCCCGGCATCGGTCGGGGCCGCAGGGGTCGGGGCCGCTGTCCCCGGCATTAGCTGGGGCCGCTGTCCCCGGCATTAGTAGGGGCCGCAGGGGTTGGGCCGCTGTCCCCGGCATTAGTAGGGGCCGCAGGGGGTCAATTCATGTTCCTGACATCAGATCCATTGCCTTCAGCTGACTTCACCATATACATACAAGCTTATCTCAGCCTCCACCTGTTTATTTAATTGGGGAGAGGGGGTTTAGCGCCTGCATTACCCCTATTGCAGCTACTTTTCTCCCATAGGAAGGGAGGATGAATTGGCCATGTTGTCTATAGCCAGCACTATTTATTCAGTTCTATGATGGGAATGTAGATTCCTTAATTTCTGTCAATTGTCATGTTCTTTTTTTCAGGTTCTGTCCTTTCTACAAGACGGTCGGCATACTCTACAACATGATAGCTTTCTATGACATGGCCCGCCGTGCCGTGGAGACCACTGCACAAAGTGACAACAAGATCACATGGTCAATAATTAGGGAACACATGGGAGAGATCCTGTACAGACTGACCTCCATGAAATTCAAGGTCAGAGCAATGCATAGAATATGATGTAGGGCTATACGGGGGGGGGGGGGGGGGGGAAGATAGTCGGTTTATACTTGATTGCCTTTTAGAATTAGTCTCCCACTTCTAGTTTATCAAACAACTCTGAAAGAAAGCATTGGAGTTGTCAGATGAAATGATATTTACTATATGTAATGTGCAGGGCATGCGCTGATATACTGTACTTATCACTCCTCTCCCAGGCCTGAGGAGGAGGTCTGTGGCTGCAAGTCTAAAGGTCCCTTTACATGGGATGACTGTTGGGTGCAGAAGGGACCAACAGCCGTCCCGCAGACTGCCGCCCAAATGCCGCTCCTGTACTTACACGGGAGATAGTCATTCAGGTGAATGTAGGTGGAGCGGCCGGGGACGGTTGTGGCCCGCCTGCCTCCATTCGTAGTAAACAGGAATCACTCAAACATTGTGCATCTCCTGTTTACACGGCCCAACAGTTGCTTGGTTTTTAGTTTTTGTTAAAAACTGAGTGACTCCGACAGGTGAGCAATTTCTCGCTTGGTGGCCGTATGTACATTGGACAACTATCGCTGTTTCCAACAAGAATTTGGGCAATAATCGCCCGGTGTAAAGTACCCTTTAGTGGTGCAAGTAGTGGTTCATAGATCATACCTATTGTTAGACGGCTGCCTGGAAAATACATGTGGGTGGAATCTCCCTATATGGCCGCCTGCAGACGAGCGGGTCGGATATGGCAGCGAGAATTCTCGCCGCGCGATCCAACCCGAGCGCCTGCAGGGACGAGCGCGTACTCACCCGCGCCTGGCGGCCCCGGCTCTTTCATGTGCCGGCTGCCGCGCAGCCGGCGCATGCGCAGACCGGAGCCGGCGGCCAGGTGAGTGCGTGCCCCGCAGAAAATTAGAACATGCCGCGGTTTGTTTGCCGCGCGAGATTTCGCGCGGCCAAACCGCGGCCGTCTGCATAGGAGTGCGTATTTTAATGCACTCCTATGCAAACTTTCAGCGGCGGAAATCCCGCGGGAAATCCCGCGGCGGGATTTCCGCTCGTCTGCAGGCGGCCTAAAGAAGGATGTAACGCTAATATGGCTTTGTTATAAACCGCAGTGCACAAAATAAGGGTTTTTGGCAGGAAGTTGGCATTATACATTTTCCATTAGGCAAAGTTTGCCCTTCGCATCCACCATATCGGTAGAACAAAGAGGTTTTTTTGGTGGTGGTGGTGGTGGTGGGGGGGGTTTACAGTGTTCAAAGTGCAGTTCAACTTATATATGAGCTTTATTCAATGGGTCACTACGATTGCAGTCAGCAAATTTATGTAGTTTTTTGGGAATGGGGATATATATATTTTTTCTTCACCATGCAGAGTAAATATTGTGATATTTTAATAGTTTGGACTTTTACGTACATGGCGAACGTTTAATATTTTCACTTTTTTTATTGTTAAAAAGATTTAATAAAGTTCTTTTATTACACCTTGATGGGTATCCATGTATGGCAGCCCTGGGAGCTTTCAGTAGGCAGTAGTCTCTGAGCTGCCATGCTAGCCCATCGGCAGCGCCTGAATGCATTGTGGGCGGGTGCCAATGTGGCGTGGGAAGTGGGCTTCGCCGCTGACTATTTAGATGCACGGTCAGCTCTGACTGCAGCATCTAACAGTTAATTGCCACGATCAGAGCTAACGCTCCGTGCAGCAGTTATCAGCAGCTGTCAGAAACAGCTGCTAGCCGCCAAGTATGGAGTCTCGGGTACCAAACGCGCTTCATACCCTTCATGAACGCACTTACATTATTACTTACTTACATTATGCGGTCAGGAAGGGGTCAGAGGGATCGTACCAGAATAAACCTTTATCACTTAGACATTGAATAAGTGATAAAAGTCTGATTGGTGGGGGTCTCTCCTCTGAGACCCCAATCAATCCTGAGAACAGAGGTCTTGTGTCCCCCTCTCCTACTTGCTTGTGGGATCACTGCATCCCCTGCAGTCAGGAGGAGACTGAGTGAATAGGCGGCCACGCATGCATGGCCATCGCTTCATCCCCGTAGTGACAAAAAGAGGGGAACATAGGTCCAGCAATCAGACTTTTATCATCTATCCTATGGATAAGTGATAGGTTTATTTTGGTACAACCCCTTTAAGGCTTCTAATACATTTTGATAGCCTGCGCATCTCGCATCCATCATTATATGATAAAATTCTAGCTATTTGCAGTCACCACCAGGGAGCACTCTCTGCATATGGATTTATACAGCTTCGATACCCATAAAGCTCCCCCTAGTGGTGGCTGTAGGTAGCCAAAAATTTTTTATTACTTTATGAAGGAAAGCAGAGGTTTTGGAGCCTAGTAAATAAATTTACTTCCGCCCCCAGTAAAGACACATTATTAAAGGGGTTGTCCCGCGCCGAAACGGGTTTTTTTTTTTAACCCCCCCCGTTCGGCGCGAGACAACCCCGATGCAGGGGTTAAAAAAACAACCCGCACAGCGCTTACCTGAATCCCGGCGGTCCGGCGTCTTCATACTTACCTGCTGAAGATGGCCGCCGGGATCCTCTGTCTCCGTGGACCGCAGGGCTTCTGTGCGGTCCATTGTCGATTCCAGCCTCCTGATTGGCTGGAATCGGCACGTGACGGGGCGGAGCTACACGGAGCCGGCATTCTACACGAGCGGCCCCATAGAAGACTGCAGAAGACCCGGACTGCGCAAGCGCGGCTAATTTGGCCATCGGAGGGCGAAAATTAGTCGGCTCCATGGGAACGAGGACGCCAGCAACGGAGCAGGTAAGTATAAAACTTTTTATAACTTCTGTATGGCTCATAATTAATGCACAATGTACATTACAAAGTGCATTATTATGGCCATACAGAAGTGTATAGACCCACTTGCTGCCGCGGGACAACCCCTTTAAGGTAGGAGCCACGAGACGCGTGCAATCATCCGCTCTGCCAGTGGTTGTGAATGATTTTCTTTGTCATGTGCAGCCTGTCATTATGTGGAACCAGCCCAGTCCTCTTTACTGAAGGGATCTAGTCTTCCATCACCTGCGTGTACCGTGGTGCTCCGTCACGCATCACGCTTCAGCGATATTTCTGCTTTCGTCTTTTCGCTCTTGCTTGACGACTTTTCTTTGTCTTTTTGTTGATTTTTCCCAGGACCCAGTAAAAGAAGGGGAAGCCAAGATTAAGGCCGATTACGCCCAGCTGCTGGAAGACATGCAGAACGCCTTCCGTAGTCTAGAAGACTAATAGCCATAGAGGCCGAGCATCATCTGCTGTCCACCACCCATCATCTCAGATCTCCAGCTGCTGCATCAAGACTGGGGCTCCTGTATATTTCCTATAGATATCAGCCCACCCTTCCATATGTAGTAGCCACCCCCCTCCAGCTCCCCTTCACAGATAACATCCATTCCAGTGTTTTATTGGTGGTATGTGTGTAGCTGTTAGTGTGGTTGGTGAATGTCTGTGGAGCAGAAGTTAGGGGAGGGGGGAGATGCTGCTGCCTCTTTATTCACCTTGGTTTACCAACCTGGCAGCTAATGATATAGTCCTGAGATTTTCGGTCTCCAAATCAGTAATGCCAGGCCTGCCTCTGCACCACTTTTAGCAATTTGTGGCACCCCAACTGTTGTGAAACTACAACTCCAAGCATGTCCTAGAAGCCCGCAGGACAATTTAGGAGTTTACTGCATATGAACTCCCTTAATAATCCAGTATGCAGTGAGCTCCCTCTAGTGGTGGCTGCAGGCAGAGAGAATTATATCATGCAAGTCTATGCAGAGGATTTGGAGCTCTGTATCAGACAGAAATTGTAGTTTCACAATGGAGAGCTGCAGGTTGCACTCCACCGCTCTGCACATTCCAGCATCGCCAGCGACTTTGTTATCCGGAATTAGGCTACCTATAATCCACTTTCTGGGACTTATAGTTCCTGCTTCTTGTGCAAATCCCTGTGTTGTACAGTGTCGCAATCTGAGCCAACCTGTGGGCATATATGTGTTAACTCTTTTAATTCCAGGTGTGTTTTATATGTTGTCCTGTAAAGTCATGCTCCACCTTTAGAGCCACTGTCCAGAGAATGAGGGAGTTGCTTAAATAACAATCTCTTATCTATTCATATGGGAACTGCTTACGGAAGCTGTGATCCAACATTGTTAAGCGACACAGTCGTTGGCTGCAGGATATGGGTGGGATATGGCGGCCTGTAGTAGACTACAGATTGTCAGAAACCACTCCATAACTAATAATTGAATTGTATATTAGAGGACTGCCCTATCAGCAATTCCCTTACAGGGGTTGTCCATTTGATTGTCTATCATTAGGATAGACCATCTATAGTCGATCATGGGGTCCACTACTTGGGATTCCCGCTGATCAGCTGTTTGCCAGGTGGGTGTACTTGTGCACTGAGCTAATTTCTGCAGGAAGTGAACAGCTCCGTTCCCAATACACTGGTCAAGCTTAGTATTACAGGCAAAATGCCCATGCATTTCACTGGGGACTTTACCTGCAATGCCTACCCTGGCCTCTACAGTGGGAACGGAGCTGTCTGTGCACTGTGGCTCTAAGGTAAAGCTTCCACTGATTTAGCCCTTATTCTGTTTCCCGTGCATCCCTGAACAGACCAAAAACCTTGGAGGTCTATGTTTACCTGTGATAACGCTCACTATGTAGTTATGTATCCGCTATGGCCACATTTGTTCTCATGCCCCATCTTGTTCCATGTCCTGACCCCGAAAGAAGTTCATATGCCAGGCCTGGACTAGATCTTATAATAGGAGGGAATTGGTAGGGTTTCTATTCACTGACAGCAAGCAGATATCTTGAATATTGTGAAGAATTGAAATACAAACTTAATTAGGTAGTTACACAACCTTTCATTACATAATGGTTAAGGAGGTCTTGGGCGAACTGTCAGGAAATGACAACTCAGGACGGGGTTAACGAGAGCACAAGGATCTGTCTGGCCTTAGACTAAGGCTAATTTCAGACGGGCGAGTGCGATATCTGGCTGTGAAACTCGGCCCAGCATCGCTCTCACTAACACTTGGTGCGGTGCTTTGCCAGCCCCATTGAAAACAATGGTCGATGTGATGCGAGGGCACACCCAAACATAGGACATGTGATTTTTTTTTTTTTTTTTTTCCCCGTATTGCGATGTAGGAAGAAATTGGATCATGTGTATGGCCCCATTCAAAAGAATGGGCTTCTTATTTTTGCGTCGCGCAATGCGCGGATGTCGCGCGATATTCTAGGCTGCATAAAACTAGCCTATGACACGGAATGAAAACTGTATTATGTATACACTAAAATATAGGTAACACTGGGCTATTGTGGGGGGAGGGGATTTCAAGTAGTGCAAGCCGTTTCCTGAGCTCCCTGTTTTAAATACATGATAACACTATTGACCTTTTAGACCGAGACGTTCTGCAACTTTATCTACTTAAAGGGAGATTTTTAAAACAATCTAAAATGAAAACTGTCTTTGTTCCCGATGGCAGCCAATCATAGCTCAGCTTTCATTTCATATTCTGCCTTTGAAAAATGACAGCCACTCTGTGATTTGTTGCTTTGGGCAATAAGGACCGTTTTCATTTTAGACCGTTTTATAAATTTCTCCCTTTTTTGTTTCAATTCAACATTTTCAAGCTTTCTGCTTGTTGAGTTATATGATAACATTTTGGCTACCTGTAGCCACCACTAGAGGGCGCTCACTGTTTTATTATTGAGTTTAATGTATATATACAGTAAGTTCCATAGTGAACTCCATATAGTGGTAGTTGCAAAATGTTATCATGTAACTATGTCTATACAGGCTATTTGGAGCTCTAACTGCTGTGTTTTCTACCCCATTGAGGACAAAAGGAGAAACACGGGGCCTCACCCTTTAAAGCTCAAGAAAAAATCTTATTACCCAGAAACCTCCTCTGTCTGGACACATGCAAATGACCGTTCTGATACTCAGCATTGGACAGCCTACAAGAAAATGAACTATTAGAACAAGTTTCCAATCAGGACAAAAATTTGTTTGAAATTTACTTTAATTTGTTCAGCTGTAAATTGATAATCTATGCTCAGGTTGGGCCATCAATAATAAATCGGAGGGGGTCTACCACCCAGGACCTCCTCTGAACTGCTGTTAACCAGGCTGGGGTGCTTGTGCACTGAGCTGATTTCTGCAGGAAGTAGACAGCTCTGTTCCCAGTGCAGTGGCTCGGCTGGGTATTGCAGGCCATTCACTTCAATAGGAACTATGCCTGCAATACCAAGTCTGGCCACTACAGTGTGACCAGAACTGTCTACTTTCTGCAGAAATCAACTCAGTACACAAGCGCATTGCCTAGTAAACAGGTGATCGGTGGGGGTCCTGGGCAGTAAACCCCCGCAGATTTACTCTTAATGGCTTATATGTTTACAACTGGACAACCCCCTTTAATGTCTCATCCTATCGTCATGGGGCCTGGTGCCCAAAACATGCCAGCTGGCACACTGAGGATTGTGTCCAGTATCTCTGCTCCCTCCTCATCTCTCCAGTACCAGGAGTAAATGTTCATGAATTCACTGTACGAAGCCATCCCTCACATCGCCCTCCTGTGTCTGCTCATATGTCGTGTTCCCTTATCCCACTCCATGTTGTAAAACCTACAAGTGACATGTCCCCAGATGCCCTCCTACCCTTCTCTTCCTCCTGAGGGAGGGGGTAACTGACCCTTGATGCAAGCAATGTAAAGATGATAGAGTTGTGTATTTATTGTACTGTTGCCGGGCTCCCTGTGGGGGGCGCCGTTGTGAGCAGCTCCTGGTTAATAATTTTTGTGTGTTTTGTTGTAAGTGTTGCGCTTCTGTTCACTGTATCATTTTTGTTTTTATTTTCCTTTCAAGCTGTAAAAGTTACAGAAAAAGAGATTTAAAGAAAACTTAAAGTACTGATTTATGACTTGAAATTTGTGTAAAGATGTTCAAATTCTTGAAAATAAAATATAAATTTAAATGTAAAACTCATATTTTATTATGTAGTGAAAAGAGCAGAATCCTCCAATAGTACAGGTAACTGCAGGGTAGGAGTGTGCTGATCTTGGGGAGGTTACAGTTGTAAGAGAAAGTAAGTGAACCCTTAGTAATCCATATAGAAATTCATATTCTTCCAAATTAAATGTGGTCAGATTGTTAGTCACGGTTATAGAAAGCTAATAACACACACAGAGTTGCAGCATTTGCCTTATTGAGCACATTCAGTAATCGTCAACAGCGTATGGTGAAAGAGTTAATGAACCCCTTTATTAGGCCTCTTTCACACGGGCGACAGTGATATTGCCGCGAGAAAATCACAGTGACATCGCAGCTCTGTTCTGTGCGCTATCATTATGTTTTCTCGCAGTAGCATCACAATTTTGTGTTGGTCTTTTGCTGGGATTTTCGGAGGGGCTTGAAATATAAGCCCTACCCGAAAAAAATAAGCCCTAGCTACATTAAACAAAAAATAATACTCACCGAACAGGTGCCGTCTGCTCCGCCACACTTCTCATCTGAAGCCCTGGCACACTTGTTTGCAGTCTTAAGCCAGCACTTCCTGGTTAGGTGGTTCAAAAATCCCACCTCCAGGAACACTGGCTCTAATTGACTGAGCCGTGGCGCTCAAGAACCTATCACAGCCATTCAATGCGATGGCTGTGATTGGTTCATCGAGCGTTGCAGTGATTGGCTGAGCCGCAGCGCTTGAGAACCAATCAGAACCAGCGCTTCCTGGAGGCGGGATTTTTGAACACCCTGACCACGAAGCGCTGGCTTAAGACTTCAGACAAGTGTGCCGGACCTTTGGAGGAGAAGTGCGGTGGAGCAGACAGCGCCCGTTAGGTGATTTATTTTTTAATGCAGCTAGGGGTGATTTCCTACTGTAAACGTTGCATCGCACCGCATGAAAACTGCATTTTTATGCGATGCAACACAAAAGATAGGGAAGTATGGGCTATAAAACATCGCAAATCACGGCTGTATAGAGCATGCCACGATTTTTTTTCCTCCCAATGTAGCAGCCTATAAAACATCGCTAATGTGAAGGAACCTACTGGAAATACTGGGCTTCACATGCATGCTATTTGTAGCATGGTTGCATCGCGAGAAAATAGCGCAATTTTGTTGCGTTTGTAAAAGTGGCCTATGACTTATCCAAGAGCTAATTTGCAAAAGGCATTTTGATTCTGATGCTTTTAGAAATATCACAGGTGCTTTGCCCATTAGAAAAACACACACAAAGCCTGGTTAGGCTACTTTCACATGATGTTTTCTGTCTTCTCTCTAGTTCTGTCTCAGGTTTCCGTCTTCTATCCAGTAAACTGCATAGGGAGGGAAACCTGGCTAGAACCATAGGGTTTTTAATATTTGAGATGGAGACCTCTTTGCTTCCTATCAGTCCTTTTTAATTGGATAGAAAAGCACTGACGACCGCAGTTTTCTATCCAGCTTTAAAGACGGTCAGGGACAGAAATCTGAGACAGAAGCAGAAAAAGAAATGTGAAGAAAAGTCTTGCCGACAAATCTGTTCTTCTCGTCTAAAATGGGTTAGTGTGAACCATGCCTTGATGTGAGCAACTCTCAGAAGATGAGATGTAGAGATAAAACACAAAAGTATCACTAAAGACCTGGTGTCCATCAGTCTACGGACAAATTGTCTACAACTAGAGAAAAGTCAGCATTGTTTATACTCTCCCTCGGAACAGACATCCTGTGATCTCACTCCAAGAACACAACGGACGATCCTAAAAGAGGTGAGAGAGAATGGAAGGGTAACCACAAAAGACCTACAGAAGAGTCCACAAGCTGCAGAACTCTCTGTTCATGTGCCCTCTATTAGAAAACCACTGACCAAGAATGATCATGGAAGGACACCATAAACGAAGTCATTGCAGCCCACCTGAAGTTTCCCTGAGACCACCTCGATGTCCCACAATGCTTCTGGAAAAATGCTCTATGGACAGATGAGTCAAAGTGGAACTTTGTAGCACAAATGCACAATGCTATGTTTGGAGGAAAAAGCGCACTACACACCAACACCAAAACTTCATCCAACTGTGAGGCATGGCGGAGGGGGCTTTGCTGTCTCAGGTCCTGGACGCCGTGTGATCAAGGAGGGAGCAATAAACTCTAAGATGGAGAACATTTTACAGGGCAGTCATCAATGACCTCAAGGTGATGCAACAAGATAAGCACACTAATAAATCAACTAAGCAATGATTGAAAAAGTTTTGTGATTTGGAATGGCCAAGTTAGAGAACTCCCCTTATTCCTAGGGAGATGCTGTGGCATGACCGGAAGAGGGCTGTGCACGCAAAGCATCCCAGAAATATTGGTGAACTAAAACAAATTTCCAGGGAGAATCAGATCACGTATTAGTAATCACTATGAAAATCCGAGTAATTCAAAAAAGTACACTTTTTTTTTTCAACTGTACATAGTAGTAGCAGGGGTCCCCAGCAGTGCAGAGTATTTCAGGAAAGGAGTATGCCGAATTATGTCATCTCCTTTCTTTGCACTAGAGGTTTGAGGAGTTTCTTCACTGATTTTACAGTCTTTTCCCCATTCCTTGCATTTTCCGTCACCTGCTTTCTTGGAGATGATGAGAAACCTGATCTAGTGTGAGCTTTATTATAGCCACAATTCATCCAAGTCGTATTGTGCGCGAACCCTGCAGATGATCTCACAAGGAGAACGCTTGGCGCCGACTGCAGGACCATTGTTGGAAGTAGTAGTTTAGGCTGAGAAAGTCCTGGACCGTTGTGTGTGTAGGAACCTTATCAACATACAACTGCTGCAGAACCTCATAATACTCACCTCAAGTGCTGCAGAACCTCATAATAGGCACCACAGCTGCTGCAGAGCCTTATAATACACAACTCAGCTGCTGCAGAACCTTATAATACACAACTCAGCTGCTGAAGAAAGTCATAATACACACCTCAGCTGCTGCAGAACCTGATAATAAACACTACAGCAGCTGCAGAACCTCGTAATAGACACCACAGCTGCTGCAGAACCTTATAATGCACACCACAGTTGCTGCAGAACTATATAATACACACCTCAGCTGCTGCAGAACCTCTTAATATACACCATAATACACACCTCAGCTGTTGTAGACCTAATTTTGAAAGACACAATAATTTCAGAATCAATGGTGGACAAGAATCTCTCCTTATTTGGTCCCAGAACTCCTTGAAGACGTGTGATACTCTTATGTACAGAAGCGTGGATTATCCCGTATATAACTGTCTATTCTTTCCTTACCTTGTAATTTGGAGTTTAGCCTTTTGGTGCCAGCAGGGGGCACTACCCACACTGCATTCCACTTCCTGCAGGTGCAGGAGTTCCAGGAAGTCAGGTCCCCAGCTGGTTGTTAGGGTGACTGCAGCCACTATGGAGTCGTGTTGCCTGGCAACCAGCATCCCGGGAAATGGAGGAGAGTGCAGAAGAAACCATGCCGGAGCAGAGCCCAGCTATAGAGGTGAGAGCCTGGGGCCCCCCACACCCCTAAAGCTAAGCTGCTGGTGGCGACTGCCTGAGCATGCTAGGAGTTGTAGTTCCACAACAGCTGGAGAGCCACAGGTAGAAAGAAGATACCAGCAATGGCCGAGAGCTGGAGATACAGGGTATTATAATTATGTTATCCGATAGATTATAATCCTTTATTATGTACAGGCTATACAAGAGGATGGACTGGATGATACCAGCAAGATGTCATCGGAGGAGTCACTGAGCTCCGGGCCGGACCGAACCGCAAGTGCATGGGGATCCGACTGGAGCTTCTGGGTAATGTGACCAAAATTATCTATCTATCTCATATCTATCTATCTATCTATCTATTCCATATCTATCTCATTATCTATCTATCTATCTCATATCTATCTATTTCAAATCAATCTATCTATCTATCTATCTCATATCTATTTATCTATCTATTCCATATCTATCTCATTATCTATCTATCTATCTAATATCTATCTATCTCATATCTATCTATCTATCTATCTATCTCATATCTATCTATCTATCTATCTCATATCTATCTATCTCATATCTATCTATCTATCTATCTCTCTATCTATCTCATATCTATCTATCTCTCTCATATCTATCTATCTCTCTCATATCTATCTATCTATCTATCTCATATCTATCTATCTATCTCATATCTATCTATCTATCTATCTATCTATCTATCTATCTATCTCTATCTCTCTATCTTTCTCATATCTATCTATCTATCTCATATCTATCTATCTATCTATCTATCTATCTATCTATCTATCTATCTATCTATCTATCTATCTCTATCTCTCTATCTTTCTCATATCTATCTATCTCTATCTATCTCATATCTATCTATCTCATATCTATCTATCTATCTATCTCATATCTATCTATCTCATATCTATCTATCTATCTCTCTATCTATCTCATATCTATCGATCTATCTCTCTATCTATCTCATATCTATCGATCTATCTCATATCTATCTATCTATCTGTCTGTCTATCTCATATCTATCTATCTATCTATCTCCTATCTATCTATCTATCTCTCTATCTATCTCATATCTATCGATCTATCTCATATCTATCTATCTATCTATCTATCTGTCTATCTCATATCTATCTATCTATCTATCTATCTATCTATCTATCTATCTATCTATCTATCTATCTATCCATCTCATATCTGTCTATCTCATCTATTTATCTATCTCATATCTATTTATCTATCTATCTATCTCATATCTAGCCATCTCACATCTATCTATCTATCTATCTATCTATCTATCTATCTATCTATCTATCTATCTATCTATCTCATATCTATCTATCTCCTATCTATCTATCCATCTCATATCTGTCTATCTCATCTATTTATCTATCTCATATCTATTTATCTATCTATCTCTGTTTTCCTTTGTGGTCCCGGAGAACTAAGGGTTAAGTTATGTAGTACAGGCGCGGATGGAAAGTTCCTATAAACTTAGTTCCAGCATTGTGGGGTGATTGTTTTTCCTATAAAACATAATGGAGTTCAGGCTCCGCCTTCTGTCCGTGTTTTATTGGCAGTCGTCACTCCAGAGCTTGTAATATGGAAACGCGCTCGGCGTCATGTGATTCGCCACGCTGTGTAGAAATCCGCTTTTTCACCCAGCAGTGCTGATCTCAATTTGTTATATTATGTCTGCTGTGCAGCCACCTAACAGGCAGAAAATGTCAATTTACTTCCACAAGGAGAAGGATTGTCTCCGCAGTTACGGCGATTTCATGCATGTCAGTTTAAGTGATATTCACAACAACACAGATGCAAATATATGGAGACATCTGTCTGGGGACAATCAGTAATATAAAGGTCTAATAATGTATCTATTATATGTCATGACACAGTTGTTATCGTCACGGTGCCACCAAGATGACCCCTTCTGCAGGATACATTATATATACATTATCTGTGGGATGGGAGAGGAGATAGATACTGTTTGACATCATGATGCAAATGTTTAGCTGCAGCCCTAAAAGTCATGAAACTGCCGGAGCTGGTTAGATCAGCGAGGAAAAACTGCGCAAAATGTTTCTGAAGAGTTTTCCTATGTATTATAAGAGATGGGAGCAAGCTGTAAATCACTAATAATACACGAGGGACGATCCGCTCGACATAATTACTTGTAGAATAGGACATTTTCAGACCTATTGGGAAGCAGTGTTACCATGATGAGAATGACGACTACCAGCTGACTCAACATGCTCTTAAAAGGGCTCTCCACTAAAGTGTTAAAGGGGTCATCCATCAGTGTTAAATGGGCTCTCCAACGTAGTGTTAAAGGGGTTCTCCATTATGGGGCTAAATGAATCCTCCACCATAGTATTAAAGGGGCTTTTCCAGAATAGTATTAAAAGGAAATTCCACCATGGTTTTAAAGGGGTTCTCCACCATAGTGTTATAGTGGATTTCCTCCAGGGTGTTAAAGGGGTTCTCCACCATAGTGTTATAGTGGATTTCTACCAGGGTGTTAAAGGGGTTCTCCACCATAGTGTTATAGTGGATTTCTACCAGGGTGTTAAAGGGGTTCTCCATCAGAGTGTTATAGTGGATTTCCTCCAGGGTGTTAAAGGGGTTCTCCACCATAGTGTTATAGTGGATTTCTACGAGGGTGTTAAAGGGGTTCTCCATCATAGTGTTATAGTGGATTTCTACCAGGGTGTTAAAGGGGTTCTCCACCATAGTGTTATAGTGGGTTTCTACCAGGGTGTTAAAGGGGTTCTCCACCATAGTGTTATAGTGGATTTCCTCCAGGGTGTTAAAGGGGTTCTCCACCATAGTGTTATAGTGGATTTCCTCCTGGGTGTTAAAGGGGTTTTCCACCATAGTGCTAAACAGATTCTCCCTCGTTGTGTTAAGTGGATTCTCTACTATAATGTTAAAGAGAATTTCCACTATGGTGTTAAAGGGGTTCTCCATCATAGTGTTATAGTGGATTTCTACCAGGGTGTTAAAGGGGTTCTCCACCATAGTGTTATAGTGGATTTCTACCAGGGTGTTAAAGGGGTTCTCCACCATAGTGTTATAGTGGATTTCTACCAGGGTGTTAAAGGGGTTCTCCACCATAGCGTTATAGTGGATTTCCTCCAGGGTGTTAAAGGGGTTCTCCACCATAGTGTTATCGTGGATTTCCTCCAGGGTGTTAAAGGGGTTCTCCACCATAGCGTTGTAGTGGATATCCTCCAGGGTGTTAAAGGGGTTTTCCACCATAGTGCTAAACAGATTCTCCCTCTTTTTGTTTATTTGGATTCTCTACTATAATGTTAAAGAGAATTTCCACTATGGTGTTAAAAGGGTTCTCCATCATAGTGTTATAGTGGATTTCTACCAGGGTGTTAAAGGGGCTCTCCATCATAGCGTTATAGTGGATTTCCACCAGGGTGTTAAAGGGGTTCTCCACCATAGTGTTATAGTGGATTTCTACCAGGGTGTTAAAGGGGTTCTCCACCATAGTGTTATAGTGGATTTCTACCAGGGTGTTAAAGGGGTTCTCCACCATAGTGTTATAGTGGATTTCTACCAGGGTGTTAAAGGGGTTCTCCACTATAGTGTTATAGTGGATTTCTACCAGGGTGTTAAAGGGGTTCTCCACTATAGTGTTATAGTGGATTTCTACCAGGGTGTTAAAGGGGTTCTCCACCATAGTGTTATAGTGGATTTCTACCAGGGTGTTAAAGGGGTTCTCCACCATAGTGTTATAGTGGATTTCTACCAGGGTGTTAAAGGGGTTCTCCACCATAGTGTTATGGTTCAAAATATTTTTATTAGTTTTATCTTGTATACAATAACTTCTTTTATCAAATAAATCCAAATTGTTACAAAAAAAACAAACAAACCCTGTTGTTGAGCTCTAGTCTTTGATTCTCCTTGAGTGTCCGTGTATCTTCTGTGAACTTCTCCCCGATTACCAGGGTGAGAACCATCGCCTGCGGTTATATACTGAAATCACTCAATTTCTCAAAACCGGAGGGTGGGGGAACATGTAAGTAGCACAACTGCTTTTCATACGGTCTCACTCTAATTGTATATAAATATAGACTGGCTCAATAGTATATACTTTAAGAAAGGTTTCAATAAGGAACAGAGATAAGAGTAAGAGAAAGTTGGGGAAAAAAGAGAGAGGGGGTGGGGTGGGGGAGGGACCGACCTAGTCAGCTTCTGTTTGTGTATAGGTGGCTCCCCTATTCTTGGGAGCCAGCGGCAACCAGTTGTTGGCGTGCCCGAGGTGGCGGGGTGGTTCCATTCACCACCCATGTGATCACCTCCTGTGAGTCTCGGCGCTGGTTCCAGTCGAGCCAGACTGATAGATACTTATTATATCTCAGCTCGTCTCTAGCACATAGTTCTTCTAGATGCCTTATGCTGTCTAGGGCTTCTGTGCTGGATTATGGTTTTCTCCAGCAGGTTTCGGGGTATTTTGTAGCTTCCGAATTGTATAGTGTGCACACATCATCGACCAGATCAGACACAAATGCTGGTCTAAAACCGGGAGAGTCTCTACAATGTGTAAAGGCTCAGGCTTTTTATTATAACACATGATAACCGCCCTTTAATGGGCGTGCAACAGATTACATCAGTAACATATAGGATTCTCATTTGTCGGATCATATAGAATCCCCCCTCCTCCAGGAGGGTGGGGATGTGGACTTCCATTTTCTGGGGATTACCTGACGTACTGCTAGGATGAAAAATCTTAATAATGAGTTCTTGGCCTGCGCCAATGATCCAGGAAACATAGACAATAGTGTGAGTTCCGGGGTTAAGTGTATCTGGTTGCCACTGACCCAAGCATATAGGGTACCCACCTCCTGCCATAGAGGGCCTATCAGCGCACATGACCACCATATATGGGTAAGCGTACCTTTTTCTGAGTTACATCTCCAGCAGACATCCGAATGTTGGGGGCAGAATCTGGCCAACCTCTCCGGTGTCCTGTACCATCTCGTTAGGACTTTATAATTCAGTTCTTGTAATTTGCTTGACATGTTTATTTTAAATGTCAGTATGTATGCTTTCCTCCATGACTCTTCTGTGAGTGTGGTGCCCAGTTCTTGCTCCCATCTCCTTTCTAGGTTCTTCCCCCTATCTTTTGTTTCCTCATCTAGCAAGAATTTGTATAGATCTGAGATTTTTTTGTTCTTCGTCTGATTAAAGACGAATTGATTCTCAAATGGTGTCAATGGGGTGTTTATGTCCTCAAGCTTTCCCAGGGATCTTATGTAGTGGCACAATTGGTGGTATTGGTACCATGTTCCAGTCGGGGGTCCCCCTTCTCCTGTCACCTCTCCCAAAGGCCTAAGGCCCTCTGTCCCCAGCATATCCTTGACCCTCGGGATCTCTGTAGGGTGTGTGGCTGTCATTAAATCCGTTAGAGATGAACCTTTGAAAAATAATGGAATGTCCTTGTTGCCCACCAAGGGTGTCATGGGGCCTGGTCTCGCTATTAGTTTTGCTTTCGAAGCCGGACCTATCCAGGCCGCTAAGATATTTTCTGCAAATGGCGACAGTCCCATATTTCTAAAGCCTGAATGTCCCGGTAGCCATAGTAGTCCCTGTCCCTTGTATGGTATTATCTCTTGCTCCATCGTCACCCACCGTTTTTGCGGGTTCCTTTGTGTTAGATCTAGTATGCGTCTTGCTAGGGTGGCCTTGTTATCACCATAGTGTTATAGTGAATTTCTACCAGGGTGTTAAAGGGGTTCTCCACCATAGTGTTATAGTGGATTTCTACCAGGGTGTTACAGGGGTTCTCCACCATAGTGTTATAGAGGATTTTCTCCAGGGTGTTAAAGGGGTTCTCCATCATAGTGTTATAGTGGATTTCCTCCAGGGTGTTAAAGGGGTTCTATCAGATTTCCAGCATAGTGTTATAGTGGATTTCCTCCAGGGTGTTAAAGGGGTTCTATCAGATTTCCAGCATAGTGTTAGAGTGGATTTCCTCCAGGGTGTTAAAGGGGTTTTCCACCATAGTGCTAAACAGATTCTCCCTCGTTGTGTTAAGTGGATTCTCTACTATAATGTTAAAGAGAATTTTCACTATGGTGTTAAAGGGGTTCTCCATCATAGTGTTATAGTGGATTTCTACCAGGGTGTTAAAGTTGTTCTCCACCATAGTGTTATAGTGGATTTTCTCCAGGGTGTTAAAGGGGTTCTCCACCATAGTGTTATAGTGGATTTCTACCAGGGTGTTAAAGGGGTTCTCCACTATAGTGTTATAGTGGATTTCTACCAGGGTGTTAAAGGGGTTCTCCACCATAGTGTTATAGAGAATTTTCTCCAGGGTGTTAAAGGGGTTCTCCATCATAGTGTTATAGTGGATTTCCTCCAGGGTGTTAAAGGGGTTTTCCACCATAGTGTTATAGTGGATTTCCTCCAAGGTGTTAAACAGGTTCTCTCTCATTGTGTTAAATGGTTCTCTACCATAATGTTAAACAGAATTTCCACTATGGTGTTAAGGGGTTCTCCATCATAGTGTTATAGTGGATTTCTACCAGGGTGTTAAAGGGGTTCTCCACCATAGTGTTATAGAGAATTTTCTCCAGGGTGTTAAAGGGGTTCTCCATCATAGTGTTATAGTGGGTTTCCTCCAAGGTGTTAAAGGGATTCTCCATCATAGTGCTATAGTAGATTTCCACCAGGGTGTTAAAGGGGTTCTCCATCATAGTGTTACAAGTACTCACTTTCTTTTTATTAAAGTGCCTCTTCATCATAGTAGTAAACAGGTTGTGTTAAAGGGGCTCTCCAACATAGTGTTAAGGAGGTTCCACACCACATTTCAGATATTTTGTGGCCACAAGTCAAAGTGAATACATCCACCAAAGTTCTGCAGCCTTCTAACCTCAGTCCGGTAGACCTGTGGCCATATTACATCTGTCTAAGGGCGCCCACCCACTGGCGTTTTTTTTCACTGCGAAATTCGCAGGTTTTTTTTTTCTGCAGGGGGTCTATGGGACTTGTAATGTAAAAATCGCGATCGCGCAAAATCGCGATTTACCGCGATATCGCGATTTTGCGCGATCGCGATTTTAGCTTTGCATGTCCCATAGCCCAAAGACCCCTGCAGAAAAAAAAAACGCTGCGAATTTCGCAGTAAAAAAACGCTAGTGGGTGGGCACTCTAAATCAGGGGTGTTCCTCCACAAATATTTAGTATCTATCAGATGGATAAGTTGATTAATGTAAAAACTACTAGAATGAAGAACCCCGGTCTCGCTTCGTCCTCCAGCCAGACGACTAGTCCAAGAACAGTCAAGTGCTGCTGTTGCTCCCTTTAAACTCTTCAGGAGTCATTGACCTTGGAGAAGGGACTGGCGCCATGCACTAGTGATCTAACATTTATCACCTATGCAGTGGATAAGTTGACAAATGTTTGGGGCTGGAATACCCCTTTTTATTTAACTTTCCACATATGTACAGTCTACCCTTTATCATACGTCCCCAACCTGTGACTCTCCAGTATGCAATACTCCAAGACTCACTATGCCCTGTCATCCTGCAGGACGGTTTAGGGCGCAGTGCAAAAAAATCGTTTATCCTCCGTTCACTTTTCGTTATCATTTACTCTCAGTCAGCGGGCTTCAAGTTAAGTGTAAATACTCTCCGCTCAGCGCTTCACATACAATGCAAAGCGCTGAGTGAGAACCCGCGATCCAGCGGTGATCTCTGCCTGTCTGAATACTCTGTACGAGCGCTAACGACCCTAGTGGTGACATCAGCGCTCCTGCAGTCGTTTAGCTTCTTGCTGGTCTGTTCTGTGACCCAACAATTGGATGGTAAATAAAGTCACCTTATTAAAATGTAATTAAAGGGACGGCGCATGTTTTCCCCAGTATATATTAATCATAGGTCTGATTCCTGGAAGTCGGAGTTTTGGACCAGTAACAGTTGATACATTCTCTGACTCATTCTATGGCGGGTTATTACTATAATAACATAGGAGAACAGGATTATTTAACAGCTGCTCAGTCATCATAGGCACATGACCTCCAGGGACGCGATAATATCTCTCTTTTTTTGTTTTTTTTAAACATTTGGTTTTAATTTTGAAAGTTTTTTTTACATAAATATAAACTTTTTGTGGTGTGTATTTATAATCATTCTAACTCTGATGATTACAGTTTCCACTGAAAAAGTAAAAAGAGCAGAATAAGGTTTTGGTTACATAATATAACATGGGAAAATATAACATAAGAGGTCAGTCAATATCTCTTTACAAGTCGGTTCTGGAATCCATACCATTCAACGATCTGAAGTAAACATAGGTATAAAGGTCTGGCGGGACGCTGTACATGGTAGCACCATCAAACTCTGACAGTGCTGCAGGTCATCTGGAGATACGCAAAAAGGGGGGGGGGGAAGCATTTATAAAACTTTTATGCTAGTTTTTGGAGTAAAAAAGTCATAATATTTTGCGCAAGAGGGGATTTGCAGAAAAATTTACAACTTTTTGCTGTCTGTGTCGCAATCCATCACTTTTTAAAAGGGACATGGCCGCATAAACCAACACATTATGTATAATTTCCGCCAGAAACTGGCATAAATTATACCAGAAAGGACTGTCAGACCAAATCTGGCATATGTTTCTGCGCAGGCGCACAGAGATGGGCTAGCTGAGATAGGCCTAAGCCGTGAGACTATTTAAGTATTTATTAGGCACATCATGCACTAACAGGAATATTATTAAGACCAGTTTTAAAATTCTGGTCTTCAATTTCCCCCATGGTTTCCAGGTGAATGGCTTGCAGGAGGAGGACCCAGTGTGAAGGCGCAGTGTATTGAACTGTGGCTTTGCTGCATAGGGAAGGACCAATGGTAGGCCTTAAGTACGGGAGAGTTTGGTGCCCTCACTTAGAGTGTGGGTAGCACTAAAAGGTACCTGCTGAGGCAGTGTTAAGCAGCAGACCTGGGTGCAGCCACCATAAGGCTAGTTTCACATGGTGAGTGCGGTATCGCCATTATACGGGATAACTTGCTGATCGGGGAAGTCTCACCACTGAGAGCACTGCTGATCTCCAGAATGGGACTCCCATGTCCTGTTAATGCGGGGGTCACTTCTTCCCCCACAGTGATGCCAGCATGAAGGGGGTGCTGGCTGAGTGTGCGCATTCAGCGCTCCATTCATTTCAATGAGTGGGTGCCGCTCTGGTATCTCCGCAGCCCTATTGAAAGTGAGTGCGCTTACATGACCAGGCCGCCATTTAGTCGTGTCCTCACTGCGGAGGGTGCACTAACCCCACAGTCAGGGGGGACAGAAGACATGGGACCCCTGATCTCATGATTGGCGGAGGTCTCAGCAGTGAGACCCCCACTGATCAGCAAGTTATCACTGTCCTCTACCACATGTGTTAGAATGTAACACAGCACCCGTCAGCATACAAGGGGTCAGAACATAGGAGATGGATGTTTGCATCCCAGTATCTTGTACATAGGAAGTGGTAAAACCATTTATATGCATTTTCCAGGTGTCCTAGATTAAAGAGACAGATCACCTTACTTGAGCAGGTGATTAATAATGGAGACCTGGTTCTCAGATGGCAGTGCCATCCGCTCCCTCCCTAAAGGAAGAGCATCACTTACAGGACCTAAGACAGGAAGGTTTTTTTCTTTAATGCTAGTATCCCAAATATTAGTATGTCATTGTTCTGCACCCAAAGTATCAGCTTATTATTGTTCTGTAGCCCAAGTATCAGTGTGTCATTATTCTGTACCCCAAGTATTAGTGTCACTAGCTCTTATGTATCAGCACAGTTTCATTCTTGGACTGATTTCAACTACTGCAGCCCATGAGAAATTTCTTTTGTGCTGACAGACATTGCTGCAGAGAAGTGTGATTCCCCCCTGCAGGGTCTGACGGAGGCGCTCTATACTTATACAATACACAGCCTGCATGTTCTCTCCATCTCCCCTGCTGACTATTGTGTGTGCGCCTTCCTCTCTATCTAGAGTACAGCCTGTGTGATCTGCCTTTCCTGATAACCTGGATGCTTTTCTCTCTCTCCACATTCTGATTTGCCATGTACAACCTCCTCCCCCTCCTTGCTGCTATCGCTAAGAGTTTATTCACACAGGCGCTTTTCACATCTGTCCATATCAGGGGCGTAACTAAAGGCTCAGGGGCCCTGATGCAAAACGTGAGCTGCCCCCCCCCCCCTCTATCTGTATCTGTACCAGTACCCATACCTAAACCATGCTGCACAGAGACATAACTTGAAGCTTCTGGGCCCCAATGCAAAACCTGTAACAGGGCCCCCAACTATAATGCTTTATTCATAGTACTGGGCTCCCTATATAGAGAAGAGAGGCCTTATGGGCCCCCTAAGGCTCCTGGGCCCGGGTGCAACCGCATCCCCTGCACCCCCTATAGTTACGCCCCTGGTCCATATGTTCCACAGGCAGCACACGGACCCATAAGGGCCAATGAGTTTAGTCACATGCAATTATTCATGCTAACCGACCGTCCGTCTAAAATAAAGTTTCAGCATGTCCCAATCTTGACTATTTTCATTGATGAGAATAGCACATGCAATGCTAGGCACCCGTGAACATCGAAGAGCATATGGACAATGTTTGTGTGCTCTCCAATGTTTTTGGTGCCCAATTGTTATGATCACGATCCTGGTTTGCTGGTGTGAATAGACCTTAACACTGAAAGAAGGGAGGGGCAGAGCAGAAAAAAATGAAACCAGACTGGAGTAGTGTGATGTCAGATTCAACAGAGCAGCCAGCTATGTGAATTTGTTACACAGGCAGGACAACAACAAAATGGTAGTAATATACTAATGAAGGCTACTTAGAAAGTAGCTTAAAGGGGTTTTCCAGGGAAATACAATACAGTTGATCAACTGGTGTCCGTAGCTTGGGACCCCGATCAGTCAGTTGAGTGGGCGCATGCTGTCAGTGCTACAAATAGCCATTCCTGCAGTTACAAGTGCCGGCCACTATACGGAGGTCGTCGCGGAGGCTTCTACTCTGACCTCTGTGTATTTGGAGCAGAAGCTGGTGCTTGTAGTGGCCGGCGCTTGAAATTCAGCTGTAGTTCTGGTCCTACTGCTGCTATGGACAAGCTGATCTGCCAGGAGATGCAGTACAGCCTTTTGAAGTAGGACAAGCTCTGTTCATCCAAAACTGTAATGTCCTTTTACTTTTGAATGATAATTTTCATGCTTGCATCAAATGAACAGTGAATGATAAGTAAACAAAACTGTTGTTCATCATTTGATTGTTGGCCGTGTTTATACTGAACAATTATTGGTCAAATTCGAACAGTCCAGATTTTTCTTTTTTAATGATAATCGTTCCGTCTAAATGCACCTTTACTCCTGTGATGAGTTATCTCCAGCAGTGTCAGGAGCCAGAACCAGGAGCAGTTCAGGTATCGGGGTTTTAGTCTCCGTATCCTTCATTCCACCAGTTCTCCCTGAACCAGTTGAGTCTTGATGCTTTCCAGCTCCCTGACCTATTTTATTGTAGGAATAACTAAGCCCATAAGTAAATACAGTGTCAAGTGTGTTTGCGGATCCACCCGAAATCTTGTAATACATGACAGCAGCCAAAATCCACATACAAAGAGGGGAAGGGATTTACCTTATAATTTACTATCATGCTGTTCCTGTGGTCGCAAAACAATGACACATTGACACTTGGGGTACAGGATAATGACACGCTGACTTTTGGGGTGCAGGATAATGACACCCAGATACTTGAGGTACAGGACAATGATGCATTGACATGTGGATACAGGATAATTACGCAATGATACTCCAGTGAAGAACAATGACACACTGACACTCAGAGGACAGTACAATGATATATTGACACTTGGGGTACAGAACAATGACACACTGACACTTGTGGTGAAGAACAACTACACACCGGCACTTGAGGTACAGGACAATGACACACTGACACTTTGGGTACAGGATAATGATGCATCAACACATGGGTACAGGATAATTACACACTGACACTTGGAGTGAAGAACAATGATATACTGACACTTCGGGTGCAGAACAATGACACACATACTTGGGGTACAGAACAATGACATTCTGCCACTTGGGGTACAGGACAATGACACACATACTTGGGGTACAGAACAATGACACACATATTTGGGGTACAGAACAATGACATTCTGCCACTTGGGGTACAGGACAATGACACACATACTTGGGGTACAGAACAATGACACACACTTGGGGTACATAACAATGACACACTTGGGGTACAGAACAATCACACACATATTTGGGGCACAGAACAATGACATACTGACACTTGGGGTACAGAGCAATGACATACTGATACTTGGAGTGAAGAATAATTAGACACTGACACTCAAGGGACAGGACAATGATACATTAACACTTGGGGTGCAGAACAATTACACATTGATACTTGGGGTACAGGACCATGTTAAACTGACCCTTGGACTACAGGACAATGACACACTGACATAAGGAGTACCGGAGGCTGGGATTTTGAGTTTGTAAGGCTCAGTGTTTCATATGTGACTTTTTACATCAGTGAATTTTCCCCGCTTGTACACCTTTATCTGACGTTACCTGGCAGCCTCAGCAGACATACTCCAGGTGTCTCAGGTGAGGAGTGATGGGCTGCGGTACTCTCCCATGGTTGTCGTGTACTCTCCTCACTGCCTGATTCACGCCTCCCTGTTTTACCACACGTCAGGATTGTCCATACTCGTCCTGAATTAATTTACGTAAAGTGTTCCTCCCCTTCCCTGGAACACAATGGTCTATTCCAGGTGAGTGCGCACCTGAGCTGTCATCGGGACCTGCTCGCCCAGTGAGCTGTCAGGTTACAGCAGATGAATGTGAGCGCTGCAGGTCAGTCTCCAGGAGTGTGCAGTAACAGCAGGTATCTGCAGAGCGTCCAGGTAAGACCCCTACCTGCTGTTACTCTCCATACGTGTTCATGTCTGACATGTTTGGTGTCTCCCCCACCATATGCTGCATTTCTTTGTAGTTTTGTTCTTGTCCTTGAGCCTGAAGGGGTTAATCCTTTGGCGAATTCTCCTGTACACATCATAGATGTGTGTATACCGTATGTTATGTCATCCCCTTTATCTAAGGATCTGACAGTACGGGCTGGAAAGAGACCATGAGGAGCCTTCCTGGAACTGTCTGAGTACCATATGGTGGCATCTGGGTACAGTGTGGTACAATACCGACATAGAAATTGAGAGTTGTAGGTAACTGCAGATTGTGCCAAGTGTTTGATGTAAATATAGAGGCAACACGATCAGTGTCATCAGAGATAAGATCACTGTGTTGTAGTATTAAATGGCAGTGCCAACCAGTACATGGATGTAATAAGGTACCATGTATACGTGTATTTTGTTTGCTCCATCACCCCAAAGTACTTCTTCATGGGACCATAATGGATAAGGACATCTCCCAGCCCTGCACTAAGAAAACGTCTCATGAAGCGAGAATCCAAATGGTGGCCTCAAAGGGGTGTTTTAGTTGGCAATCCCCCCCCCCCCCCAGTCATTACCTTTGTGACCCACAAGTGTTGATAGGTACCCATGGTGCATATCATCTCTGCCACCAGCTGTATTATATCCCATTTGTATGGACTAAAGGGAACAATAACTGCAAACACACTGACTGGACCACCAGGGACCATCTTTGGATGGCAGGATTACCCTTATTGTCCCGGCATTTGTTATCCAAGTTCCAGGGCCGGGAGGTTCTTACAATCTTTGCACCCCCTATGGCCAGGCCTCTACTCATCTGTTTTTTCCATTGCCCAGAACATTTGTCTTTGTGGTGCTTAGTTAGACCGGTAAAACTATCTTTGATGTACTCCTCTAGCACAGAGGGCCAGGCTATACCAGTGTTGTGGGCAATGGTATAGCGACATAGGATTCAGGATACCATGCAACAAATGGAGGAACCAAGGTGTACGGTATTTATCCAAGAAGAAAGAAATGAAAGCCGACTGAATAATAATGGTAATTAGACAATTAAACTTTTGCCATTAAATGACTTGGCACCAGCTATGGCTAACTTGGTCCTAGAAGTACGAACACGTTGGGCACAATGTAAGATGGCAATAATATCCGAAGAACAATATCAATAGTACTTTGTGAAGATCAGTCCAGAAATAGAGATCATGTAATACAGCACACAGCAGTTAATCTTTAAAGAGTTAATACTCTGTTCTCATCAAAGCCGTCTAATTTGAAACACGGGGTTCAAGCTCAGTCGAAAATGTCTCTTTAAGCGCCGGCTCACACACTGCCTCCGTATATTAGCTCACTTTAAAAGTGGCAGTGAGTGTAACAGTTTAATGTTCTCAATGCAGTATGTGGTTTTTTAACAGGCCTGTGGATTACCTAATAGTGTCCTGATGGAGCACTCACCTAGTCTTTGTGTTGAGGCTAGCCTCACTTACGGTTCTATTGTGCAGGATTCAACGCCACTACTGACCTGAGCTTGTCCTAGGTCAGGAGCGTAACGGTACCATGGTTCTCTTTGCTCAGTCTCCTCTCTGTATTGGTTGGCCCTCTCTGTGACAGAGCTGTCCTCTCTGGTATCAGGCAGCCTCTGGTCTCAGCACAGCGTCCCAGATCCTCTCATGGCAGCTCCTTAAACGCTCTGTCCTGCGCCCGCAGCTTTGAACAGCCCAGTTCTTTGGCATGCTACCAGCAGTTCCTGCCACCTCACTTAGTCCCTGTGCTCTCCTACTGATGCAGCAGAAATTCTCCCCTTTTATATCAGGGCATTTCCTCCAGAAAGTTTCTAATGTGCATGTTTAGTTCCAATGTGCCAAAATTCGGTGCAAATTTTGCCACAGTTTTTGGCGCATTATAGTGTTCATCATCATGGCAACATTTTAACTCTTTAGGATAGCCCGTTACAGTAGATACAAGATGGACACTTCCATATGGTAAGTGAATGGCTAAGACCGGTGTTAGATATCTGTAGCTCTTAAGGTGACTTTACACTGGACAACTATTGTCCAAATAGTCGCTCGATAGATAGTTACTAGTTGCTTCGTTTCAGCTCACCTAAAAATAGTCGATTAAACAACTAGCCAAAAACTTTGCATGGAGGTGTGCACTTATTCGTTGTACGTCTCCCACAAATGTTGATTGGCTTCTGCCTTTTTTCAACATTTTTCCACCCCACTAATACTCATTGGTTCCCGAAAATACATGCAAGTGATTCTCAACTGAATAGTCTGTATCGGTCTTCAAAATAGCACTCGCTGCTACGGTATCAAGCTGGTTTGGCCTTCGATGGAACTCTCAGCGGTGCGGCCACTCGTACGTATTTAGATGTGTTCAGTGGACTTGGCCAACAATGAGTGAGTTGGGTAGGGGTTGACATTTCAAATACATACCCGCCTATGAACCTCACTGCCGCTAACTAGTCTATGTACGATAGTTCAGCCCGTATAAACGCTCCCAACAATTAGCATAATAATCACAAAATTGAACAAGTGAACAACAATCGCTCCGTATAAAAGTTCACAGACAGAAGTCGTTTGTAGACTTTAGCAACTATTTCCAGTGATGATCGAGATGCTGGTTGTCTCGTGTAAAACCTCCTCACTAAATGCCATTCGCAGATACCCCAGTTGCCAATTTTTATTAGAGGGGTTAACAAGAGAAAGGAAGTAAAATCAAATGAGGAAGTGGAAAACCGGGGTCATTCATTGTGAAGTCGTCCGTGTCGTGTAATTTTACTAGTGTTTACCTATAAGGCGCATTACTTGTCATGTGTTACTATAAAGTGAACCTCCATCTTTTAACATCATGTAGTTTTTAGATCTAACCTTCTGAGCTGATTCCTGTCTTATATCTTTATAGGGATTCGAAGTTCTGGTTTTCTGATATGGATCTCCAAATTTCCTGTATTCTATCTGTAGCCACCACTAGGGGAAGCTTAGCAGCTGACTGTGTACTGTGCTGTTACTGAGTGCAACCTATGTACAGTCTACTGTAGGCTCTTATGCTCCCCCTAGTGGTGGCTGCAGACAGAATCTAACTCCAAACCAGATTTTGATGGCATTGGCACTGGGCTGTTGAAGCTTGTGACCGATTTTAAAGGCTGCATGCCACGAAACCTCTGCAGATGATGTAGGAGGGGCTGGCGGTGCCTTGGTACTCAGGCTCCTGAATATGTTGTGTTTTGTGTCCCATCTTGATACAATGTCATGTATAATGTTTTCCCCATAACCCACGGACAGCATAATTGATGAACACTTTTTGGCCAAAAGTCTTGGGATTGCAGTATGTAAATTGATTATGAAGTGCCATTACCATTTATTGGAGTTTGACCAAGGCACGATAGTGGTGCCAGATGGGCAGGACATTCCATTTTCAAGGCATTACCACCCACTGTGGACATCTCGGTGTCCGCCTACAGATAATTATCACGAACGGCGGTATCTGGCTACAATTGTCCATGTGAACATACAAGCTAATGGCAGAAATCACATCCACATTCAATGCAGGAGACCCTGCACATATCCCACAGTGCAGCGTTCCTTAGCTTCAATGGGATATGGGAACCGAAGACCCACCAGAGCCTCTATTAAAACCACCACACTGGACACAGCATCTCACCTGGGCTCATGAAGTTGCTATCTAGACCCTAGAAGACTGGCAATATGTGGTGTGGTCCGATGAGTTATGGTAAATTATTTGGGGCTGATGGTAGGGTTGTGTTTGGAGCAGACCCCATGAAGCCATGGACCTCAGTTGTCAGCTAGGCACTGTGCAGGCTGGTTGTGGTTCCATACTGGTGTGAGGTTTGTTCTCATGGCATGGGTTGGGTCCACTCTTCCATTGATTGGTGCCCACTTTTTTTCACTGCTTTGTGACCATTTGCAGCCCTTCATTGACTTCCTGTACCTCCACAATGATGGGATATGGTCTAAGGAGCGCGCCAGAGAGTTCCTACAAATGCTGTGGCTGCATGAGCCTAATTAAGCATTTATGGGATATAGTGGAGAGGTCTATTCACACCTGAGATCCTGCACCTACAAATACCACAGAGCTGCGCTAGGCTATCCGGGCGTCTTCCATCCACTTACGGAATCTATGTAATGTCAAGTAACTGAGTTTCAGCAGACTAGAAAGGGTCCTACACAATATTAGTTCCTGTCCCATGACTTTTGGCACATCAGTGTATAATTCTCCATTCTGTTGCTATACAAGTCATGGTTCTGATCCAGTGATGCCTTGTGCCCGGCGTTTCCCAGTAATCCAGGCGTTATGTCGGTAGAGGGAAGTGAAACTTTTTCTAGGACATAACTTTTGCCGCTGGTGTGAAATATCTACTGATTCTCATCTACCAGGCAGATCCTGCGATGTGTTCCCTGATACCTGTGTAATATGTAAGACAGGAATTCCCAGAGGTTATTACTGTATTCATCATTGCATATTCTCCACTGAGCCGCTGTAACAGCAGTCATGTGACCACGTATTAAGTAACACCTTAGGTAGCAGATAATGCTCGACTTCAAGATCTTCCGATTGAGAAAGCTTCACCAGGAACAGATAATTGACATTACATAAATTATGCAAAGCCACGATCAGAGTTACCACGGGTTTGCGGTGTGAATTGGCGGTTTACAACACAATACATAGGGATGGGTTTTACTGCACCGTACATAGTGGAAAAATACAGCGTGGATACATGAGTATTTTCATATCCGTAGCATGTTCATATAATAGATTCAAGATCTCTGCTTTCTGTTAGTGAGTGGAGAACATTTATTATTTGCATCCAGAGGCTGAAAACTCTTCCGTTCTAATACTTCTCACAGCTGAGGGTTCGTCACAGTTCTATCCAGTCTGTGATATAAACAGTGACTGATACATGTTATCTGCACTGATACATTGTAAGGGATCCTCCACCTGAACGTATGGTTACAGCATATAACGCTTGCGAGTTTTGTGTGTGTTATACGCTGTACCAATCTGCCATAGACCGCCATGTTGCCACTCACACATATTGCGTAAAATACGTGCGCAATATAGATTGCACGTTCTTTAAATATACACGAATACACGCAAAGATAGATAATGTCATTGCATACTTGCTGCATGCTGCGCAACTTTCTCATGCAGGCTGCATGCAGCGAAATATGCTTATGTGAAGCTGCCCTAACAAACTAAGAAAGCCTCGCACCGCTGAAAGTGTGTTTAGATTGTATATTCTGAAGCCAATTGTAGTAAACTATCAGCAGTGAGAAGGGAATAGTTCATTAAAGGGATATTCCCAAGATTGACTTATCACTTATCCCATGCTCTCCTCTCCACCTCAATGCACCCCCTGCAGTGACAAGGAGATACCGCTGTATTCCCCTTACATGGGACTGCTGGAGATGGTTGAGTTCTTGTACTTGGTTATTTGAATCACCCCCATTGATATAAATGAAGCAGCTGCTCTGTTCAGTCTCTATGTCACTGCGGAGATTGGGAAGAGGGGAACAAAGGACCCCATTCTCGAGACTAGTAGAATCATAGAATGGTAGAGTTGGAACGGACCTCCAGGGTCATCTGGTCCAATCACCTGCTCAGTACAGGATTTACTAAATCATCCCAGACAGATATTTGTCCAGCCTTTGTTTGAACACTTCCATTGAAGGAGAACTCACCACCTCCTGTGGCAACCTGTTCCACTCATTGATCACCCTCACCGTCAGAAAGCTTTTACTAATATCTAATTTGTGTCTCCTCCCTTTCAGTTTCATCCCGTCGCTTCTAATCTTTCCTTGTGCAAATCAGAATAGGGCTGATCCCTCTGTGACAGCCCTTCAGATATTTGTAGACAGCTATTAAGTCTACTCTCAGCCTTCTTTTTTGCAAGCTAAACATTCCCAGATCCTTTAACCGTTCTTCATAGGGCATGATTTGCAGACCGCTCACCATCTTGGTAACTCTTTGAACTTGCTCCAGTTTGTCTATGTCTTTTTTAAAGTGGGGTCCCCAGAACTGGATACAGTATTCTAGATGAGGTCTGACTAAGGAAGAGTAGAGGGGGATAATTACCTCACGTGATCTAGACTCTATGCTTCTCTTAATACATCCCAGAATTGTGTTTGCCTTTTTGGATGCTGCATCACATTGTTGACTCATGTTCAGTCTATGATCTATTAGTATACCCAAGTCTTTTTCACATGTGCTGCTGCTTAGCCCAATTCCACCCATTCTGTATGTGCTTTTTTCATTTTTCTTGCCCAGATGTAGGACTTTGCATTTCTTCTTGTTAAATACCATTCTGTTAGTCGCCGCCTACTGTGCAAGCTTTTCTAGATCTTTTTGAATACCCTCTCTTCTCTAGTGTTAGCTATCCCTCCTAGCTTTGTGTCATCAGCAAATTTGATCAGTTTCCCATCAATTCCCTCCTCCAGATCATTTATAAAGATGTTGAACAACACTGGGCCTAGGACAGAGCCTTGTGGTACCCCACTTGATACATTCTTCCACTTGGATGTGCAGCCATTTATGACCACTCTTTGAGTACGATCACTCAGCCAGTTGTGAATCCACCTAACAGTTGCCTTGTCAATCTCATATTTGGTCATTTTTTCAGTAAGTATGGTATGAGATACTTTGTCAAATGCTTTACTAAAGTCAAGATATTCTATATCCACCGCATTTCCCTGATCAACCCAGTCGGTGATTCTATCATAGAAGGAAATTAGATTAGTCTGACATAGTAGGTGTCTTAGTGATGAGACCTCCACCGAACAGACTTTTATCACTTATCTTATGGATCGGTGATTAAAGTCAATCTTGGGAATAGTCCTTTAAAGGGGTTGTCCCACAAAGACATCCCCATTCCATATGTCATACGGACCTCATAGAGGATCCCCACTTGGGACCACCTTCTATCAGCCAGAATGGAGAGTCACTCAGTAAGACAAAAGTACTTCTGTAGGTTCTTCTCATGTAGACAACTGCTATCCATAAGTCTTATTAGTGCCCATCAACATTGTAGAGGGGGGTCTCCGGCTCAGGATTCCCTCTCTATGAGCTACAATGGAGAAGTACTCTTTAAGATACTTAAAGGGGTTGTCCTGCGGCAGCAAGTGGGTCTATACACTTCTGTATGGCCATATTAATGCACTTTGTAATGTACATTGTGCATTAATTATGAGCCATACAGAAGTTATAAAAAGTTTTATACTTACCTGCTCCGTTGCTGGCGTCCTCGTTCCCATGGTACCGACTAATTTTCGGCCTCCGATGGCCAAATTAGCCACGCTTGCGCAGTCCGGGTCTTCTGCTGTCTTCAATGGGGCCGCTCGTGCAGAATGCCGGCTCCATGTAGCTCCGCCCCGTCACGTGCCGATTCCAGCCAATCAGGAGGCTGGAATCGGCAATGGACCGCACAGAAGAGCTGCGGTCCACGGAGGAAGAGGATCCCGGCGGCCATCTTCAGCCGGTAAGTATAGAAGTCACCGGAGCGCGGGGATTAAGGTAAGCGCTGAGCGGTTTTTTCTTTATGTCCCTGCATCGGGGTTGTCTCGCGCCGAACGGGGGGGGGGGGGGTTGAAAAAAAAAAAACCCGTTTCGGCGCGGGACAACCCCTTTAAGCTGTCCAGAGGTTAGGAGTAGCAGACCTTTTCTGAAGGCATACTGCTAGGATCAATGGGTCCGACTGCTGGGATTACCATCGATCATAACAATGACGTAACAGAAGGGCAAGGAAAGTACCAAGTAACTTTGTCTCCTCCTAGAGCCACTTATCTTTTTTGTGGCTTTCAAGGAAAGCAGAGAGGCTGATTTTGATTAGAGCATCTGATAGTCTATAGCAGGGGTGCACAACTCCAGGCCTCAAGGGAGCCCAACAGGTCATGTTTTCAGGATTTCCTCAGTATTGCACAGGTGATATAATAATGATCAGTGCCTCAGACATTGCCACAGGTGGTCTTACTATAGGATATCCTGAAAACATGACCTGTTGGGTTCCCTGAGGACTGGAGTTGTGCACCTCTGGTCTATAGTCAGTGTAAGGCTATGTCCACATGGGATGGAATTTGCTGCGGAATGTCAGCAGTGGACATTCCAAAATATTTAAATTTTCATTCACTTTGCTGGTACTGTAAATGCTGTGGATTTTCCATACGAAGGCAAAATCTACGTCAAATCTGCCCATGTGAACATGGCCTAAGGGTGGGTTCACACGTAGCAGATTCGGGGTGAAGTTTTCTGCAGTCAAATAAAATCAGCAGCAAATCCATGTCAAAATCTACACCACTTGATGTGGATATTCTTAAAGATTTTGCTGTGAATCCACAATAGATTTCATCCATTCAATTTCAATTTATTTGAAGGGTTAAAATCTGCTGCAGATCCTCACTAAAATCTGTAACAAAATGCAAAGTTTGATGTGGATTTTGCTGTTACTTGTGAACGCTGTAACTTGTAAGAAGTTTGTCTGTATATGTGGCAGCTTGTCTTATGCAGTCGGCGACACGCAAGGCAGCCTACATCCTGTATAAGATTTAAGGACCCACCGGAGCGTGTCCTTCTTCTGTAGCATTGCGCTAACTCTCAGGTCACATGACTTGTTATGAATAACAACATTGTCAGAAGTAGTTGTATTAAAGGGGTTGTCCCGAGGCAGCAAGTGGGTCTATACACTTCTGTATGGCCATATTAATGCACTTTGTAATGTACATTGTGCATTAATTATGAGCCATACAGAAGTTATAAAAAGTTTTATACTTACCTGCTCCGTTGCTGGCGTCCTCGTCTCCATGGTGCCGACTAATTTTCGCCCTCCGATGGCCAAATTAGCCGCGCTTGCGCAGTCCGGGTCTTCTCCTCTTCTCTATGGGGCTCCGTGTAGCTCCGTGTAGCTCCGCCCCGTCACGTGCCGATTCCAGCCAATCAGGAGGCTGGAATCGGCAATGGACCGCACAGAAGCCCTGCGGTCCATGAAGACAGAGGATCCCGGCGGCCATCTTCAGCAGGTGAGTATGAAGACGCCGGACCGCCGGGATTCAGGTAAGCGCTGTGCGGGTGGGTTTTTTAACCCCTGCATCGGGGTTGTCTCGCGCCGAACGGGGGGGGGGGTTTAAAAAAAAAAAAAAACCCGTTTCGGCGCGGGACATCTCCTTTAAATAATAACAAGATCAGCAGCATCTTACTAATTTACTCCTCACCTTCACGCTGCTCCAGAAAAACTGGCTTCTCCGGCTGGGTGTGTCCGCCATGAGAGTTTACCTTCTTAATGATTATATTAATAGTACGGACTGTATGAGCAGCACTGATCTGTATAGAGGGTTACATAACATGGAGAAATGTGTCTCTACATGTATAGATTTGGTTGTCTCAAGGTGCACGAGATTGCACGGACTCGAGAGGAAGTAGATGACGAAAGACGTCTGAGAATATAATGTACTATATCTTCGCTCCTTAGAAGGTGCCAAAAATTTATTCATTACTGGTAAAGACCTTGAAAATATGCTCTACCCTTGTGAGCTAAAGGATTCTTGTCATATTGGAGCAGGCTACTATGGCTAATGAATTATACCAAGGACATCAAGTGAATCCAACAACATCTAAGAAACTGATCAGGAAAAAAGGAACATATAGAGGCCATCTAGATTTGATTTGAGACCAGATGACTTACATTGAAAATTAAGGGCCCAACAGCAAAGAGCAAAGTAGGACCCCTATTATGGTGCCAGATTTCTGACAGAAGGTCTGGTCTTCATCCGCTTTCCATGACTCTTAGTCTAATTCCTTACCCTATTTGCTAACAATATAGTTCATCCAGAAAGGCGAGTCCTGCACAAGTCCTCACCACCCAATAGGCATAGTAAAACCAGGACAAGAGGTACATAAGGGTAAGGGGTCCTCAACAATTAATATGCAGCCTCTTTTTGGGATGAGTTAACACCACCACACAACAACCAGCTACCTGGAAACAAGAGGTCTTGATGCTTGTTTTTCCCCTCCTTCTCCTTTCCCTAATTCTTGTTTGTAGGGTCTGTGGATAGAGGTTCCCTGCATTGGTTCTCCCTACCTATTAAAATGGGAGGTGTAGACAACCTCGCCTTGATCCTTTCTCTCCAGCTACACCACTGGAGCCACCTCAGTGGTATGTCCTCATACCTTCTTGTCTGAGGCTCTTCATATGTAAAGTATGTCATCTATGTAGCGGCGGCATTCAATTATATATCGTTCAAACAATGAATGATTATAGATAAAGTTTCCTTAAATGTTATGTAGCAAATTTCATATGGGGAGCCCCAAATAAAAACAAATTAACATGAACTACATACTTGACATAAATCATCAGGGTCTATTTTTCATACCATGGGCTCACACACTTTGATAACGCATGCAGAAATGTCTCCATACAAGAATGCAATCCTATAATGACACCTTGATTCATAAATGTTTTATTTATTGTTTCTTGGAGAGCATCCATCAATTATGGGACATCTGTGATACCTGGAATGTCCTTCTAGTGGATTACGGTTCCTTAGTTAAAGCAAAACAGAGAACTCATAACTTTAAACTTTTGTAGGTCTGTATTTCTCTTTCAGTAAAGCCAGCCCCAGTCACAGAGGTTGTCCGGCAATCAGACGGTTTTCACTGCATTCTTAAAGGTTCACCTAATTTTACACCAAAGGTCCTCCTGCTGCTAAAATCCCCAGCGATCAGCTGTAATCTGTGAGAGAACACAGTAATCTGTTCAATAAGAGGCGTAACTAGAAGCTCTTGGGCCCTAATGCGAAATCTGTAACAGGAACCCTACCTACCATACACCATTTATATATAATTCTAATGTCTTCTTATGTGATAGAGGGGCCCTTGGCCTCCTAAGGCTCCGGGGTCCAGTAGTGACTGCTACTTCTGCAGCCCTATATCTACGCCCCTATATTCAATCTCCGTGCATCACCACATAGAGGAATTGAAGCATTGCACAGTGTCCCTGGGTTGTTCTTGTAATGCAGAAGCATGCCAGGTCCTCTGCTCATTGCAGTCATTGGGGTCCTAATTGGGGAGCCTCAGAATTAACTCAGAATTTCCTACTAGAGAATTCGAATATTATTTTTCTAAATCAGAATGTTACGGACACAGGATTGTGGACCCACTGGACCAGTGATGGCGAACCTTTTAGAGACCGAGGGCCCAAACTGCAACTCAAAACCAGCTTATTTATGGCAAAGTGCCAACACGTCAGGGGGCGGGGCTTATCACGACGTACGATTTTACCGTCGTTCTAAAAAGGAAAGGGCCACTTCAAAATAGACAGCATGCAGATTTTGACTACTTTTTAGATGTGGAAATCCCGCAAAATGTCCTCAGCGGAAACTTCTGTGGAAAATTCTGCAGCATTTCCGCATCTAAAAAGCAGTCAAAATCTGCTCCCTGTCTATTTTGAAGCAGCCCTGCCCATTTCCACCACATGTAAACAAACACCAGCGATGATAGTGACCCCCTTCCCACAGCGGCCCCTCGGTTGGAACAGTGACCCCCTTCCCACGGCAGCCCACGGTGGAACTGTGATCCCCTTTCCACGGCGGCCCCCGGTGGAACAGTGATCCCCTTTCCATGGCGGACCCGGTGGAACAGTGACCCCCTTTCCACGGCGGCCGCCGGGGAACAGTGACCCCCTTCCCACAGCAGCCCCCAGTAGAACAGTGACACTCCACGGCAGCCCCCGGTAGAATAGTGACACCCCACGGTAGAATAGTGACACCCCACAGTGACCCCCAGTATAATAGTGACACCCCACAGCGGCCCCTCATTATTTGAAAGCTTCACTGTAAAATGACCCTCCAGGCCAGGTAAAATTAAAAGCAAACTAAAATGCATAAGCTGACCTCTCCTGCAGCGACCGCTGCCAGCAGGTGTGGTGCTGCCGCCGGTGCTCAGTGTCTTGGTGCCGCCGCTGCTCCCTGTCCTCATCCCGACGGCGCTGCATGTGCTGCTGCCACCGCTCTAGCCTCTCGGGATGCACTGATGCCGCCGACGCTTCCTCTCCTCAAGCCACATATGCCCCAAGCCAATCACAAGCTGGGGGCATGAGTACATGTCAAATTCCTGTATTATGTCGCCACCCCTAACTTCCGGTGGCGACATAATACAAGAATACCGAACATCAGGAGGGAGGAGGAGGATCCCGGCTGCACACTGAAGTCACAGTGTGCACTGGGATCAGCGCCGCTAGCTGCACAGCTGAGGGAATGCTGGCAGGGGAGCCGCGGCCCCTGCCGGTATTCTCTAACGTGGTGAGCGGCCGATGGCGACGCATACCAGCAGGGAGGGTGCTGCGTGCTGACATAGGGGTTCTCCTGACAGCCTCACCGATGAGTTGACGGCTGATCCGTTGGAGTTTCAGTGATGGAGACAAGTAGGGCGCAACCACCAGGTGGCTGGCAGCAGATAAAGATTGATGCAGCTGAGCTGAGCAGAGCAGGTTAAGACTGATGCAGTTGAGCTGAGCAGGTACAGGTTGATGCAGCAGAGCTGAGCAGGTGCAGGATGATGCAGCTGAGCTTAGCAGATACACAGAAGAACCTTTTAAAATGGCAATACTTACGGTTGGTTGTGGAGAAAAAGGCCCCAGGACACATGGGGGTCTGAATGAAAAGTTCACATCAGCTTGCTGCAAAGTATTGTAAATATATTATAGAAAAGTGGTCCTGCAGGCAAATATATTCCCCTTTTAATACTGTCTGGTTGTATTGTCTTGTTTTAGAGATTATCTGTCGATGGGAGGGTCCAATCACAAATGATCTTCAGACATATTATAGAGTCATAAGATCACATCAGTGCAGTCTATGAGCTCCGACCACCTTAAGAGAAGTGGGACTGTCATGACTTTCAGGGCTCCACAACTGCAGCTCTAGTGTTAGTGTGTTGGACTCTGGCATGTCATTGTCTTGGAAAGTAAGTAGTGGTCAAAGTTAATATATTCTACAGCTGTGATCTTTTAACTGGTATCTATTACTTAAAGGGGTTTTCTGAGCAAAAACTATTAATGACCAATCTTCACGATAGTTCATCAATAGTTAATCGTCGGGATCCACCACTCAGGATCGGCTACAATGATGTGGCTGCCAGTTCATCATAGGGGATGGGAGTGGAAGCGCCCCAGCTGACTTCACTCCTATTGCAATAAATGGGAGCTGAAGCCGGCGACTACACTTCTGATATTTCCACCCTCAACGCTGGGGACGGACATGGAAGTGTAATGGCCGCTTCAGCTCAAATTGATTCCAATGGAAGTATAATGCGAACTAGGACAATTCCACTTCCATTACCTGTGATGCATGTCTGCTACACTGACAGCGGGCTGGGTGATCAGCTCATCGCTGGGGATCCTGGCAATTAACAACTTATGACCTATCCTGAGGCCGGGTTTACTGGGGATTATCAGGATCAAGATCAAGTAATATAGTAACATAGTTTATCCTATTACCCCCCAATGTTGATCCAGAGGAAGGAAAAAAAACCCCAATGAGGTAGAAGACAATTTTCTCCATTTAAGGCAAAAAAAATTCCTTCCTGACTCCAATCTGACAATCGGAATAATCCCTGGATCACAGACCCATCTGAAGTTATTAATGATTATAACATATATTGTATCACTCAAAAAGGCATCCGGGCCCCTCCTGAACTCTTTTATCAAGTTTGTCATCACCACGTCCTCAGCCAGAGAGTTCCATAGACTCACTGCTCTTACAGTAAAGAACCCCTTCTATGTTGGTATAGAAACCTTTATTTCTCTAGATGTAGAGGGCGCCCCCTTGTTACAGTCCTGGGTATAAATAGATGATGGGAGAGATCTCTGTATTGTCCCCTGATATATTGATACATAGTTATTTGGTCGCCCCTCAGCTGTCCTTTTTCTAAACTAAATATCCCAATTTTGATAGCCTCTCTGGGTATTGTAGTCCGCCCATTCCATTCATTACTTTAGTTGCCCATCTCTGTACCCGCTCAAGCTCTGATATGTCCTTCTTTAGTACTGGTGCCCAAAACTGTACACAATATTCCATGTGTGGCCTGACCAGTGACTTGTAAGGAGGAAGAACAATGCTCTCATCATGTGCCCCTAGACTTCTTTAGATGCATCCCATGATCCTATTTGCCTTGGTAGCAGCTGTCTGACGCTGGTTACTGCAGTTAAGCTTACAGTTAAATAAAACCCCTAAGTCCTTCTCCATGTCAGTGTTTCCCATTTAGTCTGTAATGGTGACATGTATTTCCTCTGCCCATGTGCAGAACATTACTTTCATCAGTGATAAACCTCATTTGCCACTTTTCTGCCAAAGCCCCCAACTTATCCAGATCCTCTTGCAAACGTATACTGTCCTCTCTTGTGTTAATTACTTTATATAGTTTTGCATCATCTGAAAATATTGATATTTTACTGCAAATCCTTCTACAAGGTCATTAATAAATATATAAAAAAATAGGGCCCAGTACTGCCCCCTGTGGTACCCTACTAGTAATGGTAACTCCTCCAGTACTGGCCCCTGTGGTACCCTACTAGTAATGGTAACTCCTCCAGTACTGGCCCCTGTGGTAGCCCACTAGTAATGGTAACTCCTCCAGTACTGGCCCCTGTGGTAGCCCACTAGTAATGGTGACCCAATCAGAGTATGTACCATTAATAACCACCCTCTATCACTAACCAGCTACTTACGAACTTCCACATTCTCGCCCAGACCAAGCATTCTCATTTTATACACCGACCTTCTAACCAAATGTTTGTGGGGTTCTTCTAACAAAAAGGGATCGTCCAAAGCGGAGAAGTCCTTAAATGACCCAGAACTGAAAAATGTGTTATTATGACTGGTAGGTTGAATCTGCTGTTTCACGCTCTGACTTTTGGAGCGCTCTGTGTTATAGCTGATGTCAGTCTGCGTGGAGTCTCTGCGCTGCTCTTCATCGCGGCACAGAGATATAGTGTGGGAGCAATTACTGCCTCCAGACCCTGATCTGCAGTGTAACACATCCGAACCGTAGGCCTCATTATAAACCCTGCACATCTCCACGTGTTTGTGGGGCGCTGTATTCTCACCTGTTCCCGGCTGTCCAGTGATTGGGACTTTTCTAGCAGATTGCAAAAACTGCATAAAAAATCAAACACACAATTGGGATACCCTCTGTATGTATACAATCAGATCCTATATGGGCAGCTCTGCATATCCACATCATGTGGTTATTAGATTGTCAGTGTGTACAGGATAATGACATATAGACACTTGGAGTATAAATAAAGACATGATGATACTTGGGGCACAGAACAATGGCACAGTGGTACTTGGGATAGAGGACAATGTCACACTGGTACTTGGGATAGAGGACAATGGCACAGTGGTACTTGGGATTGAGGACAATGGCACAGTGGTACTTGGAGTGCAGAATCTCAACACACTGACACTCGGGAGGACAGGACAATTACACAATGACCTGCCGCCATTTGGGATGCCAAATGATGACACACTGATAATAGGGGTATAGGACAATGATGCTTGGAGTACACGATAATGGCACACTGACACTTGAGAAAAGGGACAATGACACCCTGGCACTTGCTGTACAGGATGACATACTGATACTTGGTGTATAGGACAATGACACTGACACTTGGGGTACAGGACAAGGACACTGATGGTTGGTGTACATGGTGGGGTGCCATAACAATGGAGTCCTATTGGCTCATGGTATGTTATCATGCAGAGGCACGTGGTGCGGATTTGGCGAGCGGTCATACGGTGTGATGATACATTTGTTGTTTTCATGAGTTGGACGTTGTTTTTACATTCTCCGTTTTCCGTTCTCTACGTCATGTGACTTACATAATTTGCTACTGCTCGGCCTTGTCACATTATTAAGTAATTAGTGAACCTGCATCCTCAGGTCATATTCTGTCAGCCTAAACCCCGTCACATTGTTAGCAGTGAGATGTGTAGCAGGGACGGGATTACTGCGGTATGTGGGTGTCCTCCTGACACTGAGCTATATGGTGATATATTGTATGTGCAGGATGATGCTGAGATTACAGCGGGGATCGTTTAACTCCGGGATTACACTATAGCTATGGATCACCGGGTGAGAGACGATCTGTAATACGAAGAACCATTGTACTAGGAATTACAATGTTATTATACATTTTACGGGTTATGATAAGTTCTCTACAATGCTGTATATTCTAAGTTATCACATGTCATAGTAATATCAGCACAACTATATATAATCACTAGGGGAATCATTTTCTCTGCGCTCCTGAGTAATCGGAATTACTTTAGTGTTGTGTATTAAGTTATTACCTTCCTGCCATCTTTTCACATAGTAATAATAGTTCTATTACTCATTTGTCTCCTCCTCCAGCGTATCTCCCGCTCCGCCATGTATTATTCCAGCTGTATACGTAGTTCTACAAGCTCCAGTGGCCTCAGGATACAATATTTTCTCTTTCCTGGGACATTGTAACCTGAACCAGATTCAATATACAATGTCACAAATAGCTGAATTCTGCGGCACGTGAAGGTAGCACCAATTCACTGGTAAAATACTCGATTACTGAAGTGCATGCACTGATCGGCCTCTGTTAGCGCCTCTCTACAGTACAGTGCGGTACTACAACTACCTGTGCCAGGAAGAGCGGCTCCATTGGACACCAGATTCGGGCAGCGCCTATTATTTCCCTATGTGTACTGTACAGGACTGAAGACGCTGCTGTCCTCACCATAGAAAGTGATTTACAGCTTCCAGCAGTTTTTTCTGACTGTTGGGGCTTAAATAGACGGGTGTATGCGCTAATACGCTCATCGCTACAAAGTGTATTAGCGCATTAACCAGATTGTTTTCTTTTACACTATTCAAACTCTGCGCTTTTGCGCGCAAGCTTTAATAAAAAAGCGGAAGCATAGATCCTGTCCTATCTTTTCTCGCACATAGTATTAACGCACGAGAATCCCGACAAGTGAGCAATCTCTCGCTCCGTGGCCCGTCGGTGGCCGTGTGTACACAACTATTGCGCAAAGTCACTGTGTAGAGCGATTATTCAGGCGAAGATCACCCCGTGTAAAGGTACCTTTACTGTTTATTACTGTCTGTTTCTGGGAAGGCCGACAACTTGGAAATTCTCCCTGTCTCTCGGACAATCCTGGTTCTGGCCTATATCTCCAGTAAAGGTATATCCATATGGCCCGGAGACGTCCTCTGTGATGTCTGTATGCTGTAGCTCTCAATATTTGAATCCCCATTTGTGGAACATTTTAAGCCTTGCCCTCAATATTCATCTATCACCTTTTATGGACCCTTTAACGGGACAATTTCCTAAAAATGGGACAATTGGGAGGCATGTAGTTGTCCTAATAGGTCATACGGATGAAGGACACAGTAATCTTAGTCTGTGTATTTGTTCTAATACAATAGCTGATAAGTGAGCCGTTTCTGTCTTCATGCCCGTTTGTGCTGTTTTTACCTATACATGTCGCTCTCATTGTGGACTGTAAGTGATTTGTATCTTGGGGGAGATCCCACTGATCACTGGTGAATTTACTGAGCAGCTCTGCTATTTTTGTCATACATGGCACCCGGATTGTACTAAAAGGTGCTTTTACACCAACAGGTCGTCGCAGCGATAACAAAGCAATAAAAGGCTGTTTAATTATTTTAAACTAATTTCCATGTATTTTGGTGTGCTGAAAACGAAAAAAAAAAATTTTGAAATAAATCCTAGATGTCAGGATTTACCACAAAATGCAAAATTCTCTTTAAATTAACACATTTTTCCCAAAAATTTGGTATTTTTTTAAAATCTTATCGTTTTTAACTAAATTTAAAGTCAAAATTACTATTAATTAATTCACCTCAGTGCATTTAAGATATAGAATGCCAAAAAAACATAACTTTCAATGAAAAGAACTTCCAGAGTGAGCTAATGGAAACCAGCAGCAACATGTTGCAAGGCTCAAAAGCAGGAATCTATTATTGCCAGGAGTGTTTTTTTCACGGTTCAGACAGAGTGAAAAGGAGTTCGTTCCTTACTTTGCCCAGGAAGACAAGTTGGTTTATTGCATCGATGTCGAAGGTTTGACGAGTCAATTCAGAATCCAATATGAGTTAACGCAATGGCGTCTTTTTATAGATTCTTCAAAAAGAAGTCTCAAAGCAGTTTTGCTCCACAACGGCGTTTTTTACGCTTCCATCCCTGTAGGTCATTCTGTACACTTGAAGGAAACCTACGAGAATTTGGAATTGGTTCTTCATAGACTTAAATATGAAGACCACGGTTGCCAAGTGTGTGGGGATTTAACCCCTTGAGTGGCACGCCCGGAAAAGTTCCGTGACGAGCTCCACTGCTCATAGCAACATAGCCCGGAAGATTTCCGGGCTATGTATCACTATGGGAGCTGCAGAGCACAATGCCACAAGCTGTGACAGTGTGCTCTGCCTGCACAGACCCACAGAGAACAAAGCAAGGGCTTTGAAAAACCAGCAGAAGATATTGCCGACATGTCGGCAATGTCCTGCTTTGTTTACAGGTTGCCATAGAGACCATCGGCTTGTCAGAAGCAAGCCGATGGTCTCTGTGGCAGGGAGAGCTGGCTGTTAGCTGTCAGAGGACAGCTAGGTACCTGCTCTTACAGCAGAGATCAGAGAAAACCTCCGATCTCTGCTGTGTTAACCCTTTACATGCTGCAGTCTATGTGACTGCAGCATGTAAAGGGTTGTCACTGCAGCATGTAAAGGGCTGTCACCATCGGACCCCCGGAATGTGATCAGGGGTCCTGATGGGTCCCTGTGGAAGTCCCCTAAAGGGACAAAAAAGAAAAAAAAAATTTTTAAATTAAAAAAAAAAAAAAGTTAAAAAATTATTAAAAAAATAAAAAAAAACACTTGTCTCCCCTTACTTTGTAAAAAATCAAAAATACAATCACACATGTGGTATCTGTGTGCGTCGTAATGACCCAGAGAAGGAAGTTAATACATTATTTAACCCCTTAATGACATGGCCCCTTTTTTCTTTTTTCCCCATTTCTTTTTTTCCTCCCCCCTGTTTAAAAAATCACAACTTGTCCCGCAAAAAACAAGCCCTCATATGGCCATGTCAATGGAAAAATGAAAAAGTTATGGCTCTTGAGATGCAACTGCAAAACTAGTTGAAATTCAATGATTAGACCATTTTAAAAAACCTGCCCTGGTGGGCACGACAGGGTGGATGGAAACCTGCCACTCAAGGGGTTAAAGGTCTTGTGCATACTGCTGGGGCAACAAGCTGGATATACCAAATACCATTGTTTTCTGTGTCTATAGGACAGTCAAGACCAACAAAATCACTGAACCAAGCCGAGGGTGCTCACAGTCGGTCAAATAAATGTCCTCCGAGAAACTTTGGTACCTCCACATAAAGTTCTTCTACCACCTCTCCATATAAAATTGGACAGGACCGCTGTGCTATGATCAGCGCTTTCTTTTTCCTCTGCTGCTGAAGTGACAGCAGCCCTGGAAATCAGTTGATCGGCGGGGATCCTGAGCAGCATGTCCTCATCAATCATCTATTAATGACCCATTGGTTGTTAATTTGAGAATAAAACTACACAAAATACCCCTTTAAGTTCATTATTGAGTATTTGTAATCACCTGCATTGCCACCATGGTCCTGGAGGTGCCAGCATTGTGTGACTTGCATAGAAACAGTAACACATCTAGCCGTAGTAATAGTGACACTTAGTGGTAAAATGAGGAATTGCACTCAGAAGTATTGACTAAAGGAGAATTCTGGTTTCAAAGAATCATTGTATAATACAATGATAGTTTGTGTGAAAAATTATCATGGTTGACAAGATCACTGCTTGCAGTCATTGAACAGCGACATTTTCTGTTTGGTGTCTGAGGGTGACAGTCTGTCCTGGCCATGTAATGGACACACAAGTGCAGGGTTTGTTACCATAAAGCTGAGTGTCCCTCACATGACCAGGACAGATCGTCACCCTCCGAATAGAAAACTTTAGCAACAGGTTGAGCATCTTCGAAAACGCAGGTGATGTCAGGTGACTAGTAGAACACCTATAATTAATGTCTGGATTCTATAACCGGTTTTTATTTTTCCCCCATCAGTCTCGTGAAATAGATGGGATAAGAAGAGGGGGGGCTGGTCCAGAGACTGGGGTGAGATGGCAGCTGTGCCTAGGCCAGTACTAGCCAACGGACCAGCGGACGACAGTCCCAGGCTCAGGAGAGTTTCTCTGGAACAGCCCAGGGAGAACGATGAGGAGCAGAAGGCCAGTGTAAGTAACCCACCTCCTGCTCTGTTCCCCACACTTCATGACATCTGATCTGTCATCAGTTCTGCATATCGCTATTGCTAATCCAGCGGACGTTCCTGGGTTGTCAGCAGGCAGCTGGGGCCTCTTGCTTCAGACTCATCTTTTCCTATACTTTTTGGTTCTTTCTTGTTGCTTTTGTGATATTTTTAAATAATTGCTCCGTTATCATTTATGATAGAGTCAGTCACATTTGATCTATTTTAATCCCCCGGCTTCAGCAGTGCAAGCAGGTAGTGAGCATTGATGTAAACTGAGCATTGATATATATATATACACTATCCTGCCAAAAGTAATTAGACCTGAGCAAAAGTAGTATTTATTTCCATCTGGTAATACTTAGTGGGGCTCCTTTGGCCCTAATGACATTGGATACCTCTGTGGCATACTTTCTACTGATATCTGATACTTTCGCTGTCATTTCCCTCCATTCATCCTGCAAATTTCTGGTGAGTTCTCTCAAAGAAAATAGATCGGTTTATTTACAGTGGTGCAAGGAGCATCATCATTGGACAGTTATAAGGAGTGATGAATCACATTACTCCATCTTCTAATCAGATGGCTGTACCTGGGTGTGGAGGAGCCTGAGGAACGTCTTTTACCTGAGTGTATTGTGCCAACTGTTCAGTTGGGAGGAGGTTCTGTTATACTCTGGGGGTGTTTTATATGGCATGGTCTCTGTCCGTTGGTTGTAGTGGCAAGAACCATGAACACGGAGATATACCTTAAAGAACTAGACAATAATGTGCTGCTGTAATTGTGGTAATACTCTGGGAATGGTCAACCATACTTCTAACAAGACAAAGCAGAGTTCTGACCTGAACCTACTGAACAACTTTGAGGCGAACTGGAACGTCGGGTCAGGAAATATGAACAGCATCCAGTATGCCACAGAGAGTATCCGATGTAATAAGTTCCAAAGGAGGCTCCAATAAGTGTTAACTTATCCATTTACATTATGGTAGGATAGTGTACCGTTTGATCACTTGTAAATGATACTTAACTACACCATCCAGTTTGGGGGACCAATCTTAGCAGCTGATCTCGAGGAAAGTCTTATTCTTTTTTCAAATTTTTTTCAACTTTTTGGACATATAAGAATCAGAATAAACGAAAATGCCGTCAGGCAGGCTATGTGACATCGGATATCTCCAATATAATATGCATAACAACGGACATAAAGAGAAATCACCTGTCTTGCATATGCGCATATCTCGCATTTGGTCTTGGAGTAGTCTTATTGACTAGTCACCTTAATGAATTGTCGGTGCCGAAGCATGTAAAGCATACAGTACCTCCAGCCCAGAGGCGTAACTTGAAGCTCCTGGGCCCCAATGCAAAACCTGTAACAGGGCCCCCAACTATAATGCTTTATTCATAGTACTGGGCTCCCTATATAGAGAAGAGAGGCCTTATGGGCCCCCTAAGGCTCCTGGGCCCGGGTGCACCCGCATCCCCTGCACCCTCTATAGTTACGCCCCTGCTCCAGCCTAATGACAACTTGCCCCTCTCTGCAGTCTTTTTCCCTTGCAAGATCAGCTGTTTGTGCTTCAGACTTCTCCTACTTAGAACAGAAAAAAATATAGCAACAGCTTGGGACATAATTGTAGTACTTAAGGCTGATTTAGACACGATTCTCACTCGAAAATCACTCAAAGCCATATTTTGAGCGACAATCGTTGTGTCTAACTGCACTGACATCGTGCAGTTTTTGTTAACCAGTCGCTGATCATTCTCTTTCAGCATGCTGAAAGAGAACGATCAGCCTTATCAGGAGTTCACAGCGGGATACAGCTGATACTGTTGTTTCAGCTGTATCGTGCTCCGTGAACAGCCGGGGTATGAAGAAAACAGCGGTCCAGCTGTGTTCTGCATACCCCACACGGAGCGCACAGCTGTATACCAGCTGAGCGCTCCATGAACAGCTGGGGTATGAAGAACACAGCGCTCCAGCTATGTTCTGCATACCTCGTTCAGAGCGCTCAGCTGTGTACCAGAGAACAGCTGGATGCAGAAGACAAGTGGCCCTGCTTGACATCTTTTGAGCGCTAATCATTGTGTCTAAACCAGGCTTTAGATACTGCATAAATCTGTATACATCTCCAGATCCTGAAGAGGTGTAGCCTTCATCTTTGGTGCTCTTAAAGGGAACCTGTCAACACCTATAATCACCATTAACTAAGTTTATTGGCTTATAGAACAGGCAAACGAGTCCTGGAATGTACATTTTATATTTACCTGGCTCCCTGTTGCCTTGCTGTCCGCGGGCGATCCGTGCATTAGACTCATCTCTCTGCAGTCAGTGCATGCTCTCTATGGGTGTGCGCATGCACTGACTGCAGAGATGAGTCCAGGTCTAACAGCAAGGGAACAGGGAGCCAGGTAAGTATAAGAAGCTCATCCCTGGACTCCGCAGCCCCTGTCCTATAAGCCCATAAACTTAGACTATGGTGCTTACAGTTGATGGCAGGTTTCCTTTAAGGGCCTTTTGCATGGCCTAATGATTGGGTAAGAACGGAATATTCTTTTGCCCACACATCCGGTTATTGGACGGTGCTGCCAATCACCTGATGAATGAGCAAATGCTTGTTTGTCAAAAAGAAATGATCATTGTGAGCTTTACATCTCCCCATGAGAACAGGGAACACGCCGTCAACAAAGATGAAGCTGTATGGGGACGAATGATCATAGGAACTGTTGTTCCTCTCCTAATAAACTCTGAAGCTGGTCCGTGTGAAGGGCCAGTAGACGAGCGCCAATCATGTTGAACAGCAGTCATCGTTGCCAGCACATCTATACATGTAAAAGGACCCTTGGCCTCCACCTCCTTCTTGTTCTCTGCACCTTAAAGATTATGTCATTCTTATTACACTGCTCTTCATTTTGTTTGGCCAAGAAGTAATAGAAGGCATTCATATTATGTCCCTCGGGCCCCAGGGGTCTACACAGCGAGGGCGAATACAGTGTTTCACTTGAAGCGCAATCTAGTAATCTCACAATTTTTGTGCGCGGGACAATGATATCTCACAAGAGTGAATACTGACGCTTACCTTGGTTCTTGGTGAGCTCAGAGTTGGTGTAGAAGATGTTAAAAGTGGTTACGCGGTTTTGATAAATGAGCCTCAACTTCTCCGGAAATGAGAACGAATAATACACCCATGGTGGAGACAGGACGGGAGTCATCAATAACCAATAGACTACTGAAAATTAGTTCTATACAGATTGCAAGCCAAAAGGATTGTTTTTTGAGTGAAACACCCTGTCTTAGGCTACCTGTCCACAGGCGTTGCGATATCCCGCAGCAGATCTCTGCCGCGGGAGCCGCTGCCGGGGAGCAGGAGACAGCTGACGGTTCTCCGCACTGAGCCTATCTGACAGATAGGCTCACCGCGGAGAATTGCGGCAAATCACAGCAACGCTATGGAAAGCTTCAGACAGCGTGATTCACCGGCAGACTCACGCTGGTGGACATGCGGCCTTAGGCCCCCTGCACACGGCAGAGCCGGTTTCCACAGGAGCAGAGGCGTCTGCGCATACCTGGTACTTTCAGTTTTCATCTGCGCTGCGGATGGTCCACATGGCGAGCCGTTGGACACGTGCAGTACGGATAGTTTTTTTTTAAAACTACTGACGTGGAATCCACAGCCTTTCGGCAATGCAACTGCGGAAGGGCCGCGGAAAAAATGGTTTCTGCAAGTGTGCAGGAAGAATCGATTTCCCGTAGTATGCTATGCGCGGCCGTGGAGGGCTTGCTGCTCCTCACAGACATGATGGAGTTGGCAGGGATACAATGTTGTTTGTCACTCTTAATTTGCTGTAAACTTGAATTAAAGCCAAACTATAGTGAAACCATACTGGGTAGAGTTACACTGTGCAGGGTGGCCGTAGACACACGCAGCCTCTGTAGTGTTCGCTGCAGGCATCTGCTGCTCCTACTGAAAGGGGACCACAGTTACCGAGTTTAATTATCACTACAAATCTTCATAATTGTATAGCAACATTATTTAGATGCTGTATATCCAGAGGAGAAACTTGATGCCCCCGGGCTCCAATGTATGCTCTGTAACGGGGCCCCCACCCAACATGTATCATGTAGTGGAGCCTTTGGGCCTCCTCAGGTACCAGGCCCTGGTGTGAGAGAAACTATAGTGTCTGTTGAACACCATCTTGTTTCCCTACCATCGCCTCAATCTTCTTACGTCACACGCATTTTGTTCAGAAGGTTTAAGGCCCAAAGAATGATCAAAAGCTGCAACTGACCTTCCGACACAAAAGTGTAGCCAGACAACTGACTGAATATGGACTTCGTCTTAGAAGTGTTTTAAGAAATAGAACTCTTTATCATCTGTTTTACTCTATTTGCTCTTCTGTACATATATTTACCTATGTAAATCTTAAGTAAGCTCAGGAATGCTTATAGATTACTAATTAAGGACCTTGGAGAGTTGGCAAAGAGCGCATGACCAAAAGACCAACGTGACAGCACAAGCTATGAGGCGTAACAAGTTATGAATATGTTAAATCAAGTCACTTTTGGTCACCTGACTTTAATGAATTTGACTAAAAGGACTATAAGTTCTTTGGCTGTTTGACAAATAAACGGAATCATTTGCGATTTACACAAATCAGTGTGTGTGACTTGTGATTCTCCAATTCTCTTAATTAACACTTCATTTGGAACAGTAAAAATATATACATATAGCGCTACATTGCGCTGACACTGGTATGTCTGCTACCTCTATGTATGTGGCTGATATATGGGGAGGGGGTAGGTGTCCTGCAGTGTGAATTCTCAGGTCTGAGGCATAGGTGAGGAATGTATACATACAGTTTTGGATAAACATTCCTTCTGCATGGCAGAACGCTATACCTTAGGGCATTCTACAAGGGATGACTTGTCGGGCACAGATGCCCAACAGTCGTTGCAGCGATAATCGCTCCTGTGCTATTACACGTATGGGGGCGGAGCGCGCCGGGGATTATTCCAACCCACCTCCATCACAGTAAAGAGGCAGTCTTTCATAGATTACCAACTGCCTGTTTACATGGGCCCATCCATCGTTCAGCTGTCTGCATGTAGAAACTGAACGAGAAGCGAATGAATTCTCATTCATCGTTCAGTCGGGGCATGCATTTACATTGAATGCGAATTTCTGAATGATTTATCGGCCCATATAAAGGAGTCCTTAGTCCTAACATGGAGTTTATTATCTATTCTATTGCTCCGCCACATGTAGGAACATGACAGAAAACAAAACTACAAAAGGTTGAATACAGCCTATAAATGATAGGACTGTTAATGGAGCCTACAACCCGAGCATCCACAGGGATATTACAAGGTTTATGAGATTCCTAGAGAGGATTATGTAAATGATTCATAGCAGTTATATATCAGGGATACAAGTCACCCCACCCAAAATATGTGATGCTGTGCTGGACTCCCTTTGGTTTACAGTGAGGATTCACCTTTAATCACCTTCTGATACGTCATTGAGATGCGTCAGAGAAGACGCTGTGGTGACACCTTGGAGATCTCCTCATTTCTTATTTATGGGGAGAGCAGGGGAGAGCGGGGAGGAACGGAGGGGAGATCTCTCTCTCCCTCTCTCCCGCCCGCTCTCCCCTGCTCCCCGCCGCGACTCACCTGTCAGCCGCAGCGGTCCCCGAATCTTTAAGGACGAGCAGGGAGATACTCGTCTAAGGCACATTACTCGAGCGAGTAGTGCCTTAGCGAGTATACTCGCTCATCCTTAGTCCTAAACCATGCTACATAACATGTAGACCCTTAACCCTTTCCAATCCAGTGTCTGACTTCTTCCTACATTCTGATTGAAGCTTGTACAGCTCCAATGTCCGAAGACGTCCGACAGGGTATTCTTACCATCTATTGCCAGCCACTCCGCTGTTGGAACCTCTCTGGCGCACACACTAACTTTAGCCAGCAGATGGCACCGTTGTATAACAGCAAAAAGAGAAAGCCTTTTAGGAAACCCTGAATCCAAAATTGGATTGGAAAGGGTTAAAGGTGTCAGCCATAGTTTATGACGGGAACTGCATGTTATTGGATATACGGGTTATGCCGCTGCACACAAGCCATCCATCACAAAGCACATTGCATCGGCCCATTTACAATTATGTAAAGAGTGCAGTCATTGAACAGTTGAGCAATGGAAGAACGTTCTATGGAGTAACGAATTACGCTACTCCATATTCACCTCAGATGGATGTGTGGAGGATCCTGGGGAACACCTCTTGCCCGAGTGTGTTGTGACAGTAATTAAGTACAGGAGCGGTTCTGTTATGGTCTGGAGATGTTTTATGTGGCGTGGCCTCAGTCCGCTGATTGTAGTGACAAGAACCATGAACATAAACCTTGACATTCTAGACAATAATGTGCTGCTGACAATGTGGGAATACTCTGGGAATGGTCAGCAATACTTCCAACAAGACAACGCGCCTTGTCACAAATCCAACGCTGTTTTACATTGGTTTGAGGATATAGAGGCTCCATTATTGGACTGGCCGCACCTGAACCCAACTGAGCGTCTTTGGCATGGAACTGGAATGTCGGGTCAAGAAATGTGAACACCGTCCAACTTCTTTGAGAAAACTTGCCAGAGTTTTGCAGGATGAATGGAGGGAAATACCAGCTGAAGTGTATCAGATGTTAGTAGAAAATAGGCCATTAGGAACAAAGAAGGCCTCATTAAGTAGCACTTATTTCCTGATGGTAATACTTAAACACTATGTTTGATTCTTGCTCAGGCGTCCAATTAGTTGGGTAGGATAGTGTACCGTTTGTTGTCACAGCCCCATGCTTGTTGCTAACATCAGTGAAAAGATTCCTCACACAATCATATCAAAAGTCCTTCTTGCAGTTTACAAATAACAATCCTAATAGGCGATAGAATGCGAGTAGTACCACCATACAGTGACACAAATAATAGTGTCATATGTGCTCAAATTACACCACCATGCGAAGTCCAAATGATACTGCCATACATTGCATAAATAATACAACCCTACAGCGCTTAGGTGCCCTTTTACACAGGCCGATAATCGTTCAGATTCTTGCTGGATCGTAGGAATCGGTTTTCCATTTAGTGTAAATACATGCAGCGACTGAAGGACGAACAATAATTCCGTCGCTAATCATTCGTCGTTCAATTTCTACACGCATAAAAACTTAATGACGATCGTCTCGTGTAAACAGGCAGTCACCCATCTATGAACAACTGCCTGTTTACTGTGAATGGAGGCAGGCGGGCCGGAACGATGATCGCTTCTGTATGAAAGGGCCCTAAGTAATATCTCCATACACTGTATAAATAATACCTCCATACAGTTCTGTAATTATACCATCATACATTATTTAAATAATATAACCATAAGGTGCCCAAATAATACCACCTTACAGTGACAAATAACAGTATTCCATCATGGCTAAATACTACGACAAAGCCCATTGACAGTGCTGAGTACCAAGTCTGCCAATGCTTCCGTTCTGCAGGACTGTTGATAGACGTTGCGGACGGTTTTACTGTATGGACTTGCAGCTGGATACGGGTGATTGAACTCCTTATAATTCGGTTGCTTGCAGTGCACAATGCTATCTTGATGGGTACTATGGGCTGCCTGGCATAGGCTGAGGGAACAGGAGAATAAGAAATGGCATTAGTGGCACCTGTGTTGGTGGCGGCGGGACTCCCTGTGGCCGTACGTCACCTCTACCCATATTATTATTTCATAGGACATGTAATCCAGCTGGCGCTCTCCCCTTACAGGGCTCTCTTTGTGGTTCCCCTCCACATTTTATGACTTTGTCATAGGTTGTTCTGCTCTATAGATTACAAATAAAAGCCTGAAGCAAATGTTCTGCCCGGAATTACGGATCTTTCCAGACCAACATTTCCGTATTCAGGTTAACCCTTTCACTGCACTCAAAGCAGTTGTCACTTATGTAACCCTGTTGGATTGATATTCTGGGTATACCAGTACTGCAGATAAAGGGGAACTCCAGTAAAAACATGTTTCCCATAGTAGGGAGTCACCGACTAGCCATAATATTAAAAGCACATGCCAAAGGCTACATTTACACAGTGCGTACATGAACACTGAGCCATACTATGCCGGGATTCTATTTGAAGAGTGGAAAGCAGTATTTGAACAGAACCGTGAAAGGAACCATTGACTTTAATTACACTACTTACTGGTCAGAGGTTGTAGAACACCTCAATTTTTCCCAGTTTTTTATTGACATTTACACAGTTTAAAGGAGATGTCCCGAGGCAGCAAGTGGGGTTATACACTTCTGTATGGCCATAATAATGCACTTTGTAATGTACATTGTGCATTAATTATGAGCCATACAGAAGTTATAAAAAGTTTTATACTTACCTGCTCCGTTGCTGGCGTCCTCGTCTCCATGGTGCCGACTAATTTTCGCCCTCCGATGGCCAAATTAGCCGCGCTTGCGCAGTCCGGGTCTTCTCCTCTTCTCTATGGGGCTCCGTGTAGCTCCGCCCCGTCACGTGCCGATTCCAGCCAATCAGGAGGCTGGAATCGGCAATGGACCGCACAGAAGCCCTGCGGTCCATGAAGATAGAGGATCCCGGCGGCCATCTTCAGCAGGTGAGTATGAAGACGCCGGACCGCCGGGATTCAGGTAAGCGCTGTGCGGGTGGTTTTTTTAACCCCTGCATCGGGGTTGTCTCGCGCCGAACGGGGGGGGGGTTTAAAAAAAAAAAAACCCGTTTCGGCGCGGGACATCTCCTTTAATGTCTTAAATATACTTTGAAATGAAAGCATAAAACAAGTAAACAAGTTATTACAGCTGACACCCACGGGCAATAGCCGCGATCAGCCGATCGCAGCTATTAACCCTTTAAATTACGCTGTCAATTAAGATTGGGGGAGCCGTGCGGTGAGATCAGGGGAGCCGTGCAGGTGTTATGGCAGGCGGGGGCCTTTTGAAAGGCTCCAGGGCTGCCTTAGCAGACTGCCTATCAAGCCATCCCCATGGGGTGGCTTGATAGACTGCCTGTCAAATGGCAGTATGACATAAAGTAAAAGTTAAAAAAAATCAATAACGTTTTATTAATTGTAAAAAAAAAAAATTATAAAAGTTTGAATCACCCCCCTTTTGCCATAGCTATTTTAAAAAAATCTAAATCATAAAATAAAAATACATATTTGGTATCGCCGCATCCATAAAAGTCTGATCTATCAAAGTAGTGCATTATTTTTCCTGCACGGTGAAAGTCGTCCGAAAAAAAAAAAAAGAACGCTAGAAATGCACTTTTTCAGTTAACCTGTATTCCAGAAAAAAACCCAATAAAAAGCAATCAAAAAGTCGTATGTTTTCTGAATTGGTACTATCGGAAACTACAGAACATCCCACAAAAAATGAGTCATCGTTGAACTACGTCGACGGAAAAATAAAAAAGTTATTATGTGCACAAGATGATGGCAGAAAATCATTGAAAAAAATTAAATGTCTTTGAAGAAAAAAGAGTAGTATAGTAAAAAAAAAACCTATACAAGTTTGGTATCGTAGCAATCATACTAACCTATAGAATAAAGTTATCATGTCGTTTTTGTTACAGTTTATGCGCCGTAGAAACAAGACGCACTGAAAGACGGTGAAATGTCTTTTTTTTTTTTTTTCATTTTACTCCACTTATAATTTTTTAAAAAGTTTTTCACTACATTATATGGTACTTTAAATAGCACCATTAAAAACTACAACTCGTCCTGCAAAAAACAAGCCCTCATACAGTGACATCGATGGATAAATAAAGGAGTTATAATTTTTTTAAAGGGGGGAGGAAAAAGCGAAAATGGAAAAAAAGGGCCGCGTCATTAAGGGATTAAGTCTGAAGACTGTGCATCTTAAGTAGTTCTGACATAATCTAAGAGTATGTTTTGGATCATTGTCTTGCTGTAATATGAACCCCTGACCAACTAGGCGTACACCAGAGGGTATTGCATGGCATATCAAAATGCTGTCATAGCCCTTTACGTCCAGTGTGCCAGTCACCCCGTGTAAGTTGCCAACTCTGGATCCCGCAAAAGAGCCCCAGACCATCACGCTTCCACCTCCATGTTTGACAGTTGGTGTCATACCCTGAGGAACAATCCTTTCACCTACTCGATGATGTACAAAAACCCTGAGTAATGTATCAAAGATTTCAAATTTTGATTCATCAGTCCATAAGACCTTCTTCCACTCTTCAGTAGGTCACTGGAGGTGCTATTTTGTAATCTTAGTGGTGGCCTTCTTACTGATACTCTACCTGTCAAAATGCACATAGAAGTCTTCTCTTCACAGTTGAAATGGAAATTTGTATAATTTTTCGCTGCATTAAGCTGTGCTTAACGAATTTGTACACCGATCATGCAAACTGTTGGCTCCCAAAACTTGTCATCTGATTTTGTAGTCTGCCAGACTTCTTTCTGTCAATTTCTTCCAGTTTCCAAGTGCCTTTTGATGCATAGAAAACTATACTGACAGCCAACTTGGCTTTCTTGGTAGTTTCTCTTTGGTTAATTGCCTTCTTCTAGTCATTATTTATAGCAATGTCTTATGTCCTGAAGAGCAAAACTGTCCAAATTCTACCATAGAGTGTGTTGTAATGTAGTCTGTTCCAACACTGGTTATATTAAATCAGAGGGTTTGAAAGTGGTCTACAAAAGTTAAGACACCTGTAGGAATAGTTTGCACAGGGGGCGATAGTTGTTCAGAGAATGGAGGTGGAGCACGCTGGAGATCTCTTCCCTTCGCTTACCTCTACTTACTGCATAAATGAACAACTGCCTATTTAGTCAGGCCAATAGTCACTTGGGCAACAATCACCCTGTGTAAAGGTATCTTTACACTTCATATATCCTAGGAGCCATTGCCTATGGCAGGATGCTTTTCCTTTATGACTTGCCTTTGAGCAGCGCCAATTCCCTGCGGATTCATATCACCAGATATAAGTTGTTCTACCTGCTGATTGAATAGTACAGAAGCTCATAAAAAAAGATGCTATTTCAATGATTATTTTTTTGTGCTGTAATATGTACATCTGTCTCTAGGTGGAGCTGTGCAATCTCACTTCGCTCTACAGTCCTCGGACTAGGACAGTTCCTGAACATATGTCCTACGGGGTGCTTGAAAGCTATTGAGGGGGAACCATAGAGTTTCAGCAAATTGCTTTTCCTGCTTTGGTGGATTTGATGTGACATGTATTGTATGGGTTTCTGGCATTTAGTTTCCTCCAACAATCAGCTGATTGTTGGGTGGAGTTGCATTAAAAACTGCTTACATTTTCAAGATCACTGTATGTTGTCAATGAATGGAAAATTCTTGTTTATATTCAGAGTAACATATAAGGGTAAAGAACCTTCACCCCGTCATCTCGTGTATAGTGTGGGGTCCGCCGTACTGCTGGTGATATTAGCAGCAGAACTCTGACTGTAAATCTCTCCATCTCCTCCAGGTCTCCAGCTCTACCTACAAGCAGAGGAGCGAGGAGTTTCGCAAACTGTTCAAGGACTTACCAGAAAGTGAAAAACTCATAGTAGGTAAGTGAGAAATGCAAGGCCATGTGTGTGCACATGTATGATGATCCAGAAAGGTCTGTTTACATGTATGATGATCCAGAAAGGTCTGTTTACATGTATGATGATTCAGATAAGAGTTTATATAGATGTATGACAATCCAGAGACCTGTATACATGTGCAATGATCCAGAGACGTGTGTACATATATGAGAATCCAGAGACCTATGTACATGTATGATGATCCAGACAGAGGTCTTGTTACATGTATGATGATCCAGAAACTTGTGTACATGTATGATTATAAGATAGAAATATGTGTGCATGTATGATGATCCAGAGACCTGTGTGCATGTATGATGATCCAGAGACTTGTGTAAATGTATGATGATCCAGAGACCTGTGTAAATGTATGATGATCCAGAGACTTGTGTACATGTATGATGATCCAGATAGAGGTCTTGATACATAGCAATAACATGAAACATGATACTTGATACATGGAGCAATAACAGTAATGTGCGTTTACGCACATACAGTTTCTCTGTGGGGGGGGGGGGGGGACACTCCTTCACTTATAAAGCGGTTTTTCTCCTTGGTGTATAGTTCAGTCCCAAAATAAGGAATGTTCTACTCTCCCCAACTGCACGAACAACTCTCAAGCATTTGAGCGATTTCAAATGCCTCTTACAGTTAAGTGTCTTTTCTAATGCAATTATTTCCAGGTACAAGAGGCCTGCTGTTTAACTAGTACCTATCCTTATTGGTATGCACACCTAGCGTCTTTACTGAGGCCAGCCTCACTTACATTTCGATGTGCAGGAGTCGCAGCTTCTACTGACCCAATCTCCTCTGCAGCGTTGCCGAGGGATGGGAGTGCCACTCTACTCTCCACTCTGTTTCCTGGCTATTGCTGATAGGCCCTGCTGGGTCCAGGGCCATAGAAGCTCCTTTCTCTCTTCTACCTTCTAGCCTTGCAGACAACAGCTCTGTTAGCATCTCCTCCAGTGCCAGCACAGCTCACTACATAGCTACAATCACCCCTTTTTATCTCTGGGCATCATCCAATCAGAGTGCAGGGAGCATTTTTAGCTCTTCCGTGCCAAATTTTAGTGCAAATTTTGGTGCATCTTACCCATTCCATCTCCATAGCAACACTATACAGATACTTAAGAAGAGTAGAAATGAGGGCCACTTCTGAGGCATTAGGCACAGAGTGCGGATAATACATGTAATATTTTCCTCCATATCAGCACACTGTGTAGATAACCTGCCTACATTTACTTCCAGATTACGCCTGTGCCCTGCAAAAGGACATCCTACTTCAAGGTCGCCTGTACCTCTCCGAGAACTGGATCTGCTTCCATAGCAACATCTTCAGATGGGAAACTTCGGTAAAACCCACATCCAATTAACTTTTCTTAACTATAATGTATGGGGCAGAACTGGGCACCCCAAAGGGGAAGCATAGTGCACCCTCACTGTATAGAATCTAGCATGGCCACCCCTGGTTCAGTGGGCAGGTCCAAGTCAGGGGGCCCTTTTGTGGCCCAGGGGCCCACATTCACTCAGCGGCAGCCCTGAGATCAGCACTTTTCATCTCCTCTTCCCTCATTTACAGAGGTGTCACCATATTTGCAAACATAGGAAAGGCAAAATGGTTCACATTACTGTTCTTTCCCACAGGGAAAGGATAAAGGGCAATGCCAAAGCCTAATAAGCCATGATGGAAGGGCTGTAATAGGAGCAGGGCTGCATATTGCTGCTTGCTTCAGGGCCCGTACGATCACTGATGGAGTAAACTAAAGTATCCAACGACAAATCAGTGTTCTGCAATTAAAATGACCCTCCTAACCCGGTATCATTTTTCCTAGCGTCACAAATGCAACATTTTAGGGGATGGGAGACCGAGGACACGCGGGATGGGAGCTTTCGTCTCCTGAAAACTCATTTCCATAATGCACACTTATTTGAAGCCCTGGAGAGTTCTAAGTTCCGCAGTAGCCCCCAGAGTTTCCCAACTTTAACCCTCATGCATAGGGTTTGGTGGAAGATTAGAGACATTATGGGGATCAAGGGTTTTACACAATATACTCCTATCTGGGAAAACCTAAGGCTACAAGACTTAGAGAAATTGGAGGGTTTTCAAGGGTGGAAGACTAGGGAGATTAGACGACTAACTCAGATAGTATCAGGGAATAATATAAAATCTTTTGAGCAGTTGAGGGATGAATATGGTTTGCCGCACACTCAATTTTTCAAATATCTACAGCTCCGACATGCATTCCAGGCGGAGAGCTGCCTTGAGAATCTTGAATTCAGAAAATTGCTACCAGCAGAAATGGTAGGAAGTTCTACTAGTACCAGGGGGAAGATATCTTGGGTATACTCCTGTATACAGGGTCAGATAAACCTGCGCTACCCTCTGGCAACAAGAAGTAAGTGGGAGGAGGATATTGGCCCGATTGAGGAATCACTGTGGACAGAAGTGTTACAAATGACACCTAAATTGTCTCTGAGTGAGTCTCATAGGATATCACAAATATATCTGTTACACAAGGTATATCGCACTCCTGCGTTTCTGTACAATATTGGTGTGAGAGATACCCCTTCATGTAATAGATGTAAGATTCATACAGCGGACCTTATACACATGATGTGGCGTTGTCCTAAGTAGCAGAATTGGAATTTACTCCATCGGTATGTGTTCTGGGCTATGTGAACGATGTGCCCCTAGACGAAAATGAAAAGATAGCAGTGGCCAGGATTTTATACTTAGCCAGAAAATTGATAGCACAACATTGGTTGGATGAGTGTCCCCCCGATCTAGCTGAACTTAAAGGGGTTGTCCCGCGGCAGCAAGTGGGTCTATACACTTCTGTATGGCCATATTAATGCACTTTGTAATGTACATTGTGCATTAATTATGAGCCATACAGAAGTTATAAGAAGTTTTTCACTTACCTGCTCCGTTGCTAGCGTCCTCGTTTCCATGGAGCCCGCCTAATTTTCGGCGTCTAATGGCCAAATTAGACGCGCTTGCGCAGTCCGGGTCTTCTTCTTTTCTCAATGGGGCTGCTCGTGCAGGATGCCGGCTCCATGTAGCTCTGCCCCGTCACGTGCCGATTCCAGCCAATCAGGAGGCTGGAATCGGCAATGGACCGCACAGAAGCCCTGCGGTCCACCGAGGGAGAAGATCCTGGCGGCCATCTTCAGCAGGTAAGTAAGAAGTCACCGGAGCGCGGGGATTCAGGTAAGCGCTGTCCGGTGTTCTTTTTTAACCCCTGCATCGGAGTTGTCTCGCGCCGAACGGGGGGGGGGGGGTTGAAAAAAAAAAAAACGGTTTAGGTGCGGGACAACGCCTTTAAAAAGAAAGCCACTTAAATTCTAATTTGGGAAAAAAGTATTTATTGCAAAAGAAAGACATTACAGAAATATTACGGTATATGGTTCAAATGGCTGCATACCTTCGGTTTACTTGAGAATGACTTACTTAGAAGATAATGCTAATATCCACCGGAATGCATATATTGTGGAAGGGAAAGAGAGTGGAGAGGGAAGGAAGTAGTTGCGCTAACCTTTGCATTACAGGTAACATCGAAATTACAGGGACTGCACCTTATCTCTCTGCAAATATGGACAATTAAAGGACTCTGCAGCGGTGTACTTAAATAGTACGAGAGAGACTATTGGATTATGTTTCTTGGGGGGAGGGGTATTTGGGGTTTTCTGTGTTTGTATTGTATGTATGTTGAAGGTGTCTTTGGACGCCAGAAAAAGAATCTCTTTCAATGAAAAAGATTTGAATAAAAAAAAAAAAATGACCCTCCTGTCCGGGACCAACAAAGATGGCCACACGGCTTCTCTGACTACCTGATGCACACTGTTCATTAGTATGCATTGGTAGTCTAAGACACTATATGCTGCTCCGACTGGCCATTGGTACTCATATGGGCAGCACTGGCCAATCAAAGCAATGGGTAGTGTTGTAGACTAATGATGTGTACTAATGCACAGTGTGCATCATATAGTCAAGAGGTGCGGCCATCTTTGTTTGTCCAGGACCGCAGGGTCACTTTAAGAGCTGTACCTCATAGTTATTTAAATCACACGAAACAAGAAAAGTTATTAGTAGGTGCGAAGGAGTCTGGGGAGGATCTGACAGGAGCCTCATGTAGGGTTGTCATATATTGATGACCTATCTTAAGGATAGATAAGCGATAGTTGACTGGTGGAAGTCTGCCGCTCGGTGATCAGCTGTTGTCGGGCTCGCTGTCAGTGTAGACAGAAACTAACAGATCTGTCCCCATTGCAGCGGCCCGAGTTGGTAAGGCAGGCTCAGCTTCCATTGAATTCAATCCATACCAACCTGGGCCATTGCACACTGACAGCAAGCCCAATACCAGCTGATCGCTGATACCATGCTCCCTAAAAGCACCAGTCCCATACTTCACCTAATCCTGACATGGCTGACGTTCCTGGCACTGGGCAACATGGCAAAGGAGGCATATCCACTCCAAATGATAAGTAATTTGACTGGGCACGTGCTATTTTATTATGCAAAAATATTGGCACTTGCTATTACTGTCAAGTATCTTTACTGGCACCGGCCCTTCAATATACTGTAAATATCGGACAGACCAATGGTTTACCTGCCTGGTTGAAACCATAGGCTTCCATAGAACAGCCAAGGTATGGGGAAAGAGTCATGGGGATCCCCCAAATAGGACCCTCATCTGTTAGCCAGAGTATCTACAAACTAAGAGTGTCTCTTACTGTGGATGACCCAGAATGTCCGCACTTTACATGGACAGTCCATTGATTTCAAAGAGAAGTGTGTAATACATCCTTTTTCCAGTAGAGGTGCTACAGGGGTATCAATCACTTTTTGCCCAGTTCCCCATAGATTGCAGCTGATCACTGGGCATGTTAGTAGGTAATCAATCTATTGTTAGGAGACTGTTTGAGAAAAAGGATCTTAACCCTTAAAAGGAATTAACCCTTTGAGGCCAGAATCTACTGCATCCTTAAAGGGTTAATATTCTGCACAGCGACTTTCATTGCTACAGAGTCTAATCAATATTCATTTTAATATGGCTGCCCATTAAGATGCAGCATAACACAAATCAAGGGATCTTAAACCCCTGAGTTCTGCTCCTCGTAGGTGGCACAAACCAGGGCTGGGTGACTGACATGAAGTACGGTAATACTTGAACAGAGGGGGTAGCATGAAGATTGGGGGGGGGGGGGGGACTTCAGTTGCTGTCCACTGTGGATTAATAAATTGAATTAGATAAAACTTTCAGCAGTTGTTGTTTATCTACTGTTAGTTCACTGATAAGTATGCTCTCCTTGCAGATATGTATATCCCTGAGAGAGGTCACCTCCATGACCAAAGAGAAAACAGCTCGTCTCATCCCCAATGCTATCCAGATCAGCAACGAGAACGAGAAGGTAAGGTACATGGGATAAGGGGGCAGTTTTATAATAGTTATATTCTATATAGGGGGTGGTAGTGTAATAGTTATATTCTTGTACATAGGAAGCAGTATTATAGTAGTTATATTCTTGTACACAGGGGGCAGTATTATAGTAGTTATATTCCTGTACATAGGGGGCAGTATTATAGTAGTTATATTCTTGTACATAGGGGCAGTATTATAGTAGTTATATTCTTGTATATAGGGAGCAGCATTATAGTAGTTATATTCTTGTACATAGGGAGCAGTATTATAGCAGTTATATTCTTGTACATAGGGGGCAGTATTATAGTAGTTATATTCTTGTACATAGGGGGCAGTATTATAGTAGTTATATTCTTGTACATAGGGGGCAGTATTATAGTAGTTATATTCTTGTACATAGGGGGCAGTATTATAGTAGTTATATTCTTGTACATAGAAGGTAGTATTACAGTAGTTATATTCTTGTACATAGAGGGGACAATATAATAATAGTTATATTCTTGTACATAGAAGGTAGTATTATAGTAGTTATATTCTTGTACATAGGGGGCAGTATTATAGTAGTTATATTCTTGTACATAGGAGGCAGTATTATAGTAGTTATATTCTTGTACATAGGAGGCAGTATTATAGTAGTTATATTCTTGTACATAGGAGGCAGTATTATAGTAGATATATTCTTGTACATAGGGGGCAGTATTATAGTAGTTATATTCTTGTACATAGGAGGCAGTATTATAGTAGTTATATTCTTGTACATAGGGGGCAGTATTATAGTAGTTATATTCTTATACATAGGGGGAGTATATAGTTGTTATTTTCTTGTACATAGGAGCAGTATTATAGTAGTTATATTCTTGTACATAGGAGGCAGCATTATAGCAGTTATATTATTGTACATAGGGGGCAGTATTATAGTAGTTATATTCTTGTACATAGGGGGCAGTATTATAGTAGTTATATTCTTGTACATAAAGGGCTGTATTATAGTAGTGATATTCTTATACATAGGAGGCTGTATTATAGTAGTTATATTCTTGTACATAGGAGGCAGTATTATAGTAGTTATATTCTTGTACATAGGGAGCAGTATTATAGCAGTTATATTCTTGTACATAGGGGGCAGTATTATAGTAGTTATATTCTTGTACATAGGGGGCAGTATTATAGTAGTTATATTCTTGTACATAGAAGGTAGTATTACAGTAGTTATATTCTTGTACATAGAGGGGACAATATAATAATAGTTATATTCTTGTACATAGAAGGTAGTATTATAGTAGTTATATTCTTGTACATAGGGGGCAGTATTATAGTAGTTATATTCTTGTACATAGGAGGCAGTATTATAGTAGTTATATTCTTGTACATAGGAGGCAGTATTATAGTAGTTATATTCTTGTACATAGGAGGCAGTATTATAGTAGTTATATTCTTGTACATAGGAGGCAGTATTATAGTAGTTATATTCTTGTACATAGGAGGCAGTATTATAGTAGATATATTCTTGTACATAGGGGGCAGTATTATAGTAGTTATATTCTTGTACAGAGGAGGCTGTATTATAGTAGTTATATTCTTGTACATAGGAGGCAGTATTATAGTAGTTATATTCTTGTACATAGGGGGCAGTATTATAGTAGTTATATTCTTGTACATAGGAGGCAGTATTATAGTAGTTATATTCTTGTACATAGGGGGCAGTATTATAGTAGTTATATTCTTGTACATAGGAGGCAGTATTATAGTAGTTATATTCTTGTACATAGGGGGCAGTATTATAGTAGTTATATTCTTGTACATAAGGGGCAGTATTATAGTAGCTATATTCTTGTATATAGAGGGCAGTATTATAGTAGTTATATTCTTGTACATAGGAGGCAGAATTATAGTAGTTATATTCTTGTACATAGGGGCAGTATTATAGTAGTTATATTCTTATACATAGGGGGAGTATATAGTTGTTATTTTCTTGTACATAGGAGCAGTATTATAGTAGTTATATTCTTGTACATAGGAAGCAGCATTATAGCAGTTATATTATTGTACATAGGGGGCAGTATTATAGTAGTTATATTCTTGTACATAGGGGGCAGTATTATAGTAGTTATATTCTTGTACATAAAGGGCTGTATTATAGTAGTGATATTCTTATACATAGGAGGCTGTATTATAGTAGTTATATTCTTATACATAGGGGGAGTATATAGTTGCTATTTTCTTGTACATAGGAGCAGTGTTATAGTAGTCATATATTATAAATTGTATATTACATATCATATGTGGAGTAGATATTGATGACTATAATTTCCTCCTCAGTTTTTTTTCACATCATTTGCCACAAGAGACAGAAGTTTCCTGAACATGTTCCGGATGTGGCAGAATGTTCTCCTGGATAAGGTAGTTCATTGTTTGGTATATTATTTTTTCCTATTATCCTTACAGTTTTGTGACTTGGAGATTGCAGAGATGTCAACCTTGGACATACTTTCACAGGGTAATGAGTGTAAACTTTGAAGGCACGGCTAATCTCCAGCAGGAGAAAAGGGGAGCGAATGTGTTAACAGGAAGGGGAAGAGCAAAAGAACAAAAAGACAGTGCTGTCAAGTCATGTTACATTCCCAGGTTACTAATAACGCTTTAATATACTTAATACAACAAAACATTATTGGTAACCCATCATGTGTTATAGAAGTTTTTACCATGTGAATCTACAACTCCCAGTCTGACCATAACATAGTAAGGACATGCTGAGGGGTGTAGCATAGCAAAGTAGATGACAGAATACACAATATCACTGAGTAACTCACATGTGACATTCTCTGGACTCCCTCCTTTTCTTTTCTATCAGCTCCAGACCTTCATGACTTCTTCCAGCTAATTCTTGCCTCTGTTTGCAGCCCCTTATGAGTCTTTGGCTCCTCTGAAAATAACCACAAAGTGTAACTCGAAAATACTGCTGCTTGCTGTGCCCCAGAGATAAATTATAATACACACTGTGCCCACAGAAGTCTAATACATTGTGCCCCCCAAATAACTTATACTCCACTACTGTCTAAATTATATACTACACTGTGCCCCCAGAAATAAATTATAATACACTGTGCCATCAAAAATGAATAGCAATTTACACTGAGCCACCAGAAATAAATTATACTACATTGTGCCATAGAAATAAATGATCTTCTTTTCTTCTCTATTTGGACCTAGGCCGTCGCGAAGACTTAATCAGGGTGTCTGGTTCTCTACTCGCCCTTGCTATGGTCAGCACAGGTTGTGTGCTGGGAGGGGTCTGAACCCACTTGCAGGTATCAGGGCTTTCTAATATCAGCACTCGCTCCCAAGCCCAATCGCTACAGGTTCTAACTAGCCCAATTACAGCAGGTATAGCCATAGGTAGCTCTGTTGGATCTCAGGGTCCCAACACCAATCGCTGATCTTCCTCACGGCCCTAGAAGCGTCTGACCACGAGGCCCTCTGAGCTCCTTCTATTTATAACCTGCAAGCTGTGTCACCCAACGCTGTAGTGTCTGAATGTACTGCACAAGTGACCCCAGCCAACTTGTGTGCCCACCACTACACAGTGTTATCAACTTAAAGAAACATGCACATAAATTCAGCAATTCACATATATAGTACAGTGTCTATAATAAAATACATATTACATGCTTTGTTAAAAAAACAAACAAAAAAACCCCCTAGAATGAGATGTCGCTTTGCGGAAAAACGTGCAGTTCCATCTCAGGCAGATCAACAAATGATTAGAGTTGTGGCATGACTAGATGAACGGTCCTAACACCTGAGACTCTATAAGAGGCTCTCGGAGGCTCCTTGTGTGCAGTGACCTCTTCTTCCGCTTGTGTGGATCTTGTTGACCACAAGACGCCTCTGTGACACAGAGAAGAGATTTCCCCCCGTTACCAGAGTCTGAGAGGGGCGCATTATTGGGATGTGAGAAGCTGGATGGTCGTATCGGGGAATTGCCCCCCACCGGACGTTCTGACCAGACTGTTAGGAGGTGTTGGGACCAGTGGATGTGTGAGGGCACACAAGGTGACCGGGCTCAAGACCCCCCGACAGACCACCGGTAGAGAGGATCATCACATTATCCGACAAGTACGAGCAGTTCTAATAGTTTAGTTATCCACCATCTAGAGACAGGCGGCAGCATCGATACAGGCCCCTGTGTGTCTGAACCATAGGCATACCGTCAGGGGTCACAGTGGAGCCTAAGCTGAGGGGGCGCAGAGGCTGCCCTCCGCCATATACATATGCACATTCAGTGCATTAACAGCTGGTCGCTCTGTCTGCATCAATCACATGGCAGGCAGTGCAGCCAGCCTGAGAGGAAGCTGACACTGTGCATAGAAGGAGGAGGGAAGGACCCACACAGGCCGGCAGGGAGCTGAGCACAGTGATGAACGGAGGCTGCTGTGTCTGGCTGTCCTACTGCTATCACACGGAGAAGTGGCCTGGGCTCCGGGGTGTGTGTATATATATATATATATATAATTTTTTTTTTTTTTCCAAACAATACTTTTTTGTATGTATATATATATATATATATATATATTGTAAGCAGTTAAAGGGTGAAGTTGTGGATGGAGTACATCTCCCTCCCAGGCTCTTAGTCTTGACAGGGTGGCGGTCCAGTCCACAACTTCACCCTAGTTCCCAGGTAGCTCAGCTGTAGGCACTGACCCCATTAATGTAGCAAACAAGGCTGCAGCTCCCACAGAGTCACTGCCTGACAGCCTGAGGAGAGACATGCAATCTAACAGCCTGAGGAGGAATTTACCTAAGCACCCTGCGTGGTGCAGCATTGCATTTTGTTTCCTGAATGGAGTTTTTTTTGTGTTGCATTTCCTTTGTTGCCTGGAGCATAATAAAAACTGAAGTAAGATTTTGCACGTTTGGAGTCCAGAGTGTCTTTGCCGTCCCACCCCCTGGAGGACTTTGTGACTATATATATATATATATATATATATATATATATATATATATATAAATTTTTGTGGGATAGTTAGCTCAGGTAGAGCGCAGGCTTGCAGTGTGAGCGGCAGTCCGAGACCACAACAGCAGATAAAGTCCATACAGGCTTGGCCTGTGTATTAGAAAGCATAAAATAAACTAAATACAGCCTTAGGCTTAAACAAAGATCCTGTTTATCCAGCACTTACTATACAGAGTTCTTCCCTATCTATACATACGACTTGCTGCAGCCGCACGAAAAGCCACACAGTCCAGTTGCTTCCCTGGGTCAGGGATAGAGCGTCCCATGAGACCAGGAGCTTCCAGCATCTAGCTGCACCCAGTCTCCTCCCAGTCTGCATAGCTGCAGACTTTATGGACTGGGTTAATTACCCAGCCTCTACACCTGGGGAGCTAGTCCCCCATAATAAGACCTGGAGAGGAGGAGGTGGAATGGACAGCCCCACTACCAAGCCTGCCATCCATTTCAAAAAAAAAAAAAACAGGCCCAAACATGTTTTTATAAAAACATCTCCAGCAACTAACTTTGCTGCAAATCACGTCACCCCTGGTTTTTTCCTGTGTCTCACATAGCGAGACATGAACTCCCTTCATATCCACTGTGCGTAACATCTGAATCAAGGTGGAACATTCCGTCTATTATTAACCCATGACCGTCTATTATTAACCCCTTCAGTGTCTCACATACCCTCTCCCTCTGTTTGAACCTGTGGGGATGAACACCTTTAGCCACCAAACAGTGGGTTCTGGACAACGCGTAAGCCTTTCCCCTTTAGCTTGCCAGCTCTGTGCTCTATGGTAAACTTGTAGTTCTGTAGAGAGAGAAACCACCTTGTCACCTGTACGTTTCGTCCTTAGCCTGGCTCATTCAGGTGAGAGAGGAGTGCTCCATCACTAACCTGAAGTGAAGACCTAGCAGGTAGTACCTCAGAGACTCTAGAGCCCACTCTACTGCTAGACACTTAAGTTCAATGATGCTGTAGCTTTTCTCTTTGGGTGTAAGCTTCCTACTCAGATAGGTAACTGGGTGCTCTTCACCTCCAACCTCTTCGGAAAGAGCAGCTCCCAAACCCACATCGGAAGTATCTGTCTGTACTACAAACACTTTGGTGAAGTCAGGAGTAATTAGGACTGGCTCTCTGCAAAGGACTGACTTCAGCTTTTGGAACACCTGTTCGCCCTCTTCATCCCACTTTACCATGACGGATCTACCTCCCTTGGTTAGATCTGTCAGGGGCGCTGCAATAGTGGTAAAATTAGGGATGACCCTGCGGTAGTATCCCACAATATCCAGAAGCACTCTCACTTGCTTCTTGGTCACTGGATGGCCTCTACTTTATTCACCTAAGGCTTTATGACACCCCTGCCTATGACAACGCACACTTTTTAGGGTTTGCGGTCAGGCCTGCAGCCCTGAGGAAGTTAATTACAGCCTGTACTTTTGGCAAGTGACTTTTCCAATCCTCACTGAAAATAATAATATCATCCAGGTATGCGGACGCATATCTACGATGGGGTTTTAAGACCACATCCATTAACCTTTGGAAAGTGGCAGGTGCCCCATGTATCTCAAAAGGGAGACAGACATATTGAAACAGACCCTCAGGGGTAACAAAAGCAGTCTTCTCCTTGGCTTCGTCAGTGAGCGGCACCTGCCAATACCCTTTAGTCAAATCTAACATGGTAAAAAACCCAGCACATCCCAGTCTCTCTATCAGCTCGTCAACACGTAGCATCGGGTAGGAGTCAAACTTTGACACCTCGTTCAACTTCCGGAAGTCATTGCAGAACCTTAGTGTGCCATCTGGTTTTGTAATTGGGACAATGGGACTTGACCAATCACTCTTTGATTCCTCAATAACCCCAAGGTCCAACATCTTTTTAACCTCTTCTGATATGGCCTGTCTACGAGCCTCGGGCACCCTGTATGGTTTTTGACGGACCCTCACCTGAGGCTTAGTAAGAATGTCATGCTTAATGATTGAAGTACGCCCCGGTACTTCTGAAAATACATCAGAGTTTCTGTGCACAAACTCTTCTGATTCCTGCCTTTGTACCTTAGACAGGGTCTCTGAGATACACACTCCTAGTTCTTTCTCACCAGGGCTAGATCTCAGAGGTTTAACCAAAACATCACGACTCAGCACACTTGCAGCTGACAGGGATTCTCTATCTTTCAAGGGTTTGAGTAGATTCACATGGTATATCTGCTTGGGCTTTCTCCAGCCAGGCTGGTACGCTTTGTAATTGACTTCTCCCACCTGCTCAATTACCTCGTATGGACCTTGCCACTTAGCCAAAAACTTGCTTTCTACAGTGGGCATCAATACTAACACTCTGTCACCGGGTAAAAGGTTCTGACTTTAGCTGATCTGTTCAGTGTCTCACTATATATATATCCACAATATACATATGTACATTCAGTGCATTAACAGCTGGTCGCTCTGTCTGCACCAATCACACGGCAGGCAGTGCAGCCAGCCTGAGAGGAAGCTGACACAGTGCATAGGAGGAGGGAAGGAACCACACAGGCCGTCAAGGAGTTGAGCACTGTGATGAATGGAGGCTGCTGCATCTGGCTGTCCTGCTGCTATCACACTGAGAAGTGGTCTGGGCCCCTGGGTGTGTTTGTGTGTGTGTGTGTAGATAGATAGATAGATAGATAGATAGATAGATAGATAGATAGATAGATAGATAGATAGATAGATAGATAGATAGTGTATATATTTATTATATATAGATATACATATATAGTGTGCGTATATATAAATTGTTATATTGTGACAACACGGGGGTTAAAGAGCACGCCAACTGGTCACTTTCGCTTCTTGGTTACTTTATTCATACAATCTTTAGCAGAAACATAAACGACTGGGTCTCCAGAGAAATAATAATAAACGTTTGCAACAACAAAGTCCTTTTTAAAGTCCCTTCACAGTCCACAGGGGGAGCAAGTAAATCCTCAGCCTGAGGAAACAATAATAAGTCCGTTGGTTTGCACAGACCTATGGATGTCCAGAGCGCAGCTGGTCCTTAAGTCTGTATTCTCTCCAGACACTAGTCCAAGGGCAGGCTTCTCCAAGCGTCCTGCTGGGACAGCGTCTCTCTCTGCTTACAACAGGAGTATTCCAGGGCCAGAGCCCTCCAAGTGTCCTTCCAGACACACATCCACCTCTCGGGTGTTGAGGTTAGGGGCGTCACCCTGTCAACCTTCTTGGTCTGCGCCAGACACTGGGCTAGCAGCCCTCTCAGCTCCACTGAGCTGTCTCACTGGCTCTCTCAGCCAAATACTCTCTGCCACTGCAGCAAGAACACACGTTTTTATCCTCCTTACATACCTGTGAGTGTTTCTCCTCTTTGCCTCAGGCAACAGACTGACTGTCTGTTGCCCCCTACAGGCCATCCTCTGTAGCGCACCCCTACAATATATACATCTTGTATGCAAGCTAGAGGCGGTGCACCAGGGTACTAGAGCCTCCATGCCCACCTGTATCACATCTTGTATCCAAGCTAGAGGCGGTGCACCAGGGTACTAGAGCCTCCATGCCCACCTGTATCACATCTTGTATCCAAGCTAGAGGCGATACAACAGGGTACTAGAGCCTCCATGTCCACCTGTATCACATCTTGTATCCAAGCTAGGGGCGGTACAACAGAGTACTAGAGCCTCCATGCCCACCTGTATCACATCTTGTATCCAAGCTAGAGGCGGTACAACAGGGTACTAGAGCCTCCATGCCCACCTGTATCACATCTTGTATCCAAGCTAGAGGCGGTACAACAGAGTACTAGAGCCTCCATGCCCACCTGTATCGCATCTTGTATCCAAGGTAGAGGCAGTACAACAGGGTACTAGAGCCTCCTTTTTTCTAGAATAAATGATCCTTTTGCTCTGATACTGTAATCACTTACTTCAATTAATCTTACAATCACACAGAGAAAGTTTCATTCCATTCCAACAACTCCTTCTGGGTGCTTGATCTTTTTACAATGAGTGTATTTATCATATACATTCCTATAACCAGCGCAACATCAGATAACACGCTGTAACACAAAGTAGAACATGATACAATATAATGTGATATCAGTCAGCAGTTACTGCACTGGGAGTTTTACTTTAAAAAATATAGGCTGCTGGAAAGGGGTGGTTATGTGCTCCAAAAGTCCTTGTCGTGGTCTCCTTTACAGGTAGTGGAGGCAGGGCTCACAGGTTTCCTTATAGGTGAGTGGGTGAAGCAGGGCTCACAGGCTTTCCTTATAGGTGAGTGGGTGAAGCAGGGCTCACAGGCTTTCCTTATAGGTGAGTGGGTGAAGCAGGGCTCACAGGCTTTCCTTATAGGTGAGTGGGTGAAGCAGGGCTCACAGGCTTTCCTTATAGGTGAGTGGGTGAAGCAGGGCTCACAGGCTTTCCTTATAGGTGAGTGGGTGAAGCAGGGCTCACAGACTTTCCTTATAGGTGAGTGGGTGAAGCAGGGCTCACAGGCTTTCCTTATAGGTGAGTGGGTGAAGCAGGGCTCACAGGTTTCCTTATAGGTGAGTGGGTGAAGCAGGGCTCACAGGCTTTCCTTATAGGTGAGTGGGTGAAGCAGGGCTCACAGGTTTCCTTATAGGTGAGTGGGTGAAGCAGGGCTCACAGGTTTCCTTATAGGTGAGTGGGTGAAGCAGGGCTCACAGGTTTTCCTAAGGCCTTATGCACACGGCCATGACGGGCTCCGCAAGCGGAATACCGCAGCAGCAGCAGAGTCCGTCACGGCACCTCCTCAAAGACCCCATACTTACCTCCGGATCCGCAGCGCGAAGTCCCGCATGACACTCCGGTGCACATGCCCAGTACAGTGCATGACGCGCCGGCAGTGTCATATGACGCGCTCAGCAGTGGGCGGGGCGCGTATTCACTCTATACTTCCGCTGTGCTACAGAGGAAGTATAGCGTGACCGGCGGCTTCTATTGACTACAATGGAAGCCCTCCGTGCGTATATCCGCGGCAAATACGACATGCTTTGAGTAATTTCATGCTGCGGAATTCCGGGGTGGAATTCTGCAGCATGTACATTGAGCTATTAGGTTTAATAGAACCTAATAGCTGCAGTAAAACGCCGCGATTTCCGCTGCGTTTTACGCGGCGGAAATCCGGCCATGGGCATTAGGCCTTATACGTGAGTGGGTGAAGCAGGGCTCACAGGCTTTCTGTATGGGTGGATGGGAGAAGAACTCACAGGCTGCACAGTTTTTTCTGAAGATGATGATGAGGCCTCTGTGATGTCTGTGCGCAAACAGTTACACTATTAAAGGGGTTGTCCCGCGCCGAAACGGGTTTTGTTTTTTTTCAACCCCCCCCCCCCCCCCCGTTCGGCGCGAGACAACCCCGATGCAGGGACTTAAAAAAAAAAACAGCACAGCGCTTACCTGAATCCCCGCGCTCCGGTGACTTCTATACTTACCGGTTGAAGATGGCCGCCGGGATCTTCTTCCTCCGTGGACCGCAGCTCTTCTGTGCGGTCCATTGCCGATTCCAGCCTCCTGATTGGCTGGAATCGGCACGTGACGGGGCGGAGCTACACGGAGCTACACGGAGCCCCATTGAGAAGAGAAGAAGACCCGGACTGCGCAAGCGCGTCTAATTTGGCCATTAGACGGCGAAAATTAGACGGCAACCATGGAGACGAGGACGCCAGCAATGGAGCAGGTAAGTGAAAAACTTTTTATAACTTCTGTATGGCTCATAATTAATGCACAATGTACATTACAAAGTGCATTATTATGGCCATACAGAAGTGTATAGACCCACTTGCTGCCGCGGGACAACCCCTTTAAGTGTTTGTTTACACAGCAGAATTAACAGTGGAAAAAACACATGCAAATTCCACCTCTAAGATCCGCATGTTTTTGATGCAGGTATTTGCGTAGATCTGCATATGGAATTTGCCCTATCAATGGTCAAAATCTGCGTGCGGAATTTAGAAACAGGAACCCTCTGTTCGCTTCTTCTATCAAGAAGTGGTATGTCGCTTCTTTTTAGTTTCCGCATCACATCTCCTTCAAAATTACGCATGCAGATTTTGCCCATCGATGCAGATTTTAGAGGCGGGATTAACGTGGAATGTGAACATACCCTTAATAAGTTCTCCATATTACACATATATAATAAGAGCTTATATTACCGATCATAGTACATTACATGCAGAGACATACAAACTTTGCCCTTCAGTTCCAGAACAACCTTGGCCCGGTGGAGAATGTTACTACAGGTTATCAGCACAGCAAAAAAAGCCAATCTGTAAACCTGAGAACTGGAGACGTCACTCTGACTGACTGAATCGAGCCGCACAACAGCACCTCTCAACCACTAATATCATTTGAACTATTAGACCCTCCGGGAATTGATGCTGTAAAGCTGCATATTCAAGAACACTTAGCTGCAAGCAATAGCGGAAACGGAGGGTCAGACTGGGTGGTCTGTTGCTGAGACATCTGTGAAATGTCTGTGTAGGGTTAAATCAGCAGCCAAAAAGCCACATCAATGAAGACCCCTGAATCAGTGGTTGGGGGTGCTGTTTGGAGGAGAGACATGTACTGACTCATATCTATTACAGAACCTGAGATCCACGGGGGCTGGCTTATTTCCACTCTCAGAATCCTGCCATTGGTGCTTGATGGGACATAGGCCATACCCCAACAAGGTCCTATGTGCCCCCAAATTACTGATTGCCACCTCTGAATGATTTACTGTGAGACCAGTCAGCTACCTGGATTCTGCTTATTGGCTAGATATGGACCCTCCCGGCTCTCCAGCAGCCAAAATGTCCACACTTATCGGGCCCTATGGGGTCTGTATAGAGCGCCAGAACTGACTAATAAAGGTTAAGACTAGAGATGAGCGAGTGTACTCGCTAAGGCAAACTACTCGAGTGAGTAGTGCCTTATGCGAGTACCTGCCCGCTCGTCTCTAAAGATTCAGGTGCCGGCGGGGGAGAGCGGAGAGCTCATCTCTAGTTAAGACTTTATTACAAAAAATAACAGTGCTTACAAAAAGTATAAACAACAAGGTAATATGCAAAGGAAGGAACATAAAGTATGTACAAGGGATAATGAAACTCAAAGACATAAAAAATACAAATACCAGTTCCTACGGAGTAGATCAGTGCGAAGCTGGTTTGCAAGAGGAGACATTGGGGGATAGATGGTTCCTTGTATACACGTAAAGCCCGCTGATAATCTGACAATTTATCTTTGGTCCGTGGTGTCCTCTCGCTATGTCTCAGCCAGACCCATAACCCTCCTCCTGACAATGTGATAAGGGTAGCCTGAGTACATGCATGGAGGTAGGAAAGGGGTGCAGCAAACCTAGTCTGGGTTAGATCCCCAGGGTCCAGAAACCTCAAAGAGCTGAAGAGAGAAAAGTGTGAACGTGTATGAAACAGTTTTTTACTAGGGAGGCGATGCCAACCAGATAGATCCACCAATTGGTGGTTAATGGGAGTGAGTGGAGAGACAATACTGGTGTTTAGGCACTGTTCTCCAATGAATTCCGACAGACTTTCGACATACAATTATCCAGGGGTAAGCCCCTTCATCAGTCAGGCTGAGTAAGACATCACTCTTGGGGCTGCAGGATAAACCCAAAAGCGCTGGTGGTACCAGAAGGTGTGATTTTAGGATAAGCCTGAGGAAGAAGCCTGCGTAGGTTAGAAAGCTCGCTATTACATCATGTATTTTTGTTAGCCATTAAAAGGTATTACATCTACAAGATTACTTGGTTTCTCTTACTGAGAACAATCACACTTTGTTCTCCTGACTAACACCGTACCAAACTTTTTTTGTTCTATATACACCAAACATGGGTGTCATATCATAATTGGTTGAGAAGATATTGCGTTTTGGGGGTTTCCAGTGTTCAATGATTCAGCCGTTTGAAAAGCGTCTGGATTCCCTGAGCACAACCATATAACTGACGGTACCCAGAATATAGATTATTCCAGGAGAATCTTAAATTATAATATTTCCTTTGAACTGTAAACGCCTTCATGTCTTTGCTGACATTGGAGCCAGGGAGGCTGCCCCCCAGCTATGGCAGTGGCATGGGTCACTTTAAAAATTCTTTTCAGGATCCTGGCTGCTGGTTTACCCCAAAACAACAGAACTGGTTTTAGACAATGAGCAGGAATCCACCCATCAGAATCTCCTGTGACCACTGGTAAGGTCCTTAGCAGGGGACAAGGAGACCACACCAATGTTAATGACGTATCCAGTACTGTAAGGGCCCTTTTACACGGGCCAGTAAGTCATCCAGATTTCTGCATCTAACAAGAATCTGTACGGTCTGCAAATCATGTCCTATGAGGACCGGTTAAAGGACCTGGGAATGTCTAGCTTGCAAAAAAGAAGGCTGAGAGGAGACTTAATAGCCGTCCACAAATATCTGAAGGGCCGTCACACTGCAGAGGGATCAGCCCTATTCTCATTTGCACAAGGAAAGACTAGAAGCAATGGGATGAATCTGAAAGGGAGGAGGCACAGATTAGATATTAGAAAGAAACTTTCTGACTGTGAGCGTGATCAATGAGTGGAACAGGTTACCACGGGAGGTGGTGAGCTCTTCTTCAGTGGAAGTGTTCAAACAAAGGCTGAACAAATATCTGTCTGGGATGATTTGGTGATCCTGCATTGAAGAGGGGGTTGGACCCGATGACCCTGGAGGTCCCTTCCAACTCTACCATTCTATGATTATCGTTCAGTGTGAATGCATGCCCTGACTGAACGATGAACAATAATTTGTTCACTTCTCATTCGTTCAGTTTCTGCATGCAACGATCCCCGCCCGCTCCACCTCCATTCACTGAGTGATGATCCTGGCTGTGTGAAAGTACAGGCACGATCATCGCTGGAATGACCTGTTGGGTATCTGCGCCCGACAGGTTGTCCCATGTAAAAGGACCCTAACAAAAAGGGAGGATGGGATCAAAGACCTCTATTCAGTATGTACCAATGAACTAATGAATATAGAGGAACTGGCTGGACAGGATATGCAAATGTGATAATCTCTGACTTTCATCACAGGATAAGCAAAAGTAATGTATCATACTTCCATGACAGACTGGAGGCGGATACAGGAATAGAATTTTTTCATAACACACAGTGATACTCGGGGTAACAGAACTATAGCCAACTGGGGTACAGGGCAGTGACACGATGATACTTGGGGTACAGAACGTAACTTGAAGCCCCTGGGCCCCAATGCAAAACCTGTAACAGGGCCCCCAACTACAATGCTTTATTCATGGTACTGGGATATCTATATGGAGAAGAGAGGACTTATGGGCCCCCTAAGGCTCCTGGGCCCGGGTGCAACCGCATCCCCTGCATCCTCTATAGTTACGCCAGTGGTACAGAATAATGACACACTGACACTTGGGGTGCAGAAAATTGACACACTGACACTTGGGGTACAGGGCAGTGACATGATGATACTTGAGGTATAGAATAATAACACACTGACACTTGTGGTACAGGGCAGTGACAGAATGATATTTGGGGTACAGAATAATGACACACGGACACTTGGGGTACAGGGCAGTGACAATGATATTTGAGGTACAGAATAATAACACACTGATACTTGGGGTACAGGGCAGTGACACAATGATATTTGGGGTACAGAATAATAACACACTGACACTTGGGGTACAGGGCAGTGACACAATGATATTTGGGGTACAGAATAATAACACACTGACACTTGGGGTACAGAATAATAACACACTGACACTTGGGGTGCAGAATATTGACACACTGACACTTGGGGTACAGAATAATGACACACTGACACTTCAGGTGCAGAATATTGACACACTGACACTTGGGGTACAGGGCAGTGACACGATGATACTTGGGGTACAGGGCAATGACACAATGATATTTGGGCTACAGAATATTGACACACTGACACTTGGGGTACAGGGCAGTGACACAATGATATTTGGGGTACAGAATAATAACACACTGACACTTGGGGTACAGAATATTGACACACTGACACTTGGGGTACAGGACAATGACACACTGACACTTGGGGTACAGGACAATGACACACTGACACTTGGGGTACAGAATATTGACACACTGACACTTGGGGTACAGGACAATGACACACTGACACTTGGGGTACAGTCCTCTCTCTATGTAAATTGCTTTTTTCACCAGTGCTGACTCTTTGTGTAATGAAATCTGGGATTCTTTTGTGTATTCGGTTTTATCTTCACATTTGGGGGTGTAGTACAGCGAATTACCGTGAACTGTTTCCTCTGACATGGCGCAGTCTCCAATGGATATAAGCGCTTGAGTCGCGCTTTTCCTGTCAACTCTTCTCTAGGAAAGCTGGGTGACACCCAATGTTACTGCAATTACAGCCCTGTTTGTGTTATCCGGCTTTTCCACTGTCCTTGATGAAGAATGCACACAGCTAAATATGTGATAGTGGTAGAAAGCCAGGAGGCGACTGCAATCTATATGATGTGGAGCATGAAGTTCGCTGTACAGGGTCGGCCATGGAAAATTAGCCCAGCATTGCACTTTTATGAAAAGTGTCTAAAAGAAAATCTTCACTGCTCTTAGCAAACGATCACACTGCAGCCTTCATTTTACCTTTGCAGTATAGGAAATGAAAGCTGTGCTGTGATTGGTTGCGATGGACAACAAAGACCGATTTTCTTAAGAGGACAGCTTTCATTAGAGTGTTGTGTAGGGTACTTTTCCGTGGGCCTTCCTGTAGATGCTATGGTGATGATGAGTGAGTGTAGTTACATAATGCATACACATGATGGCTAGGGATGTCACATATGTCACTGAAAAATACCAACCAAAGTAAAAGGGGGTGTGGCTAGGACGTGGCCTATCACAATGTATGTATTCCAGTGGCCCCATTAGTAATAGTGACCCCCTTCAGTGGCCCCAGTTGTAATAATACCCCCATTAGTGTCCATATCGGTAACAGACCCCCCAGAAAACATTATGCACAACATAAAATTTGCTGTAAAAAATAATTTCTGCCACAATTTTTAGTTTTGTTTATTTTTTACACAGGACAAATATCAGACGCTTCAGCTCTAGTTTTCTGATATAGACATAGTTACATGAAAAAATTCTATCTGCCTGCCGCCACCAATAAGGAGCCCTGGTGCTTACTGCATACATTAAGTAGGTTGTATAACACTACTCAGTCAGCTCCTGAGCTCCCTCTAGTGGTGGCTGTAGGCAGTAAGAATCTTATTTTCACGTATGTGTATGGCCTCATGTCCATAGGCGGGTCAAATACCGCTTGTCCCACAGCGGAATCTGACCCTGCCCACAGTCAGTGACCCTGCGTACCTGTCCGGGTCTTCATTCTTCCCTACTGCGGATGTGTGCAGAAGTGCCGGCCAGTGCATTGACGCATATGCGCAGTAGAGTTTTGGTTTATTTTTCCTGCCTTGCCACGGAATCTGCGGCCCGTCCACAATTCAATTGCAGACGGGCCGCAGATCGAACGACTTCCATTGACTTTAATGGAAGTCGTCCGCACAGAATCCGCACTAAAACGGAGCATGCTGCGATTTCTATGGACACTCATGTTTCTCCTGCAGCCTCCCTGCCCCCCTGCTGGCTGCTCTGTGAGAGAGCCAGCAATACTAGCTCCCGTGCAGCAACAGCACAGTAGCGAGTGTATGCGGGGACGGGTGTCGGGCATGGTTTGCTCGACATTCATCCCGTCTAAATGGACCTTAGGTCTATGTAGGGCATTTAGATCCCTGTATCAGAAATCTTCCAGAAGCTGTGCCCGCTATAACAATATTCACAATGTTCAATCTATTGAAAACCAAAACGTTGCTCGTCATTCCCCTGCAGGCCGTGTGAGATCTCTGTTGACGAAACCTGTATCTTAGCTGCATAAACCCGTAAAACTCTAAGATGAACCTGTTTTTCTTTACCAGTATTGTCTTCAGTTGTCAGCTGCCTGTTTTAGACCGAGGCTCTATAGAATCAGCCAGAGGTTACTTCTTGGTGCACAATAAAGCGTGAGGTGACATGTGGTAAAAACAACAAGATACTTTTCATTGTCACCATGCTGGCACTGTATGTGGATAAAGATTATGGAGGTTACTATCCTGCCACTCTGTAGTTATATTCTTGTACACAGGGGGCAGTATTATAGTAGTTATATTCTTGTACATTGGGGGCAGTATTATAGTAGTTATATTCTTGTACATAGGGGGCAGTATTATAGTAGTTATATTAGTGTACATAGGGAGCAGTATTATAGTAGTTATATTCTTGTACATAGGGAGCAGTATTATAGTAGTTATATTCTTGTACATAGGGGGCAGTATTATAGTAGTTATATTCTTGTACATTGGGGGCAGTATTATAGTAGTTATATTCTTGTACATAGGAGCAGTATTATAGTAGTTATATTCTTGTACATAGGGGAACAGTATTATAGTAGTTATATTCTTGTACAAACGAGCAGCATTATAGTAGTTATATTAGTGTACATAGCGAGCAGTATTATAGTAGTTATATTCTTGTACATAGGGAGCAGTATTATAGTAGTTATATTCTTGTACATAGGGGGCAGTATTATAGTAGTTATATTCTTGTACATAGGGGGCAGTATTATAGTAGCTATATTCTTGTACATATGTGGTAGTATTATAGTAGTTATATTCTTGTACATAGGGGCAGTATTATAGTAGTTATATTCTTGAACATAGGAGGCAGTATTATAGTAGTTATATTCTTGTACATAGGGGCAGTATTATAGTAGTTATATTCTTGTACATAGGGCCAATATTATAGTAGTTATCTTCTTGTACATAGGAGGCAGTATTATAGTAGTTATATTCTTCTACATAGGGGGCAGTATTATAGCAGTTATATTCTTGTACATAGGAGGCAGTATTATAGTAGTTATATTCTTGTACATAGGGGCAGTATTATAGTAGTTATATTCTTGTACATTGGGGGCAGTATTATTGTAGTTATATTCCTGTACATAGGGGGCAGTATTATAGTAGTTATATTCTTGTATATAGGGGGCAGTATTATAGTAGTTATATTCTTGTACATACGAGCAGTATTATAGTAGTTATATTCTTGTACATTGGGGGCAGTATTATAGTAGTTATATTCTTGTACATAGGAGGCAGTATTATAGTAGTTATATTCTTGTACATTGGGGACAGTATTATAGTAGTTATATTCTTGTACATAGGTGGCAGTATTATAGTAGTTATATTCTTGTACATTGGGGACAGTATTATAGTAGTTATATTCTTGTACATAGGGGGCAGTATTATAGGAGTTACTGTATATTCTTGTACGTAGGGGGCAGTATTATAGTAGTTATATTCTTGTACATAGGAGGCAGTATTATAGTAGTTATATTCTTGTACATTGGGGACAGTATTATAGTAGTTATATTCTTGTACATAGGGGGCAGTATTATAGTAGTTATATTCTTGTACATAGGAGCAGGATTATATTAGTTATATTCTTGTACATAGGAGCAGTATTATAGTAGTTATATTCTTGTACATAGGGTGCAGTATTATAGTAGTTATATTCTTGTACATAGGGGGCAGTATTATAGTAGTTATATTCTTGTACATAGGGGCAGTATTATAGTAGTTATATTCTTGTACATAGGAGGCAGTATTATAGTAGTTATATTCTTGTACATAGGAGCAGTATTATAGTAGTTATATTCTTGTACATTGGTGGGACGGTATTTTAGTAGTTGTATTCTTATGAAGTTAATAATAGTTAATCTGCACACACTTTCTTGTTATTGAGAAGGGAGCGATAGCTTGCAGCATGGATTTTAATATGTCCCATACCGTGTGTGAATATATATATATATATAATGTGTGTGTGTGTATAAAAAATGGAGTTGTACAGGTGTTTATGCATCGGGCGGTATTGGCTGTGGGTTGTCTCTTTAAGATACACCTCACCTGTGCAGGCTCTGTGGGTGTGATTACAGGAACACACTCTCAGGTTTGGCAGTGCTGCCCTCTTGTATCCTGTGCACTAGGAAGTCAAATCACAACATAAGGGTTCCTCAACCAAGCAGTGACCAGGATCAGGTTGAGGATCACACCTAGGAGTTCTGTGGACCCTCCTGCTCTGCAGACCAGGTAGGTGGTTTTGCATGTATTATGTTACAGGTTGCTGACTGTATTACAGTTTTATTCTCCGTCAGTTTATCAGTCAGTACTCTGCACCTGGAGGTGAGACTCTACCATGTGACACCTGCGGGTCACTGTGGGTGTGAGGGAGTGCCCCTGCCCATCCAGCTTGTAAGGCTTGTACTGCGGGTTTGATACAGGCTCTGCCAGTTGTTGGGTGTCCTGGGTGCTATTTTAGTGCACAGGGTTACGTTGCATAAAAATGTTCAGTTTCATTGATTGACTAAATATATTTACGCTCACGTGCAGCTGATGGGTTTTGTTGCTGAGTTGCAGCAGATTTCACCCCTTTAATTGACTGGGTGAAATCAATAGCCAATCCGTGAAAAATTGTTCGTATTTGGATTGCGGTTTTGTGCGGATTTCTTGTGGATTCTTTTCCCCTGTAGAAAATCTACAGTAATTCAGCTGTGTGAACAAACCCTTAGATTGTAATATGTCTTTTTTTTTTTTTTTTTTTTTTAATATCGCGCAAAAGACAGTAGGAGTTTCTAATGTTAAAAACGTATTGCATGAAAATTGCAAGCTCATACGATAGAACAGAGGCTCCATCGGGAGACATGGGCGATAACAAGTAAAACGTTGAAAGATAGGACTTGCTGCGATTTTTCAAATCTCGCAACATCGTGGATGTGAATGAAACCATTGAAAAGCATGGGTCTAATAATTCTATGTTTTCACTCGCTCTCGCATTGCCTGATTTGTATCGCCGGTGTGAAGGCACCCTGAGGGTCGGTTCATGTGGTGAAATCGCTGCAGAAATTACCGCAGTTAACGCTGCCTGAAATGGCATCAAAATCTGCAGCCTCATGCCACAGTCTTTGGCGCAGATTCGCACCCAGAACGTCCTTTGTCAACTGGCAGAATCCATGTGTGAAATTCCAACATGTAAACAAGCATTTGTCAAGAAGGGACATGTCGCGTATTGATGTGGAAACTTACGCAGATGCGACTTCCTGTGTCACAGTTCCACATGTGGCTTTTGTCCACTGATCAGGCAGATTCCACGTACAGATTCGCGTCATAAACCGCTGTAGACGGTCGTGGATATTGAGGTTTTTCTGAGGTGGAATTCCCTGTGTGAACATACACTGAGGACACCTTACCATGTAGTGCGTTTTGGTGCGAATTGGCTCTATTTGGTACAGATTTTGATGCGTTTTTTTGCTGGGTTTCTATATAAGTTTTCACTGTTTCAATTGTGTTTTGGTTTTTTTATGCATATTATGGTGCGTATTTTCTGCTGCAGAGAAGCCACATCAGTTCCGCTGTGTGTGAACGCACCCTCATGTACTCCTTCCTCCACTTAGGCCGGTTTCACACAGATGAGAATCCCTCATGAATACGAACCCCTTTCTTTTAAATAACGTTATATACGTGAGCGATTTCCCTCTTCCCCTTTACTCCTATCTTATCGCGTTTCTTGGAAAACATCGCCCATTGATTTCAGTGGGGCTGTTAATGCCTCTCCTGGCTCTCCCGTTTGATATGTACATGAGTGCGATGTGAGGTTTCGCATTGAAATCAACTGAAACCCTTCCAATCCTCTATCGCATGTGAAACTCGTGCTAGAGGATCAGAACGACACAGATATGATGTGTTTTGCCTGAAAAACACTGCACATCCGCAGATTAATCGCACATTCGCGAGCGCGATATTAGGCCCAGTTTCACATGGGCCCCCTGCACACGGGCGGAAGTTCCGCTGCAGGAGTTCCCGCAGAATTTCTGCACGTGGAAGCTGCCATAGGATTGCATTAAAAAAAACCCGCAAGCCTAGGCAGACTGCTGCGATTTGTCCGGGTGAAAACACACGCTAAAAACAAATCGCCGCATGTTCTGTTTCTGTGTGAGGCCCGCACAGAAACGTCACTGGTGATGGTCTAGCTCCTCTTTGTGCACGCATCGGCTGTCACAAAGATGTCAGTAGTGGGTAAGCCGCAGGCCTCTGCAGGGGCACAGGTCCGCATCCCGCTGCCAGAATTCTCGCAGCGGGGTCCGACCCAGCCGTCTGCAGGCGGCCATAGACTTAGAAGAGGACAGGAGGGAAAAACTGATATGATTAGGAAAAAACTCAACAACTTTCAATATTTTTATATGCTGCCAATGAATAAGACCTCAGTTGTATACCGTCGGAGGCTGTAAACCCACCCTGATGGAATGTGAACGTTGGGAAACTCTTTCCGATCCTCTAAAACGTCTGAAAGCCGCGCCGGAGTATCACTACTTTAATAATGTGATGGGAGGTGTTTTTCAAATAAAATCCCACATTGGCGAGTGTAATATTGAGTCAAGTTTCTCGGCCCGATATCGCGCTTTCCTGTGTATAGCTAGCCTAAGGGATTCATTTAATTGTAGCCAATCTTGTGTTAATGGAACACAGCAGCACAAATCGCTCTCCTATTCCGATAGTTTGTTACAATGTATCAGACCGGAGTCTGAAAACGGTCCAAAATTGAAAGTCTGTCTTATAAACTTGCAGAAGTCTCTTGTATAATGTACAGCAGTATTTACATAGAATGGGAATCCCCTATAACGTCTTGTCAGCTCCTCCTCCCGCTTCTTGTACAGCCAATGTTTCTGTAGGACGTCTTGTTGGGTCTTCCGGCTTCTCCCTTTTGCCACCATCCATTTCGTTGTTTTTCTCCTTTTCTCCTCTCCTGAGTTGAACTGTCTTCTTCGATGATCTTGGTTGTCATATTTTTGGGAAGAGATGAGGTTTTAAAGGGGTTGTACCACAAGTGGCTTATCACCTATCACTACTGAGACTTCCATCTACCAGGTTTTGTGTCCCCCCATCTCCAGACTCCCTGCACTCGTTGCAGTGAAGAGCAGACTGAATGGAGTCACGGCCAGAAACTGCTGAGGAGAAGCGCTCAGCTATTGGATCAGTCCGATTAAAATTCAAATGCAGCTTTTACAATGGAGGAAGAATAAAGGATATATTTTATTGCATCTTTGCGTGCTGCCACGACTTTTCCTTCTCTGCGATTTATCTGGAATTTTTTAAAATCCAAATACCCTTCAGCTGAAAGAGAACGATGAGCGACGGCATAACGAAAACTGCACCATGTCAGTGCAGTTACACACAACGATTATCTCTCAAAAGATGGCTTTTGAGCGCTAATCGTTGTCTAAATGGACCTTAAAGGGGTTGTCCCGAGGCAGCAAGTGGGTCTGTACACTTCTGCATGGCCATAATAATGCACTTTGTAATGTACATTGTGCATTAATTATGAGCCATGCAGAAGTTATAAAAAGTTTTATACTTACCTGTTCCGTTGCTGGCGTCCTCGTCTCCATGGTGCCGACTAATTTTCGCCCTCCGATGGCCAAATTAGCCGCGCTTGCGCAGTCCGGGTCTTCTGCAGTCTTCTATGGGGCTCCGTGTAGCTCCGTGTAGCTCCGCCCCGTCACGTGCCGATTCCAGCCAATCAGGAGGCTGGAATCGGCAGTGGACCGCACAGAAGAGCTGCGGTCCACGGAGGAAGAGGCCATCTTCAGCGGTGAGTAGAGAAGTCACCGGAGCGCGGGGATTCAGGTAAGCGCTCCGGTGAGCTTTCTTTACCTCCCTGCATCGGGGTTGTCTCGCGCCGAACGGGGGGGGGGGTTGAAAAAAAAAAAACCCGTTTCGGCGCGGGACAACCCCTTTAAGTTAATCGTGGTACAACCTCTTTAAAGTAATGTATTACCTAGTTTATTTATTTATTACTTTTTTGATTGTAGAATTTTTTTTCCCCCTTTTTAATTCTAATGTCTGTACATGACTGTGGGCGGCCATCTAGCCTGAGCTACTACTAACAGCATTAAGAGAATGCTTTGCAGCAGCTACATGGGCCTATAGACTAGTTTGACTTCTGTAGGAGAGTGTTGTGAGCGTGCTCTGTGGCCTGTCCAGAGAGGTGTGTGTGTGTGTGTGTTCATTCATTGTAATCCAGTCTGTGATAAAAATAATGAGAAGTTTTCTGCATAAAACAGGAAGTGTCAGACTATTGAGTCCTCTCCCATGTCGTGTCAGGACCTGGTGGCTGCATTCCTCTCATTTACAAACATTTGCAGCTGTTTTTATCTTCTACCAAAGCATGAAAACATTGTGCAATGGCTGGCCTCGGGCCCGGTCACTGTGCACACATGTACTATCGATGACATATCCTCAGGATGGGTCATCAATAGTTGATTGGCTGTGGCCTGCCTCTCGGGACCCCAGCGGATCGGGCACCTGCTGTCAGTGCCACAATACACAGGGTTTGAAGCGGAAGCAGATGGCTCCTCTCCTGTATAGTGGCCGGTGCTTGTAATTGCAGGCGCAGCTTTCTGTGATTCTGGAGCCGGTAGAAAGGCTTTCTCTTTGACTGCAGATATTTTTTAGACTTCCGTCAGATGTAGGGACACATTTAATAAGCGGTTTACATCAGGTTTCTGGCATAGAAATCTCTCACGTTTTTGTGCACACCATGTTGTGCTCCAAAATATGCGTCTTTTCACCAACCCTGGCGCTTTCTATTAAAAAGTGGGCAGGGCTCTGCTCATGGTGGGTCAAATTTACTACAGTTTACACCAGAAATGATAGCAATCTATGTGACATAGATTATATATTTCATGTAGGGATGGCCAAAAATTGTCAAATGTATTAACCCTATCCAATCCACTGTCTGATGTCTTCCTACATTCTGATTGAAGCCTGTGCAGCTCTGATGTCCGAAGACGTTCGGCAGGGTATTCTTACTGTATATTACTGGCCGCTCTGTTGTCGGGGGGGGGGGGGGGGGGGGGGGGCTCTCCGGAATGTCACATACTGCAGTACTGGCTCTAGCCAGCAGATGGCGCCATTGTATAATGGCAAAAAGAGAAAAACCCCTAGGAAACCCTGAATCCAAAACTGGATTGCAAAGGGTTAAAGGCTTACTCACATGGGCATATTTTTCATACAGTGCTAAAAGCCCATTGATTTATATAGGGGCACTCACGTGTGCACGTGTTTGTCTTTTTTAACTTTGTGGGGAAAAAAAGCATTATGTTCTGTTTTGGTGTAATATGCACTAATATAGGCAATAGGGATTTAACATACGCAGCAATGAAAAATATGCGCGTTATTCGTGGGACGCATACACCTGATTTGGGGGGGGGGAGCTTTAGCCTTACGTTTGACGCATGTCATGCCAGTGCAAGCTTTAAACAGATCCGTGGATAAAAACACACACACACACACACGCTGAGATTTTGGGGGGGAAAGTCATGGACCCCAAAAGCTTAGCAAAAGTGAGGAAAGATCGCTGCTACACAAATCCTGCAATGTTTGTAGGGCTTTTTATATTTTACTGGTGGCCTATACAGGGCTCCAAGTGGCAACCAAAATGCTTGCCAATGTCCCAATAATTTGCAAATGGCGACAAGAATTTACCACCGAGAATTGTCTCCATACAGAGAATCTGCTGCACCCTGCATTGTCTCTGCCCCCTCCTCTGGGCTCCCTTTAGGTACAGGCTAAGGACCCTTTTACACAGGTCGGTCTGTCGAGTGCAGATGCCCAACAGGTCATCCCAGCAATGATTGTTCCTGTGCTTTTACACTGGAACGATCCTTGCTCTTTAAATGGAGGTGGAGCAGGCCGGGTATTTTTTTTCGGCCTGCTTACCTCTATTTACAGTAAACAGGCAGTCTTACATAGATGATGACGACTACCTGTTTGCATTGGCCGATTAGTCCTTCAGTTTTTATGTGTGCAGAAACTGAATGTCGGATGACAAGGGAACAATCATTTAGATTTTGCTGGGTACAGGAACGTGAACGATTTATCTGCCCGTATAAAAGGGCTGTGAGCTTAAAGGGGTTGTCCCGCGCCGAAACGGGTTTTTTTTTTTTTTCAACCCCCCCCCCCCCCCCCCCGTTCCTCCTGATTGGCTGGAATCGGCACGTGACGGGGCGGAGCTACACGGAGCCCCATAGAGAACAGGAGAAGACCTGGACTGCGCAAGCGCGGCTAATTTGGCCATCGGAGGGCGAAAATTAGTCGGCTCCATGGGAACGAGGACGCTAGCAACGGAGCAGGTAAGTATAAAACTTTTTATAACTTCTGTATGGCTCATAATTAATGCACGATGTACATTACAAAGTGCATTAATATGGCCATACAGAAGTGTATAGACCCACTTGCTGCCGCGGGACAACCCCTTTAAGGTGCCATGGAGGAGAGCGGGACTGGATGGCCCGGCGCCTGATGAAGTTCACACTGCACTTGGCTGAACTTTCTGTTAGAGCTAAAATCCAGTTTGTCTCATTAGAAGCTCAAGCTGTTTCCCTGTCCTTCCCCCATGCTTTACACTGTAGCTCTACTTCTGATTGGCTGCTGTGTATAAGCACAAAGGTCAATATTTGAGGAGTAGATTACCTCTGTGTCTACAGGCTGCTGAGATGTAAATCTGCTGCTGGTGACAGATATTTAGTGACAGTTCTAGGCTGTTGCTTCCAGTAAAATCAAGAGTAAGTCATTGCTTTGTTCTAAACTTTCAAGACTGCACTCCTTGGATGACACCTGAGAAAGGTGTTCTGTAACATGTAATCATTAGTACTCTACATGTTAACATTGATTTCACACTATTAACTTCCTGTTAACCTACCACAACGCTCCACCAGCAGAGCAAGCGCAGTACCGAGGATGTACCAGCAGGAGAGACGTGAAGAACAGTTTTAACCCTTTCCAATCCACTGTCTGACGTCTGAAGACATTATGATTTAAGGCTGTACAGCTCCGATCTTGGAAAACGTCCGTCAGGGTTCTCTTACTGTATATTGCCAGCCTCTCTGCTGTCGGAGCCTATCCAACGTGTCACCGCATGCAGTACTGGCTTTAGATAGCGCAGTTGTATAATGGCAGAAACAGAGTAAGCCCCCTAGGAAAACCAGGATACCAATTGGATTGGAAACGGTTAACTGTGCTAACACTGTATGAAACAAAATGTGATCTCAGTAAGACCATCAGATAACCTTGGAGATCTGATACATCTTAATGGCTAAGGGTATCGTTGTGTTCCAATGGAATGTATTTGCTCAGGCTTTCAGTGACTGAATGGTGGATTTTAAGTGAACCAAAATGCATCGTTCAAACGAAAAGTGCACCATGCCCGCGTTCCAATAGGTGGGCTAGAAACTATGTAATAAGTCACTACTGGTATCCTGTCTGTAGAGCATTGCCTTGTATCTGTGAGAAGTCCCTCTGTATAGTGTTGCCGTCTTAAATGTGGCCACTGATGGATAGGTCTGGTCATGTGCCAGTCCGTTGGTGGCTACCCTTGGGACAGCAATGCCTTGTGAGTGGGCAGCTCTGCTAACTGGACAAAACTATGTAAAAAGTCACTTATTAGTTTGTCACGTATGTAAGGGTGCATTCTCACATGGAAGTCAGGATGCAGTAAAAAAAACAGTACCAAAATCCACATCTATAAAACCGCGGGTGGTTGGTTTATATCTGTTCTTCTTTTTTTTTTTTATACTGCAGACTGCATGTAGTTTTGCTGCAGTTTTTTTTTTTGCGCAACTAAATTGCCCGGTGTAAATGCACCCCTAGGCTACTCTCACACAGGCCTCTCAGACATTTGTAACGCCGTGATTTTCTAGCGCTGGCTTATTCTTGTGCTTTTTAATGCATCTCATCCCAATGATGGTGTACGTTTTTTAAAAAGCGCCATCAAACGCCGTGACGTGTTCAAAAATCACGGTAAAAATGCAGCGATTCCGAGTGGTGTTTCCTGAGGGGTAATCTCTGTTAGCCTTTTTGGCACCCCTGCAAAATGATGTCTTTGTGCTGCCAGTGGGTGCAACCTGCCACTGAGGATGAAGGCGATGGAGTCTGCTGACTCGTCATGGCGTCTGATTCATATCCTCATTAGTAGGATTATTCATCATCTCCCCATGGAGCGTTCTGTTACATTCATCTGTATATTATGATGACGGCGTCCTAAACCTCCACTAATTATAATGATCTATGCTGAAGTACAATATATGCACTATATTATCACGACCAACAGCAGAGATTTAAAGGGAAGGAGCGGCCAAAAATCACCTCTAGAAAGGTCATGGATTCATGTCAGAAGTTCCCATTGGGGGTGGTGTAATATACAGAGCAGCAGCACCTGCATAGGGATGCTGTTATATACAAAAGGTGCATTAAAGAGTTTATTACTCTGCTGAAGTAACATTATTCTATACTGTAAGCTGCGGTGGTATCCAGTAGAATGAGTTTTGCCCAGCTGTCATGATCAGGATAGGAGTTCTGCAAGGTACAGGGAAATCGAGAGTGCGAAGTGATGGAAGAACGTCACATGGCTTAGGTGCTGCCGGGTAAATGGGTAAAGTGGGTCTTGTTTCTGCCCTCAGAGTTGGGGTGAAGCGTTGGTTACACATTGCTGAGTCTTGCTGTAAGTGTCCGGAGAGGGTGGTGCAGTGGAGTCAAGTAGTCTGTGGCTGGGCATTAGGTGCCAGACCTGAGACATATACCCACCTGGGAGAAGCTCCAGAAAGTACCCAAGAGTCCAGTGTGCAAGCAGATATGGAGTGGCATAAGGGCGTCCCTAGGGTGTGAGTCTGACATGTAAGAAGGGAGCCCAGGTCTGAGTTTGTGATAATCTGTTATGATTTCTATAGTTATGTAATTTGGATGGATGGTATAACTGGCCGTCATACATTACTTCAGTTTGTGTATTTTCTATGGGGTGTTGTATGCAACTTCCCATTGGCTGCAGAGGTCAGGTGGGAGATCTGGAGGACTTGAGATCGTACAGAGCTGCAACCTGGAGATCAACTCCAGTTGTGTACTGGGCCTTAAAGGGGTTGTCCCGCGCTCCGGTGACTTCTATACTTACCTGTGAAGATGGCCGCCGGAATCCTCTTCCTCCGTGGACCGCAGCTCTTCTGTGCGGTCCATTGCCGATTCCAGCCTCCTGATTGGCTGGAATCGGCACGTGACGGGGCGGAGCTACACGGAGCCTGCATTCTGCACGAGCGGCTCCGTTGAAGAGAGCAGAAGACCAGGACTGCGCAAGCGCGGCTAATTTGGCCATCGGAGGGCGAAAATTAGTCGGCACCATGGAGACGAGGACGCCAGCAACGGAGCAGGTAAGTAAAAAACTTTTTATAACTTCTGTATGGCTCATAATTAATGCACAATGTACATTACAAAGTGCATTAATATGGCCATACAGAAGTGTATAGACCCACTTGCTGCCGCGGGACAACCCCTTTAAGAGAGACTACATTGATGGAAGAGAGAGCTGGCAAAAGAGTGAGAATTTGGCTTGGGGAACCATGAAGGACATGTCATGGAGAATCTATGCCTGTTAGAGGGACAGTTACACAAGAAAGGTAGCTGGTGTCTTGAGAAGCGCAGCTCCGAAACACGCCAGAACGGACGTCGCTGAGAGAACAAAGCTGCAGTGGCTACAGCTAGAGAGACTGCTAGAAAGGATTCACATGGTCCTGTAGCTCTGTGAATCGGGGTACCCTCATCAGATGTCCAAAGATGAGTCTCCTACATTATGGTACTGAACACGCTGGAAATGTGTAAGTGAGGTAGGCCCTCAGATAAAGGCCTGATGGGTGCACATGGGTAGTGACCCAAATACAGGCTAGCTAGTTAAAATGCACAAGCTTAAGCCCACGTAGGAAAAACATATATTTATCCGCTTATTGGACAACCCTTGCATTACTTTCGGACTGTGTGCTGGCAATCGCCATTGCTAGGTTGAAATGTTGGGTGGTACTACCACATGTTCTGCAGCTGAAGTGTGTTGTGATCTGAGTGATTTGTGACAGATTGTTACTCCACTCACATTGATGTTAAGCATACTTCTAATTCGTCAGTTAGGTTGTCTAATGCTTCTTAATTACCACATATTGCTTATCTAGTAACAGAAGCTTCTACTGCCAACCTAATCTTCAAGTTTGAGTAAAAAAAACCCAAACCTTTATTTGGTAAGCCTTGTGTCTACATTGTACCCCGATTCCTGTATCGCCTGCCCCTACCATGACACGTGTACCCATGTGTGCCGCTGTCCTCGGAGAAGATGCCAGTGCTGCTAATCTAGAAAAAGCTTGAACAGTGCTGTAGTGGTATGTGGGCTGACTGCTTCAAATAGAAATTCTCTCTATAACCGGTGCAGGCTGCCCCAAGTGACCGCCACAACCTTAAGGAGCAGCCGATATCAGAAAGGTAAAGGTAATTGGGTATAAGGTGCAACTTGGGAACATATATGTGAATACACAACATACATTTTTGCTGAACTTCTGTCTGTTGGAAGCCTCCAAATGCTTATAAATGCTGGTTTTACAAGTCTTTCTCAGTATTTGCTGGGAATATGTTTCCAGGTTGTGCCTTATCCCCAATTTTCAACCTTTCTAGTATCGCTGCCAGCCCTGTAATGTATGACACTACCTTCTGGGCCTCTTTCACACTGGCCGCATCACCACTGAAAACCGTGTGAATGAAGAATAGCCGTGATCAAGTCCGGAGCTTCAGCTGCGTTTTCTCGTCCATTCTCACGGGCAGCGTATTGGCGAAAATATACGCTGCAGCACAGAAATCCCTTGGTCGGCATAAATCCTCGGAATGTCTTATAATATAGTGCCAGCTGTAATGGTTTTGCTGCGTTTGACACTGCTAATCTCTGTTTTCACACCTAGTAAAGGACAGTTGCAAGTTGGCAGGCCTTTTTGTCTTTCCACTGCAGCATCCCTGTATCCAGTCAAGGCTTTACATTACAAAGGCCATGACTTTAAATTTTACCCCTTTGGATGGGGGCACATTCATGTCAGGGGGTATGACAGCAGACATCGCTATTTGTAAAGGCTCATTTACGCACACACAGAATATATGCCGTCAGGGAAGCGCCAGATATAGGGTAAATTTGAAAAAGTCTCACCTGGCATAAACAGCTGGCGCCCTAGAGTTCCAGCCATCTCACCTGGAGATTATTTTTGGTGTGGTCCTATGCCCGATGGCATCCACTTATTCAGGGGAGAGCTGCAGGGATTACAGGAGTCCACCGAATGGAGGGTGCCGCCATACAAAGAAAGGAACATATTCAGTTATTAAAATCCTGTGCTCACAGGGCCCACTATTCACATGGAATAATATAATTGGTAGTACTTTCAAGTAATAATGACTGACTTTGGAGGAGGTGGATATGATGTCCACAAAGCCCCCTCCTGTTCCTAGTTGTCTCAACAGAAGTTAGGCGTCAGGTCACTGGGTTTAGATAAACCTCTTCTTTATTCAATGTGTTTTGGTGCTACAAGCACCTTTCTCAAGCCATAATAACACATACAAGTTGCAAGTGTATATATAGTATTTACCTGCTTCTGGATATCGCGGAAGCAGGTAAATACTATATATACTTGAAAGTATTACCAATTCTATTATTCCATATGAATGGTGGGCCCTGTGACCGCAGGATTTTTATAACTGAATATATTCATTTACACACACCTTTCAAAAGATTGAAAGATAGGCGATCGTTTTGCATAGAGTACTAATTGGAACTAATTGCTATTAGTGCTTTATTAGCTTCATTTACATGCAAATGAGCTGCTGGGAGGTCAGCAGGAGGTCCGTAATTGGCGCCATTGTTCAGCCATGGGCTCCCCATGGAGATTTCAGCACCATGTACAGTGGACACAGCCTGGTCCTGCTTATCAGTCAGCTGTTCGGCCTGCAGGGCTGAGGACAGCTGTAACAATGTTATCAGCTGTAATCCGCTCTCCCTGCAGTCCTGTTTATCAGCTGTTCTGCTGACCCACTGTTTTCAAGCAGAACTGAAAACCATTGTTTGTCAGAAAACTGAAAGATGGGCACATTTAAGCCCCACGTAGACAGAACAATTATCGCTCAAAAGCAGTCTTTTGAACAACAATCTTTGTGTCAAAATGTGCCCATCCTTCAGTTTTCTGCTGAACTTCTGCTTGAAAACCGCCAAAGTCACGGTATCCTCATTAGAAATCGCAGCGATATCGCACTGACCAGTGATGCAATATCGCTGATTATATATATAATCTCATATAAAAATTATAATTTTTTTCTTTCTTCCACCCTTCTTGCTGCGATGCCGTGTCGCCCGTGTGAACAAGGCATTAAGGAGAAATGATACCCTTGCTGACCCTTATTTCCTCCAGATACACCCACACAGGTGCTCCCTGATTAATTGGCAGACTTAAGCTCCATTTACACACGATTATTGCTCAAATTTAGTCTTTGAGCGATGATCGTTGTGTGGCGTGTAAATGCTACCATCATTTGCTTTTGGTCTGAACTGTGTGTTTTGTTTGTTTTTTCGTTTAAAATCCATCGTTCAGCCAGAGAGCTGATAACAGGGACAGCTGTGATTCTCCAAGGGAGCGCTGATTACATTGTATTCAGCTACAGTCCCGAGGCAGAACAAAGGGGCTGTATGCAGATAACAGACCACCTGCTTTTCTCTGCATACAGTGCCAGGAGGCTAATTGACATGCAAATGAAGCTAATAAGCTGTATAACTATGTTCCTGCCAAACCTCTCATATATTTATAATATCCACTCTCAGAACAACTAGTCAGTGGAATTGGGACTAATCGTTATAATGTAAAGGCATCCGCTGTTCGCTTGTGCAGCTCGGCGCTCCTCTTCACTATTCTATATTTGCAATTGCAAATTATAAACCATCCACCAGTAAGATGATGAAGCGGTCTTCTACTTCGGCCGCAGTTAACAAATGTAATGTAAGAATTTGTGGAGCGGAGGCGCAACTGCCCCACACTTTCACAATGAAGTCCTGAAGTGAGATCAGTGGGGCGACTACCAAACAGATGGATTGGCCTTGTGTATCATGAGGATTCCATGGCTGTTGCGTGTTATTTTTTTATTTTTTTCTTCCCTTTCCCCGAAAAATCAAAGGGGGTCACACGGATCACTCCTGATGGGGAAGACATTTTTGAAACAAAATGTTTTGCATTTGTTTCCATTAATACTGAATTTTATGTATCTGAGTGTCATTAAATGTGAGTTATGAGGGCTTTAAACTGAGAAGATCATTTATAATCGCCCTGTGTGTGTGTATATATATTATATAATTACTACTTAATTGCTCTTTACTGCTGCACTGTATGACGAGTATGATCTATAGATGCCACATGAGGCATGACGCTGGGTGGAATGTGGTCACAATATTCCTGATGCTTGATGACAGAACGTGATAATTACATTTCCAAGGAATTGTCGCAATATGTTTATTACAGACTAACCGGTTCTGCTTGTTGTTCAATGCTAAGAACGGGAGGCTTTAGCTGTATCTGCCAATATGATACCCAGTGAGCGCATATAGAGCTAGAATGCCCCTATCACCAGTGGTCTTTCCACATTCCTCCTATCCCTCCCATCACTATGCAGGATATGGACCTCTGCTAATTAGTGGTAATAAAGGGCAAATCGCAGACGGACCCTCATAGCAGAGTTGTTGCTAATTGGCCCTGATCTGGGCAGAGGATATTGGATGCAAAATATATTTATCTCTGTGGAGTAGGACCAACTGAATGACCCACATCTATGTTGTCACAGAGCCTAACTAAGAGGGAGTTCTGGCAGCTGCTGCAGCAGAGCTATGGAACTGAACTGGGTCTGAATAATGAGGAAATGGAAAATCTAACCATGCCACCAGAGGACGCGGCACCACCCAGGTAAGTGGACGCCTCATATGGACTGCAATGGATTTGATGACTTGAGTCCAACAAGATGGTAGGTAGGTAGATAGATACTATAGGCTATGATGGTGTATGTATTATATATTCACCCCAGTTCCACGCTGCGTGCCAGTGAATTTCACAAGTAGTCTAAAAATCTGACTATTTTTTTTCAGACTGCCATGTGCATGCTCTCCCATAGAGGAAGAAGAGGAGTAGAATGCATGGGAGGACTGAAAAGTCAGATTTTCATGCCACCAGAGAGAACGGGGGATTGTTAAAAAAAAAAAACAATGCTCGCCATAACTTTCCTAAACAGGACTATAGCTAACTTAGTTTATGGTTCTGTCCAGAGTTGACGGGTTCCCTTTTAAATGTGAAACCATGTGACATGTTATACCCATCCCAGTAACACCCCTGCCTAGATAGGCTCCGCCTCTTGTTCTCATTCAAGGAACATTCCCTTGAAGAATGACTGTTGGCAGGTAATCTACATTCCCAAATGTGTGGAGTCATGACCTGGGTGCTTTCCAGGCTTGGGAGGCTGGATCAGACAGGTGTAATTAGGCGTACAGCTATAATTATAATGAATTAAGCCAGAAATATACCAGCTGCGTGTCTGTATCACTCCGTCTTCTGCCGTGTAGGACTTCAGGGAAGCCGGCCACCGAAGACTGTACTGAGAAGTTTGAAAAGACCCCCAAGGGTGGATATCTTACCAGAGATGTTGTATCCCAGACAGAGACTGATTCATTGAACCTTCTGCAGATGGTAAGATGTTCTGTGGGTACCTGACAGGGAGGTGGATCCTTGGCATAGGGTGTTCGAGAACACAGTGCTCTCTTGGTGTACGTTGGGTTGCAGAAACTGGCATTCTGTGCCAGGCCAGGTGGGACTGTAGGGCTCTTGACAGATGGGCTGCTGTTTCCCTTTGGGAACTGAGAACAGTGGTATATGAAGGGGAGTATAGTGAGGCCCTGGTATATCCTATACGTTATAAAAATCTGATGCCATCATGCATACTATACGCAACCTATACACACTCCTATATACAGTTTTGGGCACATGAAATCCCCAGTACAGCACTGGCTCAGGCTTTCACTGCTGTGTCCTATATAGTGTATAGCTATAAGCCGTTACTACTGTATCAGGAGATTTTCTAGAATTTGGGATCCACACGGCAAAGTCAGAATTGCCTACCACCAAATTTATGTCGGTGAAAGGGTAAAACAAAAGCCACATAGGAGTGCAGTTTACCAAAACTGGGGCATATTGGAGAAAATGCACAGTGGTGTCAGAGTAGTAGGTAAATTGAACTTTTAGTACAGTAAGTTATGCTTCAGATGACAGCAGTCTGTAGAACTTTCCACTGTTGATTACCCCTCTTGGGTTGTTTTTTTTTTTTTTTAGATAACAAGCCAGACCCCGTCCGAAGAGGGTCAGGGGGAAAAGGTGGTTGGGAGAAGCCCCCTCCTCGCCTCAATCAGAAACAACAGCCTCCGATCGCACATCGGGACGCCATCTCTGACTCTAGACCTAAATGGAAATGAAAACCAGCAGGTGGACAATAGTACTGGCTCAGACTCTTCAGGGGAAGGTAGGGGGCCATGGATGGGCCATGGGTCTGTCATTGGAATCAAATGATATGTAACAAGGCCAGACTTACACTTGTCTTCACTAGTTTTACATTCTACTATAGAATAGGTTGTAATATTTTATCAATTTCCTGCTGCTACATGCCCATCCAGAATATAAGTGTGACCAAATGGACCAACCCTCGTGCTCCCGCATTCGGCAGGAAGAAGTGGCCATGTCACTGCAGTATTTAGCACTCTCACTTATAGAACTGTGGTCGGTATTTGCAATGTGCACTGAATGGACACTTTCATTGGAGAACCCCTTCTGGCCCTCAAAACTGCATATATTCATTGTGGTGTCCATTCACAGGTATTGGAGGACTCGGTGTGCCAAGTAAGCATTTCCCACACTATTGCTCCATTTCGACTAGCCTAAACTGAGATTTGACAGGAAGGGTTCATTGATTCATTCTGCTTGTTCCAAATTCTGAATTCCATCACAAATGGTGTAACAGAAATCTGTATTCTAACCAGACTTCTTTTTCACTGCTCAATGCTACAATTTTTGTTCTGCTTTGTTCACCAGTCTCACTTTCTGTTGCTCTTTGACAGCAATGGTGCTGGGAGTGGTCCTCTGTTGTTTTAGCCCATCTGTGCTAAGGAATAGTGAAATGTGCCTTCAGACATTTGGAGCACCAGCGTTGTATTCAGTTGTGATTTTGCTTGCCTGTATACTGTTTGTGAGTGTTCTGTATCAGAATATTTTCCAGCGGGATCTGGGGTATTCTGTAGCCTCCTGATTGCAAACTCTGGTATATGCATGCATAAAAGAATTCAGACTGAGACAAGTTTGAAAACTAGAGAGCTCTGGGAGTTTATTCTGCATGAAGCTCCTTTTATGTAAACATATAATACCTGCCCTTCATGGGCGTATAACATATGATACATGGTCTATACTCATGATTACAGGTTTAGGCTATATAGAACCTACTCCCATTCCCACCTCCCAGCATCTGTGTAATGCCATGTGTAGACTGGTCTTTGGCCTTTCGCCATGTGATCTGAATACAAGCTTCCCCTTTTGTCTTTGGCTGCTAGAGGAGGGGGGGGGGGGGGCAGAGTGAGGTCAGCGTGTGTTTTAAGTTATCTGAATGTATAGGTGATCTGACACTGCAAGACTACTCCCTTATTATCTTGGACTACTGAACTCCTCTTTAGCAGCCAATCCAACCCACATCTCTCATGTTGTTGTCCAGCAGTCGTCATGATGAGAAATGCTGTTACGAGTCTCTGCAATGTCAAATCACTATAGCTATGCAACAAATAGACATTTTACACTGGCCGATGCGCATTCTCCACCTCATAAGAACAATTCTTGACATCCTTCTCTGACCCCTTCCGTCAATGTTGTTTCCATCCACTGGATTCCCTTTTCGCTGCATGTTTTCCTCCATTTACATAATTCTCAGTATTCTCTCCATTCTGCTGTACGAAAACGGGTCAGCAGTGAAATCCTGGCCCTGGCTAGTCTAGCAGCGATGATCAGGCCTCATTGGTTTCTGGCCTTGGGGTTTTTTGCCTTCCTCTGGATCAACAAAGTAGGATAGACAGGCTGGACTGGATGGACAATGTCTTCATTCAGCCTTACAAACGATGTTACTATGTTACTATATTGGAAGTTGCTCAGACTACTGGATTTTCCCATATAAAGTGGATTTGCACTGAACCTTTGATTTTTATGCTGCACTTAGGGGTCACAGCTCTAATTCTCATACAGGGAAGCTCCAATTGTGAAGGGGTTGGGGTCTGTAATAAAGTGACCATTCAGTGCATTGAACATATTCTAATCTTCAATTGTTTATATAAAGTTTTCAAATAAATGACTAACGATATTTTATAGGTTATATACGGATTGGATCAGTACACTGTAGATCTATAGAAATAAAATAACCCTAAAGGCTGGGTTCACAGGTTCACACGGGGCGGATTTGCCGTAAAAATTCCGTCCGGAATTTCGCCGCGGCAAATCGGCCTGTGGCCGCTAATCCCGGGATTAGCAAGCCATGTGGGTGAAATTTCTCAGAAGTCTCGTCCACACGGGACGGCAAATCCACTGCGGCAAAGCCTGATTCTTTTTCTTTCCCCGCTGCGGCCATGCTCTCCTCCTATGGAAGCGCCGGCCGCAGCGGCAGAGCGAGCGGCCAAGCCGCTTCAAAACCTGCGGCTAAGTGCTGCGGGTTTTGAAGCAGCACTTCTCCCGGCGGAAATCTCGCGGTTTTTCGCTGCGGCCAAACCGCGAGATTTCCGCCAGGATTACGGCGTGTGAGAACCCAGGCTAAAGGTATCCACACCAAGACATCCATTACCCTGGTGCTGTGGCTGAATAATGGCTTCTACCTAGCCATGAAAAAGGGAAAAACTAATCAGAACTTAAAAGATATCTTTATAACAATTCAATGTGCAAACGATGAAAGAGGCGAGAAATAATCAACAGGGACACGGCTGCTCGTCCAAAACTTAGGAGAATGTAATAAATGCCACATTCAATATACATAGACATCCATTATAATGGTGCCCCAAGCTAGTAAAATAAAAGCAATTATAACAGAGCTAAGGAGGAGAGGTGAAATTGAAAGCAATAGTATCAATATATATTGTCTCTCAGTGATATTCTATATTAATGCTATTGCTTTGCATTTCACCTCTCCTCCTTAGTTCTGTTATAATTGCTTTTTATTTTACTAGCTTGGGGCACCTTTTTATGCTTTTACGCTACTGTGGCATTTTTGTAATGGATACTTGTGTATATTGAATGTGGCATTTATTATACTCTCCTGAATTTTGGACTAGCAGTGTTCCTGTTGATTACTACTTTATTCTTTAACCGTTTGTATACTGAATTGCTGTTATAATATGTTGGAGTCACTGTGTACATACATTACATTACATATCCTGTATTATACTCCAGAGCTGCACTTACTATTCTGCTGGTGGAGTCACTGTGTACATAGAGTACATTACTTATCCTGTACTGATCCTGAGTTACATCCTGTATTATACTCCAGAGCTGTACTCACTATTCTGCTGGTGGAGTTACTGTGTACATACATTACTTATCCTGTATTGATCCTGAGTTACATCCTGTATTATACCCCAGAGCTGCACTCACTATTCTGCTGGTGGAGTCACTGTGCACATGCATTACTTATCCTGTACTGATCCTCAGTTACATCCTGTATTATACTCCAGAGCTGCATTCACTATTTTTCTGGTTATTGAAAACCTCGGCAAGCTTATTGTCAGATGGAATCCCACCAGTAAGCTGAGCAAATAATAATAATGCAAAGAGGCAGTTTTTCCTACAAAAGCTAAAAGTATAGTGTTTGGTGTAAAGAATTCCCAGAATGCAGATAGTCAGAGTAAGGTCTGTATAGACGCTGAAAAAGCAAGGAATGCCTGCAGAATTGTTAACATACAGTAGCTGTCCTGTTATAAAGGCTCTAACGCTTATATGTATTGGTCATATCACACCTACCTGGAGCCAAACCATGTTTATGTAGAGCCATATGATGCCTTTCTTATGGTCGCTATCATTTGATGAAATGCATTTCCAACAGATATATATTACACACAATTGTGGGAACGACTGGCTTAATTCTCCCCACACAGATCTGCTTGTCATAGCAGATATTCTATTCTATGCATCTGTCTAAAGCTTGGCACACAGTTCGTAGTCTCACTGCACATGCTTATCATTTGTATAGCGCCAATTTATTCTGCAGGACTTTCAAATTTATTTACCCCCCCCCCCCCCCAAGCTGGGTACTCATTTTATCGCCCTCTCGCCCTCTGAAGGATGGAAGGCTGAGTCGACCTTAAGCCAGCTACCTGATTCATGGAGGGATTGAACTCGCAACCTTCAGGCCGTGAGCCAGAGCTTAGGACTGCATTTCTGCTGCCTTGGCACTCTGTGCCACACAGCCATAGTGTGCCCATTTAGAGCCAAATGGTGCCAAATACTGCTAGAATGCTATAGTATGCCCAGGTAAAACTGCATTCCAGAGCTTGCCCACCGGTGACCGCCACTGTGTGTAAGAGTGACTGCCTGTAGCAGGGAGTAAGATCACACCGGCATCATTAGTTTTATTATGGAGAAGTGTGACAGTCGTTTACCATATCCGGCCTCGGTGGTTTTGAGTTTGACTTTTATGTCTCTTCGTCCTTCCCTCTAGATGATCGTCTTCAAGAAGAGCAGGTGGAAGGGCGATTGTACATCAACCGGGTCTTTCACATCAGTGCAGAGAGAATGTTCCAACTTCTCTTCACGACGTCACGCTTCTTGCAGACATTCCTTACGTCTCGGAAGGTCTTTGGTGAGTTACTGACCCTCATGCTAAACCTGTAGTGGGACCTTCCGTCCGTCACCTGCAACTTATGCAATTACTGGTTTGTTCTTTGGATTGTCCACACTTATATTCATAGTGCCATTCGGGCTGGATGAAGACTTTTGATACATATGGTGATTTATGCAGCCTGGTCCTGTAACCATCTCTTATTCCATCTTGTTTGTCATTCAGACTTGGAGTCGTCCTCCTGGCAACCCGATAACGGCGGCAATCAGACGAGGACACTCACTTACACGATCACCATTAATAACCCACTGATTGGGAAGTTCACGTCCGCTACAGACAAACAGGTAAAGTTGGGCAATATCAACCCCATCTGATGAGCGGTGTGATACTTCGTTGTATCCAGTCTAGACAAGCATCTGAGGACTCCAGACTGATACATTTTATCTCCACGGCTACATTGTACCAAACTGAGCAGTCATGCAATCTGCACTATAATGCTGTGTGAAAACTTCCTAAGAAAGTTTAAGAAGTTATTGATTGAATTTTATATAAGATAGGAAAGTCCCTTTTAAACCCAGCCATGTATTTGGTCTGCTGATCTATGCTTGAAACCTAACACAAGACACATAAAGCTGAGGACTCCTCATCATCAACACTGTAATAACGTAGTAATGGAGTCCTCAGTGACTTAAGTGCTTTATAAACTGTGTTATATCCTCTGCTGAATAGGGGATCAATATAACCTACTTCATACTCAGCATATTAATCATTATGGGAAATGGAAGGCTGGCGCCACTGATTCCCTCTATAGAAGCAGACTAGGACATTAAATGCCCATTCCCAGCCACATGTAGCTATCTGCTCTACAGTGTCCTAGATATTTACTATCTTACCCCCCTCCCTCCAATAAAATGGATATTGTCAAGGTAAGCAATCTGCATGCCAGAGTTAATGCACATACTTCATGCCTGGTATACGACGATGTATATGAGGCCTTCAGCTGTAGGTTGCTCCTCAGATTATTGTTCTTTCCAATATTAAAGGGTGTCTGGTTTGGACAAGGCTAATTTGAAGTTGCTGGTCCCTTAGAATAAAGCGGCACAGGGTATTTCAGGAATTGAGGATGTTAATCTTACGGGAGGTAACAGACTGAAGACTTCATAGCGGATGGAACAGGCTAACTAATGCTGGATTATTAGTATGTGTAATATTAAATTTCAGACCTTGTATAAGGAAAGCCAGGAAGGCCAGTACTACTGTGTAGAGACAGAAGTCTACACGCACGACGTCCCGTACCACGACTACTTCTACACTGTGAACAAGTACTGTATATCCCGAACCTCCAAACACAAGTGTAGACTACGGTAAGTGTCCCATATGCAGGATGTAATCAAAGACCGATCTAGCGCCATATCTGAATATCTGTGTCCTGTATTGAAATAACAATGGCGTGCTTGAATAGGAAGGCATGGATGCGGGCGCTACATGAAAGTATGGGCCCTGGAACATGGATTTAAATTGTGCTACAATACAGGCAGATCATCCAGGAAGTCATCCAACGTCATCTGTAAGAGATTCGGACACTGATCTGTGTTGAGTCCCTGGAATGAACATAGGTCCAATAACCACGCCCTGCACATATTGTAGCAGGAGAAGGCCACTTGGATTACACTTTCCTGACTTCATGTCCGGTGGGACCGCTGCTATGACTGGAGAGATGCGGAAAGCAGAGTTATTCTTCTCTTATGCTACTCTTCAACTTTGCAATTGGGTTTTACTCTCTCTCTCTTACAGGGGCCACAATGTGAAATTGAAATCCGGGGCCCGTGCACCGTACTATCATGTAGCACATCCATGCATTCCTATTAAAGTACACTATTGTTTCAGTATAGGACACCAGTACTGAGATACAATACTGGACCATTCTTTTTGACTACACCCTGTATACTGCCAATGGCATAATACTGGGCTGGACCTGATGGCTCCTCAGGGGCGTGTACTTGGAATAATTCTCGCTTTTTCTCCAGTGTGTGCACAGATGTAAAGTACCGGAAACAGCCATGGGGTCTCATTAAAACTTTCATCGAGAGGAACAGCTGGAGCGGCCTGGAGGATTACTTCAAACAGTTAGGTGAGTCCTGCCGCTGCTGTGCTGAGATGTTATAATATTAGAGAATGTCCTATGTAATATCACAAACAATGTAGTAGATGTTACATGCAGCCTTATGTAACACTACAGATTAATACATGCTTTTAATGGAACACTCAGCAGTAATGCATACCTAGTACAGACGTAGTAGAGCCACAGTTAACTTTCCATGTAAATACATCCTGCAGAGTCGGATCTGGTGACGGAGGAATCTTTGGGCGGTGTGTTAATTGAAAGCAACAAACCCACTAGTATTAGAAGGAGGAGACGGACGCACAGCCGCAGCGCCGGAGATCACCTGATCAAACATGGCTCCCTGCTGGATTCCGGTAACATGGGATTTGATGCAAAGCAGGAACACAAAGGTAACGTACTTGCTACACCCCACCTTGTAGCCATATTTCTTGGTTCTCCAGGAACCGACATTCTACCGATGTAGCAGAGCCAATCATTTAACTGTTTCATAATTGCAACTAGAGATAGTTAAAGGGGTTGTCCCGCATCGAAACGGGTTTTTTTTTTCTTTTTTCAATAGCCCTCCCCCCCCCCCCCCCCCCCGGTTTGGCGTGAGACAAACCCGATACAGGGATAAAAAAAAAAAAAACTTCTTGCTTACCTTGCTAAGATGGCCGCCGGGATCTTCACCCACGGTGGACCGCAGGTCTTCTCCCATGGTGCACCGTGGGCTCTGTGCGTTCCATTGCCGATTCCAGCCTCCTGATTGGCTGGAATCGGCACACGTGACGGGGCGGAGCTACGAGGAGCAGCTCTCCGGCACGAGCGGCCCCATTCAGAAGGGAGAAGACCGGACTGCGCAAGCGCGTCTAATCGGGAGATTAGACGCTGAAATTAGACGGCACCATGGAGACGGGGACGCTAGCAACAGAGCAGGTAAGTGAATAACTTCTGTATGGCTCATAATTAATGCACGATGTACATTACAAAGTGCATTAATATGGCCATACAGAAGTGTATACCCCCACTTGCTTTCGCGGGACAACCCCTTTAAGTCCTGCAAGCCTGATGGAAAGCACATAACATCCGGTGATATTGGAGTTGTGCCAAATGACAGGGTTGGCTCTGCTACATGTGTATATACGCCATGAACTTGAGAGGATGACTGCTTTTATATACCCCCCTGGATGTGCCATTGTATATGCTTATTTATTGTCAGAGGAAGGACACTGGGGTCTATTGGTGTATATAACACTGGGGGAAATTGCTGGGATGACTGTCTGAGGTCTATCGCTGTATATACCACTGGGGGTCTGATGCTGTATATACTACTGGGATTACTATCTGGGGTCTGCCACTGTATGCTTGACAAAGGCCTTGTTTGGGACGAAACGTCGCTGATTTTATGGGGAGATAATAAAGGAGGCGCCTTATGGTGCTGAATGTAGTAAAAAAAATCCCTGTGTGCTGCTCTACATTGTGATTTGGAGTTTGCTTTGGGGGATCTGGGAAGTCTGGGTTCCATTTGAGTGTGCACCTTCACGGCTCCCCCAGTTTGTGTGACTTTGTCTATACTGTGCTGCTGTAATCTTTACTTGCTTCTGCTGTATATACTAGTGGGATGACTATCTGGGGTCTGCCACTGTATGTACTACTAGGGATTAATTTCGGTATATACCTCTGGGGTCTGTCACTATATATGCCACTGGGGTGACTGGCTGGCATCTGCTGTATATACCACCGGATGCTGTATACCGGCTGATATATGTTTGTTTATTTTAATCTGTAGGGAAAAGAGACCGCATCCAGAGAAAGTCCATCATCATTGTAATGAGCATCTTGTGAGTACCAAAACCGTTCACTTGTGCCATAAAGTGTGATGCTGGGCACGGGGGGTGCACTATTTGTGACCACATCGGGCTGCGATAGACTATGGAAGTTTATGGAAACAGTTGAAAACAAAAAAGTGACCATTACTTTTATCCATGCAAACTTCTGAATTTCAGTACCCTTCTGATAATGAGGCCTAACGAGCTCATGGAAGATGGAATATGTTGGGATTTGTTCTCAAGTAATACTGTATCTTGCAGTATAGCTATAGGGGAAGCCGAGGTAGCACCCACTGCAACACCCTAGAGGGGAGACCCAGGGCAACTGGCTAACGTGAAGAGCTGGGAGGGATAAGTGCTGGCTTGTCACGGCGGGACTTACCAGGCTCTGGTTCTGGAGGGATGACATGCAGCTAAGGCCAGAGCAGGATCATAGGTCAGCTTTGACACCCCTATGATGGGGAATGCCAATAAACGGGTTGATGGGGGTAGTAATACTTGTCACTCGTGACGCCACCGTTCTCACACACCGGTATGCCACACAGAGACTTTTTGGGAGCATGCACAATTGGTTTCCGCTCGTATGCAGGAAGAATCATTTTTCCATAGCATTGTATGGGCGTTATTTGCTGTGGAATCTGGAAGCGGACGCCCACTCCGGATTCCGCAATGCAAATCCGACCGTGTGCGGACGCCCTTATCCCCCCCCCAAGCTGAGCTCCTTAAATACAGGAGAGCAGTTCCTATTTCCTACAGAAGATGCCTGTACAGTCCCAGAACAGGAGATGCTCAGAGATTTCCGCTCTAGAGTAGCGGAATAGTGAGTGCAGCTCTGAAGTATAATACAGTAAGTAATGTATGTGCATGGCCACTCCACCAGCAGCAGAGAGTGCAGCTCTGGGGTATAATACAGGGTGTAACTCAGGATCAGTACAGGATAAGTAATGTAATGTATGTACACAGTGACTCCACCAGCAGAATAGTGAGTACAGCTCTGGAGTATAATACAGGATGTAACTCAGGATAAGTAACGTAATGTATGTACACAGTGAATGCACCAGCAGAATAGTGAGTGCAGCTCTGGAGTAGAATAGAAGATAGAACTCAGGATCAGTACAGGATAAGTAATGTATGTACACAGTGACTCCACCAGCAGAATAGTAAGTGCAGCTCTGGGGTATAATACAGGATGGAACGCAGGATCAGTACAGGATAAGTAATGTAATTTCACTGCTTTTTATATAGATTTAAATGTAAATAGGGACACATACTTTTCAGCCATTCTACAGATATTGTGATTGAATTTTATTTTTCTCTGTCATCTTTGCAGAGTCGTGTGTGTGTTTTTGTTTTTTGTTTTTTTTTTGTTTTTTTACTGACTTCCATGTATAATTCCAGTCCTGCTATGGATTATTGCTAACAAGTTGTCGTTTTTCCTCCCTGCAGTCTGATTTTGCTGGTCCTGCTCAACATCACACTATTCATCAAGCTATCGAGGATCGAGCAGGCCGCCCAATCCTTCTACCACATCCACATCCAGCAGGAGAGATCTGCCAGGTGAGTGAATACACGCAGTGTGACTTGACTGCAGGTGCCACCTATTGCCACTGAGGGCCAAACAATACCCCCAGACTGTGATCACACAATACTACTATACTGTTGCAGAACAAACAACTATACAAAGACCGACCCCCCCCCCCCCCCCTTCCTCCCATATAGTAGCAAATGCCAGCTCTAAACAAGTGTTTTGTAGATTGTGTAAGTGATTAGAGGACTGTTATACCAGTAATCACAGGTAACATCCTCTCTAACGGCAGTCATTCACTTTACCTTTTTGCTTATACAACTGGTCCAGGCCGCCATGACTATTTCTCCAAGTCAGAACTTGTCTGCAGAATTTGATACATACATCTTTGGCTCCACATTTCCAGCACCCTACCTACGTTATCCACACCTCTATATAATCCCCCTTTTTATAGTGCCTGAAATAGTAATGCCACCTGTGGTGCCCCACACAGTTGTAGTTTACCCATTTTTGTGCCCGCTGTGCTACTATATTGAACCTCACACAGTAAAATTGCCTTTCCTTAGTAATAATGCCTTTTTTATGCCTCCACTCAATGTCCCTTTTGTTCCTATTCATCAATAACTTTTTGCCCCCAGTCAGTAATAGTGGCCTCTTTTTAGAAGAAATGTCCCCTTTATATATAATAAAATTACAAAAACTGACTATACTCTCTCTTGCTTCTGTTCCCCTTCTGCTGAGGTCAGTGCCGTTTTGGTCGGGTCCTCCGCTGACTTCTGCAATCACATGGCAAACGCACATGATTGCTTCAGTCAGTCCTGTCCTCTGCATTGGTGAAGCCAGGGAATGTGTTTGTGGTATGATGCCGCAACCCAGAAGTCAGTGGGGAACCTGAATGAAACTGCAGACTCCGGTGACTGGAGAGTGATGAAGGCGAGTGTAGTCAGTTCATTTAATAAATACTCTTAATACAATTATAATCTGTTGTGGATGATCCTGCAGCCTGGGCTCCCTAGCGACCGGCTCCAAGACCCAACCGGCCCACTGATATTTCTTCCAGTCTGCCCCCGCAGACATCTATATGAATCCTCTCTTTAGCAGAGGGTGAGGCAGCTGGATGCCATTGGGAAGAGATTGCCCTGGTTTAGAATTCCAGGGTGGTGCAATGCCTGGAGAGATGCAATAAATTCTAAGCTTATGAGGCTGCCCACCACTGCACCTCATTATCTGTGGGAAGTGATATGGGGGGGCCTCACGGTACTGTCGCCGCTGCCAGTCCAGTACTGCATATGGCTTGTTTCACATGTTAGTGCTTTGCTCACTATTACCTGATGTTCTCCAGGTTACATCACAGTGCAACTCCCCAAGAAGAAGCCTCAAGTAAGAAAGTGTTGGGAGTAGGACTGAAAGGCGTATTGAAGGACTCCATCACTACATTAGAACAGGTATGAGTGGTGATTACTGGAAAGTCACAATATAAAACTGCTACTATTGTCAATGATTCCCTTGTACCTATAAATGCCGGAGTTGTAATGATCATTAGGGGTTATGGCCCAACTCTTCATGTGAATGTGCCTAAAATGCATGAGATTTACTACTCTTTTGACTTCAGAGAATAACATTCTTCAAAATATTTCATGGGGAGATGAGCGAGGGATTGTGTGGTCACAGCTACAGGGTTTGCTACAAGATAACAGAAGACATGGCTTGGATACAATGTAACAAGCCTTGATAATCAGGCATTCCCCCCCCCCCCCCCCCCCCCCACCATCTTTACATCTTTGTGTGTGTCTTTTGCTTTTTGGACGGGGGGACAACAGATATTCCACTTTTTATTTTAGTTTTTTCCCCCTTTTTATCTAATGTACAGCATGGCACTCCCATGTCTACCTTTTGACTAAGCGGTTATATTTTTATGGCAGCCTAGCTTAAGGCCCCATAGTGACTACCATAAAAATATGTAGGGCTGATCACTTAGGGGTTAAACCTCTAATGCAAGAAATGCATGCTGAAAAATTGGTCAGGAACGAAACACAAGGGAGTCTGTAAAAATGGAGTAAGTTAAGAATTTGTGCATTCAGCTTAATAAATTTGCTGAGCACGTTGGAGCCCTGTTTACACAGGATGATAGTCGGGAGCATAAGCGCCCACCAGTGATCCCACCGAATCACTCCTGTCCTTTAATACAAGAGTGATCATCACTAAGTGAATGGCCCTTCACAGATCTAGATTAAAACTAATAACTTTTATTATAAACCAATATTAAAAGTAGGGCCACATACAATACAAAACAAACAGGGACTAACAACATAAATCGTACTTAATTAACCCAGGTAGCTGGGTAGTGTGGGGGTATCGATTCCCTCCAGATTAGGACCAGGTAACCAGTCTGGTTTAGCCCCTTAGCGATATTGGGTGACTGGGTCGCTAGTCTAAAACAGCACGTCGCGCTTCGTGGAGTAGTCTAAAATGTCAGACCTCCAACTGGCGGTATATTCTATTAAGTTATATAGCTACTCGAATATTTCCATTCATGTTTCAACAATGGCAGCTATATGACTGTTAATGTAGCCGCTCATATATTTTTATGCGTGTTTCAACATTAGAGATTGTATAGCTGCTCGACGTGTTTCTCCGTCCCTGTCTAGGACGGTTCCTCAGGAGCAGGGCTAACGATCGCCCAGAAGTGTGCGTGATTGTCCCTATACATCCTGATCACAGTAGTTAAAGGGGTTGTTCCGCGCCGAAACGGGTTTGTTTTTTTTTTCAATAGCCCCCCCCCCCCCCCCCCCCGTTCGGCGCGAGACAAACCCGATGCAGGGGTTTAAAGAAAAAAACGGATAGTACTTACCTGAATCCCCGCGCTCCGGTGACTTCTTACTTACCTTGGGATCTTCACCCTCAGTGGACCGCAGGTCTTCTGTGCGGTCCATTGCCGATTCCAGCCTCCTGATTGGCTGGAATCGGCACGTGACGGGTTGGAGCTACGAGGAGCCGCTCTGCAGCACGAGCGGCCCCATTCAGAAGGGAGAAGACCGGACTGCGCAAGCGCGGCTAATCGGGCGATTAGACGCTGAAAATTAGACGGCACCATGGAGACGAGGACGCCAGCAACGGAGCAGGTAAGTGAATAACTTCTGTATGGCTCATAATTAATGCACAATGTACATTACAAAGTGCATTAATATGGCCATACAGAAGTGCTGAACCCCACTTTGTTTCGCGGGACAACCCCTTTAAGACTATTGTTGGTAGTCCTTTAAAAGATTGAACCCTGTCATTGGTTCAATCAATGTCCTCCTATAGACACTTTTTTTCCTGCCTTGACCCAGAGCCTAGATGTAATAGACCTATATAGAGGATGAGTTGGCACAGGGTCTAACTCCACCATATAGGTAGTTCTAAGTCCAAGTTTATTGGAGTCCAAACACCGAGCTGCCCTCAGACACAGGTCAGTGTGTTTGGTCTCTAAGCGGATCTCTCCTCCTATCCTCCACCTGAACTATACTTTCTCTAGCCATAGGGGCAACGCATTATTGATCCACAGTCTTCGTACTGGTGGGATCTTTTACAAGCGTATTGGGGTACCTGATCCATATCCGCAATAGGGATTTTTTTATGGATCAAGGGCTAAACCATTTTCTATAGATTTTCCTCCTCTTTATTTAAAGACAGGAGACTATCTGAGAGCTATTGTACTTGGGCCGCACTGTCCACCTAGAATAGTCTCTCGTCATGCATGGGCATTATACAGAACGCTTCGTATGGGGGAGTTATCTATTTTGACTCTCCCTCTGTGACTAGATACTGGGGTTATTAACCCCCGCCGATCCGCTTAGAGACCAAATACACTGACCTGTGTCTTAGGGCCGCTCGGTGTTTGGACTCCAATAAACTTGGACTTAGAACTACCTATATGGTGGAGTTAGACCCTGTGCCAACTCATCCTCTATATAGGTCTATTACATCTAGGCTCTGGGTCAAGGCAGGAAAAAAAGTGTCTATAGGAGGACATTGATTGAACCAACGACAAGGTTCAATCTTTTAAAGGACTACCAACAATAGTCTTAACTACTGTGATCAGGACGTATAGGGATAATCACGCACACTTCTGGGCGATCGTTAGCCCTGCTCCTGAGGAACCGTCCTAGACAGGGACGGAGAAACGCGTCGAGCAGCTATACAATCTCTAATGTTGCAACACGCATAAAAATATCCGAGCGGCTACATTAACAGTCATATAGCTGCCATTGTTGAAACATGAATGGAAATATTCGAGTAGCTATATAACTTAATATAATATACCGCCAGTTGGAGGTCTGACATTTTAGACTACTCCATGAAGCGTGACGTGCTGTTTTAGACTAGCGACCCAGTCACCCAATATCGCTAAGGGGCTAAACCAGACTGGTTACCTGGTCCTAATCTGGAGGGAATCGATACCCCCCACACTACCCAGCTACCTGGGTTAATTAAGTACGATTTATGTTGTTAGTCCATGTTTGTTCTGTATTGTATGTGGCCCTACCTTTAATATTGGTCTATAATAAAAGTTATTAGTTTTAATCTATATCTGTGAAGCGCGATTTTTCTACTATATAGATTTGAAATACTACTGTGATTCACTAAGTGAATGGAGACGGAGCGGGCCGGAGATCAATCTGGTCGCCCGCCCCAATTCACCATAAACGGGCAGTCCTTCCTAGACACACGACTGCCTGTTTACACGGCCCGATCATCGTTCAGTTTTGTTGCGTGCAGAAACAGAATGATGATTAAGCAAGCAAATTATCATTCGTCGTTGGAATCTTTTACACTGAATGATTATCGTTTTGGATAACTGCGACCTAGCAAGAATCTGAACAGTTATCGGCCTATGTAGATAGGCCCTTACACGGAGATGATGGCTGCAGATATGTAGACTTCTGGTGGGCATGGGGTCTGGTGGGGAGGTCTCTTCACAGCAGTACAGCTAATCTCCACCATCTTCCTTCAATCTTCAGCTCAAGAGCTCCCTCCTCGTCCTCCAAAGAAGCTTCGACCTCATCAACAAGTCCAAGGAAGAAGGGACTTCTGGGATATAGTGGTCTGGAATAAGACTGCTGGCAGGGGGCACTGATTGCTGGATATCCATCCTCTTCCTCTTGGAGACCCTTGAAATTAAACCCCAGCGAGGAACAATCTACAGTTTACAGCCTGTTGTCGTCTTGATTCTTCTACGAAGCTGCTAGATGTTGTTTTCGCGTCCTTGAAGGCATTGGCCAGAATCAGAATAACATGGCTTCTCCCTTCCAGAAATGGCGCCACACTTGTCCACAGGTTGTGTGGGGTATTGCAGCTCAGCCCCAGTCACTTCAATGCTGCAATATTAGACATCCAGGTGTGACGCTACTTCTGGAAGAGAAGACTTCTTTAAACTTTTATTTAAATTATTATTTTTTTTTGTACAATTTCTGACAATACAAAATCTCAGGTTTTAGTCTGAACGTTCATTTTATTACACTAGAAATGTCCTGACTGTCCTCCCTGCGATGATGGGGGAGGGTGTCGTTGTGTACGTTGTCGGTATACAACCTTTTTATCTGCCTGTATATAACATGTTGTACTTTACGTTTATTTAAATTAAAGGAGATTTTTTCTACACCAAGTAAAGATCTGAGTGAACCTATAGCTGATATCTCAGGACTAAAGTGCAGCACGATGTCTAACCTACTTAGGAGTCATTAATGTCCACTGTGGGAGATGAAAACTGCTAAAAGAAAAATGCTGTTTGTCCACAGCAACCAATCACAGCACTGCTTTCACTCTACCAGAGCAGATTACTAACTGAAAGCTGAGCTGTGATTGGTTGGAATGGGCAACTAAGACAGTTTTGCTTTTAGACCGTTTCCTAAATCTACCCCTACATCTCCCAGAATGCAAAACTGCAAAAAAGGTAAGGCTGCCAACACACGGGCGGTAACTGCTGACGATTTTTCCCTGTTGGAATTGCTGCAGAAATTCTGCATCGCTTACATTACAAGGCACGCGGAGGAGACTTCAGACACCTCCTTCACGCGGGACGGAAATTTCCCATGCCTAATCTGCAGCATCTTTTTGAAAAACTGCAGATTCTAAGGCCCTCTGTCCACGGGTGATGCGGTATCCAGTGGCGAAGCCTTGCCGTGGGAGCTGCCGCCCGGGAGCAGGAGCCGCAGACTAATCTCTGCCGGTGAGCCTAATCTAATAGATAGGCTGACTACGGAGAATCGGTGCAATTTGCAGCATGCTGCGAATTGCTGGCTGCGAGCGGAGAATCGCAATGATTCTCCGCTTGTGGACAGGGGGCCAGCGCTTTCCACAGTAGCGGAATCACGCCCGTGGACAGGCGGCCTAAGTCCCCGCAGTATGTCTATTAATGCTGCAGAACTCAAACCCTGAAATACTGGGGTTACAATTCCACAGCTTAATCTGCATCATGTAGGTGTGGATTTGCCCACTGTAGATTTCCAGCAGAATTGTTGCTGGTTTTCCGTTGAGGAATGCCCGCAGTGATTTTCGTCCCGTGTGAAGTTACCCTAAGGGATTCTTTCTACAAGCATATTCCAAGTCTGTGTGCTGTCTGTGTGTCCAACACAGCACATGGACCAATAGTTAGTGCAGTGCTTGATGAACCAATCACAGCCATTGCATTGAATGGCTGTGATTGGTTCTACAAGCTCTGCAATGACTGGCTGAGCTGCGGTGCTCAAGAACCAGTCAGAGCCAGCGCTTCCTGGAGGTGGGATTTTTTTTAACCCCTTCACCAGGAAGCGTTGACTGAAGACTGCACAAGTATGCCGGAGCTTCAGAAGTGCAGCAGAGTGAACAGCGCCTGTTAGGTAATTTTTTTAAAATGTAGCCAGGGTTTATTTTCAGGGATTATATTTCAAGCCCTTACACATACACACACCAAAAGATCAAGCGCTACAAAGTCATGGTATTCCACAGTTGTGATTTTATTTTATTTTTTTTACCCTTGCGGTGATATCTGTCGCTCGTATGACTCCCACCGTTAGCAAGAGGCTGGCTACACGTCATCTGCTGCCCTCACTCAGCCAGGGCAGTGCATGATGTTTTTCAGGACTTGCTTCAAGTCCCCTCCAATATACATATGAGACAGTAGGCCTTGTGTATTAAAACTGTCTTAAAAACAAAACTGTCCTTGTCCGTCCAGAGCTGCGCTCATTATTCTGCTACACTTCTTATTTTGCAGTCGCATCCAGAGCTGCATTCAATATTCTTCTTAGGCTGGATTCAGACGAGCATATTTGCGCTGAAAAACTTGACGTAGAAAATGAAACATGCTGATTTCAATGCATTTTGATCACGTGCATATTTGGCGTGTGCAATGAGGTCACGCGAAAAATACGCAGCATTCTCTTTCTGTGCAAGAGAACATTTTGAGCTCATTAAACTGTTTCATGAATATGAACCCCTGAGCAATTTTTTTTTTTTTCTTTGCAGCAAATTATGCCAAAATTTTGGCACAATTTTTGACGGAAACTAAGCCTAATAGGTGGCTTAAACTTAGAGAACAGAGTCTTAAAATGTGACACATTTATCATTCAGTGATTAATCTGACGCAGCTTAAAACGGTCTACTCTAAGTTTGCACTATCTAACTTTTAGACTGTTTTAGTAAATAAGCCCCCGTATGTATATGTGGGTCCCCCAAGCCTTGTCAATTGCAACAAATTACAACACAGCTTTTTTTTTTTTTTTTTCCAGAGCAGTATGGAAGCTGAGTGCTGGTTGCTGTGGGCATCAAGACCGTGCTGCATGTTAGTCTTGATAAGGCCTCTTTCACCCAGTAGACACGATATCACAGCGATAGCGCATTGGTGGTCTGTGCGATATTGCGGCATTTTCTTGTGGCGATTTTGTTGCCATAAAGTTGCACAACTTTGTAGTGCTCTGTTTCTTGAAATCTAAGCCCTACCCCTAAAAATAAGCCCTAGGTGCATAAGAAAAACCAGATACATCACCTAACAGCTTCTGCTCAATCCGCCGCATCTTCTGTGCAGGTCCCTGGCACGTGCTTGTAGTTTTCTCTCAGCTCTTCTTGGTCAGGGGTTCAAATTTCCCACTTCCAGGGAGCGCTGGCTGTGATCAGCTGAGCCGCGGTGCTCGAAAACCAATCGGAGCCAGCGCTTATTGAGCCAATCGCAGCCATTCACAGCCCACAGGGGTGATTTTAGTGCAGTATAGGCGCGCAAAAAGATTGCGGCTATACTCCAAGAAAAATTCATGTGAACGGGCCATTTTTTACACGCAGAAGCCCAGAGCTTCAGACACATAAAAATTGCCCATTCACCAAAACGTGTTGCTTAAAAACTCCCTGCTCTGGTGTTTACCCAAGGGATATCTCTATAGTGCATAGAGAGAGGGCAGGGCTATAGGGCTTCTCCCAGGAAAACCCCCATAGCAAGTTGAAAAATCACTTGGGGGACCCAATGCTGGTGAAAGAGGTGGAGGGAGTCCCGTACTGCCCCTCGCTGCTGGGGAATTGCCCAGCAGTGAGGTTTGAGGAATTCTTCGCTGCTTACAGTGGGACATTTAAAACTTGCTGCTCAGAAACATATTTTAAGTGCCCCACTGTAGGGGTTTTTATTCATGCAAGACTTATGTGCAGCATCCGAGGATGAGGCCCCAGCCTAGGAGACAGCAGGGGTAGAGTAGTTTACTTGTCACTCGTGACGCCACCGTTCCTTCCTCCGCTATGATCTCTCCGGAGAATAATTAAACTGGACAGTAACCCAGTCAGTGCTGCAAAGGTGCAAAACACATCCTATTCATACACCTAGACAGTGGAAAAATACTGAAACACAAGACTACATAGACCATCCAGAAACTTCCAGAACACATGTGCACATCAATTTCTGTACACTACAGCTCCACCCTACTTAAGAAAAAGCTGACCCGCGCCGACTCTTTAAAGTGTAACATATATTCCAGAGAGAAAATTCCTGAGTGTACTACCTGTTAACACTTTGAGGGTCACCACGCAACATGGAGTGTGCAAGGCGGAACCTTAAACACAGTCTCCTCCCTTTTGGTAACTATACAAAGCTTAACCCATCTAAGTGTACTTTTTACTACTTGAGACGTCACTTTCTATATGTAGTGTAATTCTATGACCGGATGCAAGGATTATTGGTATGGTCATACCGTTTTAAGAAAAGTTGCTAGTGCAACCTAGATTCTGTCCAGTCTAACATAAGCTATGGGGCACTTACATAACTCTTCTCCCCAAAGACAAAAGTGAGAGCTTACATCACTGCAACCACATATAAGATAGAAATGGTGATTGGCAGGCTAGAAAAATAAAGGTAAGTGGAGTGACCGTCACTTCCCAGAGATCTTGTTCCGGGTGGTAACCTGAGGTGTATACCCCTAGCAGAATTTGACTGAAAAGAAAATTTTAACAAGGCTGTTTTTTTCCTGGGACAGATGCAATCACAGACTGAGGGCTTATTCACACGAGCATATATCGACTGCCGTTTTCACGGCCGGGCGCTATACGCTACCATATGAGCTCTCTTCCCTTTCCCTCCCCCTCGCCGTCTCACTTCCTCTCTCCTCTTTTCTGGCTGCTGCAATGGGAGGGGGTCGAGTAGAGCTAAGCTCCGACCTCTCCCATTGCTGGCTACAGACGGGGTAAGGAGGGGAGCTCTACCCTGTCCCCTCCCATTGCAAACAGTCGGTTGTGGGGGAAGAGAAAGACAGCTCAGCTGGTAGTGTATATCGGCCGGTCGTGAAAATGGTGGCCAATGTACACTTGTGTGAATAAGCCCTGACGCTGGAGAGCCTGGTAATTAGTAGGGTAGCGTCTAGAGTGGATGACACACATACTTCAAAGTACTTTAAGCAGGCATACACATTCCTAAGCGCAATCAAAATGTTTTTACTTCAGTAATAGGCATATAAAATAACTTTACGATAACGCAAAGAACAAAGTCCAGAAATGTGCAAAGAAATTCTCACAACCACTGGAGTCTCTTTCAAATAAATTTAGCAAAATACAGTTCTAACATCAAAAGGCGCTCTCTGTACAGGAGTCTCTTAACACCATGAAGTCAGACAGTGATTAGCAGTGGGTTCTGAACCGCAAATATATACCTGCTTCCAGTTAAACAAGGTCCACTCAGGGCTCCTACCTTTGGACCACTTAGCTGGGATGACATACGGTGGAGGCAGTATGGTGGGATTGGTCGGAGGCTGTCTGACCGGTCTGCGACGTGGCCGCCGTGAACTCTCCAAGGCCTAGGACAAAGCCTGTATGGTGGTGGGGTATTTGGAACCATCGGAGGTGGCCTTGCTGGAGAATGGGCAGACTCTTGCTCAAACGTGAATTAAAAATTCTTTTCACCATAGACTTTCATAAACGGCAACAAGCCTTTGACTTCCTGGTTAAGGTAGTGAATTAAGATGCATGGCGGGTAACGACTCTACACCATGCCTTCCAGAGCCCAATATCATTGCAACCTCCTCGGTTTAATATCCGGTGAGGAGCAAAGAGGGCTAGGTAAATGCGCCCATTTACCAGAGTCCAGGGTAGTTTCTCTAGCCTGTTCTCCGACGGAGGTGAAGGCCTGCTGTTTTGTAGCGCAGCGCATCATAGGAGACCATGGTATCTCCTCCTGTGCTTCTGTAACTCTGTAAAGACATGTTTGTAGCTCCACTCGCCGAAGTCGATGACTCCTCTAAGCGATCTCCTGCTGCAGACTGTTGCGCTGCCTTTTTTTTTTTCCTCCAGCCATGGCAGGAAATTTGTGACGGGAACTTTTTGCGGGCTCTGCAGCTGTTGGTGAAGAAGGCTGAGTGCCATTTAGTAACTCCACTCCTTTAGTTTCTTGAACAGTTAGAACATGTAGGTCAGGCAATATTACAGGGTCCTGTAACTCTACAAGTCCTTGCCTCAGGGCATAGCAAATCCTGGTAACATACATATCAGGTGTAGAAAAAGAATCCCCTTGACTCTGCATTACTTTTTCTTCTCCGCAGGAACACAGTCTTGTCCTCCTGGTAACACTTCAGCAAGCTCAGCGGACAGGAAATTTATAGGTTTAGACACTTCAGATACAGGCATAGAAATTTTTCTCTGTTCCGAGAAGATAATGGCAGAGGTGTCTTCACTCCAGCCAAGTGTGGACAGGCACAGAAGGAACTTATCCTGTTCGTGGCACCAAGATATAGCTCCTCCATGCAGCATCTGAGGAGCGGGGATAGAGTAGTGCACTTGTCACTCGTGACACCACCATTCCTTCCTCTGTGGTGATCTCTCCGGAGAATAAATAAGAGTCCACACACTGGGTAGAATTCAAAAGGCCAAACCCGGGAGCGGTTGGTAAAGCCATGTACTGAGAAACTTGAATAAACCATTTACAACAGTCCTCTTTACATCCACTGGCAAAATAGTGAGGGTTCAGGACACGTGAAGCGACGGAGGAAAAAGAGGAGAAACAGGGTGACTTACACAGGCCTAGTTAAAGGGGTTGTCCCGCACCGAAACAGGTTTTTTTTTTTTTTCAATAGCCCCCCGTTCGGCGTGAGACAAACCCGATGCAGGGATAAAAAAAAAACAAAACGGGTAGTACTTACCCGAATCCCTGCGCTCCGGTGACTTCTTACTTACCTTGTGAAGATGGCCGCCGGGATCTTCACCCTCGGTGGACCGCAGGTCTTCTGTGCGGTCCATTGCCAATTCCAGTCTCCTGATTGGCTGGAATCGGCACACGTGACGGGGCGGAGCTACGAGGAGCCGCTCTCTGGCACGAGCGGCCCCATTCAGAAGGGAGAAGACCGGACTGCGCAAACGCGTCTAATCGGGCGATTAGACGCTGAAGATTAGACGGCACCATGGAGACGGGGACGCCAGCAACGGAACAGGTAAGTGAATAACTTCTGTATGGCTCATAATTAATGCACAATGTACATTACAAAGTGCATTAATATGGCCATACAGAAGTGTATAACCCCATTTTGTTTCACGGGACAACCCCTTTAACTGTGATTCCCTGGCCCCGGACACCGACTCTTGAGAAACTCCCCCAACACTCTACCAGGCCCCTCTCACGGATCTTTGCAACCTTTTCACCTCACACCGCATGGCGGGCAAACTTCACTTGTACTCCACAGAAGATGGGGAAGTAAAAGAAAGAGTTCGCGGAATTAATGGGATATTCGCTCAGCCTCTTCCATCTTTTCTTGTACTCAGGTTAAAGGTATCTGAGTATAGGCCAGGCTCTCTTTCTCTCTCCAAGGAAACAGCCAAAAACCAAAGAAAAAGACCTCTCTCACACACCTTGCACCCACATATATATAACAAGGTCAAATGACATACAAATGGATACTTTCCCAGACATAACCCATTCAGTACTGCAAAGGTGCAATACACATTATATTCATACCCATAGAAGAGAGTGGAAAAACACAGAAACACGAGACTACATAGACCATCCAGAACACACGTGCACATCAACGTCTGCATATGTGTCTCGTAACACAAAAATCTTGTGCGATTTTAGAGCCCATGTGATGGCAGCCTAAGCTGTTTTAACACGGTTGATTTTCGTGCGTGATTTCTGTGCGCTGCGCATGCACATCCGTGATCCTCAGGGGGCCTTCTACAGTATTCTTGTGGAATGAGTCGTATATTATTAATAGCAGAATTACAGCAATATCACATTTATATAGCTTTTATTATATTTTACAATGAAAACACTTTTGACGTCAGAGAGGGATGGATGGGGTGATTGTATGTGACAGCTGGCACACGGCTGGGGGTCCGCTCCTTTGTACTGTACACGCAGTAACTGCTTCCCACCTACACCGTACATATGCAGCACTGAGTGGGGGTGTTAACAACTTCATGTGCCATTACCTCTGTGGAAGCCGTGAACGGCAACCTTTGTTGCTTGCACCTGTAATCAGGGGGCTCCCAGAAATAGGGGTGACACATACCTGTCCAGAAGGGCCAGCAAGTCTTCCAGGTGTCACAACCTGACTAAACAGTCACCTGCCACTCCTAGCTGTAGCTTTACATAATGTTCCAACACCAGGATGCTTCTGCTGAGGCTGGGGTCTTTATATATATAGGGCAGGGGTGTCAGACTCACTTTCACCGAGGGCCAAATCAACCTTATGATTCCCGATTGTAACTGTATAGTAAGGGCTCCTTCACAGGGGCGTATATGTGCGGCGTGTTACGCTGCCTCTACTCACCACGCCAGCAGCTCCGGTCCGGTGGTGGCAGCTGCTGCCGAGTCTGTGACCACTGACCTCTCACCTCGGTACAGCGGTCTCAGACTTTGCACTGTGCCGCTGGACAGGGGCTGCAGACGGAGCGAGTAGAGGCAGTGTCCGCCGGGATATACTGAGGTCCCAGTGTAGCGGCCAGCGCTCATAATTCCAAGTGCAACTACCATTGAAATCAGTGGGAACTGTGCTTGTACTTGCAGGCTGGGGTCCCAGTGATTTCCATGAGAGCTGCACCTGCAATTACAAGCACTGGCCACTACACAAGGGCTGGAGCAGTGCTTCCGCTGCGACTCCAGTATATCCCGGCGGACATTGCCTCTACTCACTCTAAATTATGCCAGGAATATACGCCAAGTTAGACCTGGCATACATTTCTGTGTAGGAGTACAAATAAAATCCCGCCCTTCGTACCTCACTCACATTCAGTTACATTCACGACTCCGCCAGACAATGTAGAGAACCGGGCAGGGAAATAAGAGTTCAAGCAGCCTGAGCTCCAACAGGAAAGCAGCCGCACTGTGAATGCAGCTCTGGAGGTGACTAGAGTATACGGGTATGCTCACACGGCCCAATCCAGCGTGGACTTCAATGGAAAGCTGCACTAGAATTTTCATTTGCAGCAGCCACGGATCAGAATGCAGACCTGCGCTTACAGCGCAGACCGTTTCCGCACGCGAGAGGGCTGCTGCAGGTTCCAGCTGCGGGCCCGGGCAGCGACACTGCGTATCTGCTATTTCTGTAACGCGGATGACCACGGTGGCTCGCCGTTGGTCATGAGCAGTAGTTTTTTTTAATGTTTGTATTTCCTGCGCCGTCGCTAAGCGATGACGGGGGGACCGCAGCCATATGCAATGTTAATTGTATATGGGCTATACTTCGGACGGCCTGCATTGACTTCAATGGAGGCCGTCTGCGCGGATTCTGAGGAAAAATAGAGCGGAACTCCTATCCGTGAGTGTGAGCAAAAAAGCAAAAGTAACGCGCCTTCCAATGCCGATCCTCCGCACGGATGTCAATTCCGCAATTTCAATCAGCCCGAGTGAGCCCGGCCTCAGGCTACATTCACACGAGCGCGAAGCTCATGCGAGTCTGGTGCGTGGCGAGACGCATAAAACCCACGCGAATATAAACTCCATTCTTTTGACCGGAGTCATGCCCATAAGCGATGTGGCACGGTAAAAAAATCCCTGCATGTTCTATTATTTTCCGCGCCCCTCGGAACGCGTCGCCCATTTTTTTCAATGGGACAGTCAAACACATCGCAAGCCGCGTGATGCGCACGCAAGTGACAAGAGATGTTTCCTATTGAAATCAATGGGGCCGATCCCCTGACGCACATGAAACAACCGCCACAGGATCGCAATTTCCCAGCAGTGATGGGAGACGTTTTTTGTGTGCGTCTTGTGATATAAGTAACGGTACGAGTTCTCCTTCCGTAAACGTGAGGCCGATCGCTGCGGATTATTAACAATAGCGAAACCTTCACACAATGGAATACGGAAAACTTGGCGCCCGATCATGAAGCGATCGATGCTTCCCCTCCCCCGCAGATAATGGAGGAGAATGAGCATCTATTGACCACCATTAGGATCACGCTGATATAAGATATCTACAGGGTGATGTAGCCATGCTGCATTAACCCTTCACCAGCTGGAAGGATTGACACCAGACGATATGAGGTTTTCTGCTACAATGACCCTTAGGCCATTTTTTCAGGGCCAATGACAGGGCAGCTTTCATTTTACCTCAGCAGTATAACATATAGCAACCAATCACAGCACAGCTTTCATTTTACCTCAGCGGTATAAGAAAGGAAAGCTGAGCTCTAGCAACCAATCACAGCGCAGCTTTCATTTCTTATACTGCTGAGGTAAAATGAAAGCTGCCCTGTGTTTGGTTGCTATGGGCAACCCAGATTTCCTTTTGGACAGCTTTCATAAGGCTGGGTTCACACAGGGCAGATTTGCCGCGGAAATTCAGTCCGGAATTTCGCCACGGCTGCTAATACGGGGTTAGCCAGCCATGTGGGCGAGAATTCTCAGAAATCTCATCCACACGGGACGGCGAATCCGTTGCGGCAGAACCGGCATAAGGCACTGTTGGGGCACAGATTCGCCAGCCACAGCATGTCCGTTTTGTTTTTTTTACACTGCGGCCGCGCTCTCCTCTATGGTAGCAGTGACCACGATGGAAAAGCGTGCGGCCAAGCCGCTTCAAACCCCGCGTCTGAGTGCCACGGCTTTTGAAGCAGTGCTTTCACAGCGGAAATCTTGCGTTTTTTTTTCGCTGCGACCAAACCGCGGCCAATACGCCCTGTGTGAACCCGGCCTTAGAGTGCGGTGCCAGCCTCATGTTTGGGGCCCACGTTGTATATTCCAGGGCCGGGTTACCACTCAGTAGTCAATGAGGTTATTCATATGGCCAATTTTTCTCACTGACCGCCGCTATTCTCGTCCGTACGATGGAGGGTCCATGGAGATCGGACGGCACGTGAACGGGGGGCCGCGTTGTCCTAGGCCTTGTCATGGCCACACATGCATGCAGCCACGTGACTCTGGCTTTCAGGCCCCCTTCAGACGACAGTATTTTAAGCTCCATATTTTGTAGACCGCACTACGGGGCTCATATAAATCTCTCAGTCACGTGGCCGGATTTACATGGCTGCTGTTTTTGTTTTTTAAGCGCATCTCCTCCTATTTTTGTCCGTTTTTGCCTCCATACTGGTATCATTTTTTTATTGGGTAAAGACGGATCTGTATTTGCCCAGTAAAGAGAGAACCAAAACAAAGGCGAACACTGATGGCGACCGGTGGGAATATCATCTGTAACAGCTCCATATTACGGACACGTTACATACAATGGAAGCCGTCCATGCAGGATCTGCGGCATAATAGAGCATGCCGGGATTTGTTTTCCGGACCAGAAGGTCTGCAAAACAAATCCGCATGTTTTAATTAAGCTGCGGGCGCCCATGATGGTCTATGGGCAGCTAGAGCTGCGGATCATCCCAGAATGGGCCTTTTTTTTTTTTTAAAGAGTTTGTCCATAGTTATAAAAACATGGCTGCTTTCTTCCAAGCACAGCGCCACCCTTGTCTGTGGGTCGTGTCTGGTATTACAGCTCAGTACACAATCGCATCAATGAAGCTGGAATATCACACAACCCTGCGGACAAGAATTACGGCGGCTTCATACAAGCGTATGCGCAAAAATGCTTGCCACAACACATTTGCGCATGAACAGGGAAGGCTGCGGTACATTCGCACGCATGACGGCGCATATCACTGAACTCGTTACGTCTGCGGCCAGTTTACACGCGACACACCCTTTCCGTGGGATAAAAGGCTAATTAGCCTAACGAGGTCCAGATGTGCTCTTGTGCTTTGCGCAGTGTTTCACGCACCCCCTCGTGTATTTGCACACCTCCCATAGACTTCTGTGGGGCCTGCGCTGCGCTAAACGCAGCAGATTAGCGCGGATCCTACTTCTTTGCACGTGCAAAAACAGTAGATGCGAACAAACAGTGAAATCAATGGCTTCTATTGCGCCGCTCCAGCTCTGCCCGGCTGGCCTGGGTTTCCTCAGCTTCACGTCTGGCCTGGAGCCGGGGAGCAGCGAGAGTTCCGCTCTGGTGTTACATACAGCGCCGGATACAGGACGGGCGGAGGCAGCATCTCTGGCGCTGCTGGGAGACGGAGGGTTAATCATTATGGGTCACGTGACCCGGGCGGACCTGAGCGAGAGGCATGGCCCCGCCCACCTGCTGCTTCCAGTCACACCGAGGAGAACACTCTGTAACCGGGCGACGGGCGGAGAGGGTGAGCGGGCTGGAGCGGAGGGACCCTGAGGTTTAGGGGCAGTCAAAATAGGATTAGGGTGAGGTTAACCCCGTCTGTGGGGTGGGGAGTTGAAGGGGAAACACTAGCATTTCGGGTGACTGGGTTCTCTGGGGCTGAGGGAGGGTGCCTGGGATTTAGGGTGAGACATTGAAGGGAGAACACTAGGATTTGGGGTTATGGGGTGACTGTGGTCTCTAGGGCTGAGGGAGGGTAGCTGGGTGTTGGGGTGACTTTGGGAGTGGGTGAGCCTGAGATTTGGGGTTATGGGGGGACTATGGGTTCTCTAGGGTTGAAGGAGGGGATCTGGGTTGTTGGGGTGACTTTGGGATTTGGGGAGGTTACCCTGGGATTTGAGGTGTTGGAGTGGGTGACTTTGGGGTTATGGGGTGATTGTGGGTTCTCTGGTGCTTAGGGAGGGTAGCTGGGGTGTTGGGCTGGTGACCCTGGGATTTGGGATGACTGAGCTCTCTGAGGGGTAGCTTGGGTGTTGGGGGGGACTCTGAGAATTGGGATGCTGGAATGGGTGACCCTGGGATTTGGGGCGCTGGAATGGGTGACCCTGGGATTTGGGGCGCTGGAGTGGGTGACCCTGGGATTTGGGGCGTTGGAGTGGGTGACCCTGGGATTTGGGGCGTTGGAGTGGGTGACCCTGGGATTTGGGGCGCTGGAGTGGGTGACCCTGGGATTTGGGGCGCTGGAGTGGGTGACCCGGGGATTTGGGGCGCTGGAGTGGGTGACCCTGGGATTTGGGGCGCTGGAGTGGGTGACCCGGGGATTTGGGGCGTTGGAGTGGGTGACCCGGGGATTTGGGGCGTTGGAGTGGGTGACCCTGGGATTTGGGGCGCTGGAGTGGGTGACCCTGGGATTTGGGGTGCTGGAGTGGGTGACCCTGGGATTTGGGGTTCGGTGAAGCACATATAAGCCATGTCAGGTCTCGCTGATGATTTCTGTGTTGACAGTTCCCCAGCAGGCGACCTACCTCACGATGTGTCAGCCAGGTGCCCGTTGTGCCCACCCGAGGACATCTTATGTTTGGCCTCTATAACGAAGGAAGCAGCTATGAACGGAGTCAGGAAGAAGAGGGCGCCCCGAGGCGGGCGAGACGCTGATGATGTTCTGTGCTGCTGTGAGTATATCAACCAGAAGGGCGAGAGGAGTCACCTGGCCGGCTGTCTGTGTGACTGCGAGGACCTGGACCAGGCCTGTGACAGGTGAGGGGTACCCGCCGGGCACTCTGCCCACCAGCACGATGACCTGCGTGTCCCCACAAGCCTTGTGTATGGGGGCCGACAGGTGTAAGAAACAGAATTACATTGTGTAACGGAGTTGGTATTTTAAGGGGCACCCGTGCCCCCCCCCCCCCCCCCCCCCCCCCCCGTCGTCTATTAATGTCCTGCCCGTCATCAATAGGAACAATCTATAAAGTCCCAGAATACCCCTTTAAGGATTTCTCTACTCTGTTCTGAAAAGTAGCTGACAGATGTTCACTCTCTGTATTATACTCCAGAGCTGCACTCACTATTCTGCAACTCTAGAGCTGAAATCTCTGAGCATCTCCTGTTGTTCTGGGAAGTGTGTTTTGTAGGAAATAGGAACTGCTCCCCTGTATTTAAGGAGCTCAGCTTGGGGGGTAAGGCCGTCTGCACACGGGCGGATTTGCATTGCGGAACCTTGAACCGCTCGTATGCAGGAAGAATGCGGACGCCGCTGCTGGATTCCACATGCGGAAGCTGACCCGCCATGTGCTGGCAGCCTTAGTATCCACATGCTTGTTGACTGTTTCTATTTGCTTCCAGCAGAATTGTGAGTGCAGCTCCGGAGTACAGCCCAGATATAATGCGTTTGGGTATCATGTACAGTTCTTGCGGCTCATCTTATTCTCTGTTCTTCTCCAGATGGATCACCTGTAAGTCGCTGCAGCCGGAGGTCTTGGCGAGGGTGATAGAGACGGCGTCTGATCGCTTCCGTGTCCCCTGGATTCGGGGTGCCAGAAAGGTTGACCTCAGCATTCTGCCCCCGCTGGTTCTGCTGCCCATCTCACTCCATGTGGCGGCTTTTCATGTGCTCTTGGGGGTGGGGGTCCTCACTTCCCTGCCGATACTGGTAATCTGGTATTATCAGCTGACCCATCGACGCAAGGGGAAGACCCTCCTCTTCCTCAGCCTCGCCCTCTTCTCTCTGGGTTACATGTATTATAATTTTGTGCAGGAGGTCCTTCTTAAAGGTCACATCGGCTGGGGTCACTTCTCAGCCGTTACCTGCGGCCTGCTGCTGATCCTTATGTTCCTAGTAAAAGCAAAGCAGGATCCGGGCTATCTCAACAGAAGCACATCCGGCCCCCGGGGGGCCGCCAGGGGACAGAGGGAGCCTGCCAATGGAGTCCGGAAAACTGAGGAAATCTCACCTGAGGCTCATCCTTGTATCCAGGAGGAAAGCAGAAAACTCATCCCCGAGAAGAACTACTGTAAACTCTGCGAAGTGCTGAGACCTCCAAGGAGCGGCCACTGCAGGATCTGTGGGAGCTGTGTCCAGCGGCTGGACCACCACTGTGTGTGGTAAGTGGAAAAGCTGCCATGTCAGGCCAAGGCATTCTACGCATGGAATGCTTCACTATAATTATATATTATGGCAGAGTGTATTTACGACTAGAGAGCAGTATTATAGTAGTTATATTCTTGTACATAGGAGGCAGTATGATAGTAGTTATATTCTTGTACATAGGAGCAGTATGATAGTAGTTATATTCTTGTACATAGGAGTAGTATTATAGTAGTTATATTCTTGTACATAGGGGGCAGTATTATAGTAGTTATATTCTTGTACATAGGAAGCAGTATTATAGTAGTTATATTCTTGTACATTGGGGGCAGTATTATAGTAGTTATATTCTTGTACATAGGAGCAGTATTATAGTAGTTATATTCTTGTACATAGGGGCAGTATTATAGTAGTTATATTCTTGTACATAGGAAGCAGTATTATAGTAGTTATATTCTTGTACATAGGGGGCAGTATTATAGTAGTTATATTCTTGTACATAGGAGCAGTATTATAGTAGTTGTATTCTTGTACATGGGGGCAGTATTATAGTAGTTATATTCTTGTACATAGGAGGCAGTATTATAGTAGTTATATTCTTGTACATAGAAAGTAGTATTATAGTAGTTATATTCTTGTACATAGGGGGCAGTATTATAGTAGTTATATTCTTGTACATAGGAGGCAGTATCATAGTAGTTATATTCTTGTACATAGGAGGCAGTATTATAGTAGTTATATTCTTGTACATAGGAGGCAGTATTATAGTAGTTATATTCTTGTGCATATGAGGCAGTATTATAGTAGTTATATTCTTGTACATAGGATGCAGTATTATAGTAGTTATATTCTTGTACATAGGAGGCAGTATTATAGTAGTTATATTCTTGTACATAGGGGGCAGTATTATAGTAGTTATATTCTTGTACATAGGAGGCAGTATTATAGTAGTTATATTCTTGTACATAGGAGGCAGTATTATAGTAGTTATATTCTTGTACATAGAAAGTAGTATTATAGTAGTTATATTCTTGTACATAGGGGGCAGTATTATAGTAGTTATATTCTTGTACATAGGAGGCAGTATTATAGTAGTTATATTCTTGTACATAGGAGGCAGTATTATAGTAGTTATATTGTACATAGGGGTCAGTATTATAGTAGTTATATTCTTGTACATAGTGGGCAGTATTATAGTAGTTATATTCTTGTACATAGGGGGCAGTATTATAGTAGTTATATTCTTATACATAGGGGGCAGTATTATAGTAGTTATATTCTTGTACATAGGGGGCAGTATTATAGTAGTTATATTCTTGTACATAGGAGGTAGTATTATAGTAGTTATATTCTTGTACATAGGGGGCAGTATTATAGTAGTTATATTCTTGTACATAGGGGGCAGTATTATAGTAGTTATATTCTTGTACATAGGGGGCAGTATTATAGTAGTTATATTCTTGTACATAGGGGGCAGTATATAGTAGTTATATTCTTGTACATAGGGGGCAGTATTATAGTAGTTATATTCTTGTACATAGGGGGCAGTATTATAGTAGTTATATTCTTGTACATAGGGGGCAGTATTATAGTAGTTATATTCTTGTACATAGGGGGCAGTATTATAGTAGTTATATTCTTGTACACAGGGGCAGTATTATAGTAGTTATATTCTTGTACACAGGGGGCAGTATTATAGTAGTTATATTCTTGTACACAGGGGGCAGTATTATAGTAGTTATATTCTTGTACATAGGGGGCAGTATTATAGTAGTTACATTCTTGTACATAGGGGGCAGTATTATAGTAGTTACATTCTTGTACATAGGGGGCAGTATTATAGTAGTTACATTCTTGTGCCTAGGGGGCAGTATTATAGTAGTTACATTCTTGTGCCTAGGGGCAGTATTATAGTAGTTCTTGTACGTAGGGGGCAGTATTATAGTAGTTCTTGTACATAGGGGGCAGTATTATAGTAGTTCTTGTGCATAGGGGGCAGTGTTATAGTAGTTCTTGTGCATAGGGGGCAGTGTTATAGTAGTTCTTGTGCATAGGGGCAGTGTTATAGTAGTTCTTGTGCATAGGGGGCAGTGTTATAGTAGTTCTTGTGCATAGGGGGGCAGTGTTATAGTAGTTCTTGTGCATAGGGGGCAGTGTTATAGTAGTTCTTGTGCATAGGGGGCAGTGTTATAGTAGTTCTTGTGCATAGGGGGCAGTGTTATAGTAGTTCTTGTGCATAGGGGGCAGTGTTATAGTAGTTCTTGTGCATAGGGGGCAGTGTTATAGTAGTTCTTGTGCATAGGGGGCAGTATTATAGTAGTTCTTGTGCATAGGGGGCAGTATTATAGTAGTTCTTGTGCATAGGGGGCAGTATTATAGTAGTTCTTGTGCATAGGGGGCAGTATTATAGTAGTTCTTGTGCATAGGGGGCAGTATTATAGTAGTTCTTGTGCATAGGGGGCAGTATTATAGTAGTTCTTGTGCATAGGGGGCAGTATTATAGTAGTTGTACTCTTGCACGTGGCGGGCGGTATTATAGTAGTTGTACTCTTGTACGTGGCGGGCGGTATTATAGTAGTTGTATTCTTGTACGTGGCGGGCGGTATAGTAGTTGTATTCTTGTACGTGGCGGGCGGTATTATAGTAGTTGTATTCTTGTACGTGGCGGGCGGTATTATAGTAGATGTATTCTTGTACGTGGCGGGCGGTATTATAGTAGATGTATTCTCATTCATACAGATTAACAACTGTATTGGAGCTCACAACCACAAATTCTTCATCTTGCTACTTGTGATTTTCCAATTCACCTCTGTCTACGGGTTAATACTGACGCTCAGAACTATATGCCGGGGCCACAGTGTCTTCAGTGCCTTATTCTACTGCCCGGGAGTCTACGCCACCTACAGGTAATGCAGTTTCTGGAGATGTAAGGTTTCTCGGGGGCAGATGGATGAGAGTTGGAGAATCTACTAATAATTGGAAAGGTCTGATTACATTTTCTAGAAGCAGCTTCTGTGTGGTACATACATTCGGTGTGATGAGACTTGGTATTGTAGCGTTCCCCTATAAAGCGCTGAGCTCTGCTATCTTCCCTATGTCTTTGCCCAGCACGTCATTTGTCTTCACCTGTGTGTGGTATTGCGCCATTGTCACAGCTGGATTGGGCTACCTCCTGCTTATCCAGCTGCTGAACATCAGCTACAACGTCACCGAGCGCGAGGCAAGGATTGCCCTGCGGGAGAAGACCGGCCGCTGCATCCTTGGGGGTCTGGTTGTGGACGCAGGAACCTTCAACCAGGGATTTTTCCAGAACTGGCTCCACTTCCTGTCCGTGGGCAGTGAGGGGACGGAGCAGGACCCGTCGGACATTGTGTGACACTGCCGCGCCTCATCAGCAGTGCCTTATTGACTGGAGCGACCTGAACACCTTACTTACCTCTATTCCAAGTGGTCTTACAGACATCACCGGAACAATGGTCCAATCATGCTACACATCTGATGTCATTCCAGGTCGCTATATCCTTAAAGGGTCGATTCAGTCTTATGTATATAGAACTTAATCGCGGAGTAGTGAAAAGATCTGCAAGTCCCTAACATACATTATTTCAGTTCCTTTTTTTTTATAAAGATCTCTCTTTTCAGAGAATGAGAACATCTGTGATTACATCTAGAAGATGAAAGTCTGTACCGCTATAATACTTCTCACAGCTGAGGGTTTGCTGCAATTGCATCCAGTCTAGAGAGAAACAGTCAGAGGTTCAGACTGATACTTTGTATCAGTGTAGGTAAGGTGTCATTAACATCTGCATTAGGGCTCATTCCCACGGCCGAATGCGTAAAACGCTGCTTGGATCAGCAACGCATATGGCAGTGATTCTGCGCCGTCTGACTAGTGCCCTTTTTTAAATTCCGCGCTCTGTCTCATAACGGCGTTGCGTATGCAGCACCACTTGTGTTTCAGTTTTAATTACATTTCTTTGCTCCAAAGATTAAACCGAGAAGATAGAAAGCCCGAACACAGATGTGACCGAGCTCCGAGTATTATCTAGACTGGATACAGTAACAAACCCCCTGCTCTGAGAAGTATTGGGTCAGGAGGGGCTTTAAGCCTCGGGATGTAAGCGAGGTTGTTCTTATACACTGACAAGCAGCGATCTTGTAAACCGTGAATAATGAAGCAAAGTACGGGATCTCAAGAGCGCGGAAACTCCCATATAGAATGAAAACCGTTTGGCAGACGCTGATGCAGTTTTGCATACAGGTTGCGGGGCGAGGGGGACACCGGTGAGGCCGTGTCACCAACGTGACTGCCGTTTTGGAATCAACGCTCATTGTTCCAACAGGAAGGTAGGTGTGTGATGGATCAGACTGACAGAATTTCTTTTTAGCCTTACTTTATTCATTCTCATGTTAAGGTGATTTCTCTGCAATGTGAAGAACGCTGATGTCTCAAGCAGAACGTGGCGAGATCGTCAGGACAACGACAATTGCATCATCGTCTGCCAAATGGTTTTCATCTGCTATGGGTGTTTCTGTGTTTGCGACATACGGTACAGGGTGTTAGGAAGTTGCAGAACTTCATTACGCCAGAACCCCCTCCATGTTGTAACCCAACACTTGGGGTGCTGCTGTCTGATATTAGTAATCTGTATCTTGTGCAGTAGGATTAGCTGAACTTGTGGTGCCGATGTGAGACAATCAAATGTCTGAGCTATAGATATGACACTGCCATTTATATATATGAATAGTAGAGCCTTTCCCCCCATACCGCTGTCCTCTGTCTCTGAACTGTGGGGTTAGTACAGCGGTGAGGAAGGGGCCTGCTAATGTTCTCCAAAGCCTTTTAAATAAACATATATACCTGCATGTGTCCAGTGATATATGAGGGGGTGGGCAATGATGAATGGGAATATACTGGAATGTATGAATGAAAATATACTGGAATGTAATGGGCAGCTGTCGGATGCAATGTTTATCCTCTCCTGGTTCCCAATGTGTCCCCCGTGAAGATCATTCTCGGCAAGAGCATCCACTTCTTTTCAGATTGCTGTGTGCACTACTGCATAGAAGCCTCTGGGCGAGCATGCATACGGCAATCTGAAAAGAGTTGGTTGTTTGGGCCGTGCAGACACTAGCGCTTTGGTGAGTATAAAAATTTCATCCCCTGGCTCTTTGTCGCCTCCTGGAAGAGCAGCGGAACTTAACTAATGGTGCTGCTCTGCGCGGCTGGGTCCCCTTTAAAGAGAAAGTGTTCACGTAGGATCGGAGGTTTGCAACAGGTAAGTAATAAAAGGGTCTTGTAAGTAGCATTTATTCCATCCCTCTCTGTGATTTGTGTAAATATTGCTGCCCACTCGTCCGTGCAACATTGGAATACTCAAGGAGAGGGGTAGGTGCCAACAGCCTGCAAAGGGGCTGCTTAGTGGGGTGCGCATTTATCAGGCATGTCTTCAGTTCCTGGGTTCCTCCAATATTGCGTTAGCTAACAGGCACTGATCAAAATGCATGTTTGATATATATATTCACACTTGCTGAGAACTGGCTTGTGGGGACGAATAATAATTACAATTGTTTATCTGCACAGCTCCCCGTTTGTTGGTCCTTTTCCGTGGCTTGATTTTAGGGAAACGATCATTTGGATGAACATTTGGGCTTGATCGGCCCGTGTAAGAGGACCATAAGATATTGCATGCACTTGATCAGTTGTTTGCATTGAAAGCAGACGATAGAATCGCAGGGTGGGGTTTATGGGGAAGTTCATTTTTAACTACTGAACATTGCAGGGCCTATGGTTACATCTCGCAGCTCTGGGATATGTATGAAGGGTGATCATGGGGCACTCTTGCTCTATACAATGCAGGCGTCGGCTGTGGGTTTTTTTTTTTTTAAAAGCTGTTCTAACCCCCTCCTCCCCCTTCCCCCGCAACAGCTCCAATAAGTAGTGCTGCTCATTGGAGCTGTAAGCCCTTTAAATGCCACTGTCAATTCTGACAGCTGCATTTAAACCCACTGAACGATATTCGGGTGTTCTGTCCGGCCTCCCGCAATGAGATTGCAGGGAGCTGTGTGGGGGTTATGGCAGTTGGGGCCTTCTGAAAGGCCCCAGGGCTGTCATTGCAAATTGCCTATCAAACCATGCCCGTGGCATGGCTTGATTCCCTGTCAGATCGAGGTATGATGTAATGCCAGAATTGCGCTTTTTTTGGTCACCCTGTTTCCAAGAAAGAAAAAAAAAAAATCTATATAGTTGAATGTATTCCAAAATGAGCCCTTGCCCACCGATGTCGACTGAAAAATAAATAAGTTATGGCTGTTAGAAAATGGGGGCAGAAAATAATTAACCACTAAAAGTAGTACCGCGAAAAAAAAGTTTTATATGTATAATAATGCACTCAGCTGGCGTGGCAGCTGGAAGAGTTTTCTCTCCTCTGCCCCCCTCCATTCACTGCAAGCTGCGGTCCTTCAGTGCTGAACGGCTGCTGTTTACACTGAATGAGGGTCGTTTGGGATTTTATGCTTAAAACTAAATGGCTCTTGTCCAGTCATTCAGTTTCTGCATGCTTTTACACGGGACGACTATCTTTCAAAACCCCGCAGGAGCCTGAACAAGCAGAAGGATAACCGTCCCGTGTAAAAGGGCCTTTAGTGTTTCTGAAGCTTCCTGCGTCTCACAAGTGGGTTTGTTAGTTATTTCCAGTCTAAACAATACTCTGTGAGCTAAACACATTAGCAGAACAATTCTCTCCATTGTGATGGTTTGTTGCATTTACCTGCATGGATACATTGTAGCAGACCGCAGTCCGGGCTGTAGGCAGAGAGGATTATGGGGCTAGACTGGATACAATTGCTGTGAGAAGTATTAAGTGTGCAAACAACCTCCTGGTTATAACCAAAAATGTTAAAGGGGTTTTCATTTATCACCAATCTACAAGGTAGAGGATAAATGTCTGATAGGCGGAGGTCCGACCGATAGGATACCCTGAGATCTGTGCACTCCGCATCATCCAGGAGAATGGCGCGATGATGCACATGTGTAACCACTGCTCCATTCACTTCTACGGGACAGAGAAGATTGCCGAGCGCATCGATGTCCCACAGAAGTGATCGAGAGTGGTGCTGGTCACATAAGTGCGCCATTGTTATGGAGGATTAAAGGTGCACAGATCTCGGGATTGGTGGGCATTACAGCACCCAGACACTTATTCCCTACCTGCTAGATGGGGATAAATGTGGTTAGTGGGAAAACCTCTAACACTTGATATATTATACAGTGACTTCCGTGTTCGAGATGTAAATAAACGTGCCAAAGACCGGGGCAGATCACTTTACCAGACTCCGGAAAGAAAGCAGCTGCTTCTCAATATCAAAGCAAGGAAGTGGATTCCTTGCTATATATAATGCGCTCCGGGGACCCTGTACACGGCCTGTTCCTGAAATCCAGGTATAAAAAGGAGCAGCGCAATATGTTCTGTATGTACACAGTGACACCTGCTGCGTTCCTTGGGCTACAGCCTCCAATAGTCACAGACCATCAGCAGAAGAGCAAGGAAACTGCTTTCTACTAAGACAAACCCAACTACAAGATTTAACCCCCCCCTCCGCAGTTTAGGACGAGCCCTGATTGGTCTGAGGGAGGGTAAGATAACAGTTTTCACAAACAGGGCTCGTTCTACATTAAACAGCCGTAGCTCCGGTTCTATCGGGGCTCCAGCTGAGCTTCTGGCATCCGTTGAAGCTACAATTCTTGGTCTTATTTGTCCTCAGGATCAGCGTTGCAGCTGGTCGAAGGTGAGTTGGGAATACGGAATTTACAGCTGTCACTTAGAGTGTGTGGAGCCAGGAGGCCGAGCCGATGTGCCTGTATATCTCCCTGTCCCAGCAGAGGCGTGATATGAAGCTTTTGTGCATATAATCACCCCACTATCAATCAAAGAGCATATTTGCTCTCTGCTTATCACATATGGGGTTTTACTTAAGAAAAAAAGGGAAGTAATAAGGACCTACTTATCTCATCACGCCTCTAATAGTTTAACCCCGCAGGTGCTGCAGTTATTGCTGACTGTCGCATCTAAACATTTTTTTCTCCTTACATAAAGGTTTAACATATTAAAAATAGCAAAAAAAAGACCTATAATTGGTATCACCACATCCACAACAGCCCACACTAAAATAAAAAAAAAAAAGGCAAAAAAGTTCTCTGGTCAATTTGCTTCCCCAAAACAGGAATAAAGAAATTAAAACATTGTATATACCTCAAAATGCTACCAAAAACTACACCTCCCTCAAAAAAAAACAGCTCGATACATCTGTCGACTGCAACATGAAAATTCTATGGTCTTGGCCTGTGGCGCCACACATAAAAAAAAAAGTAAAACAGTTTACGTTGTGCAAAAGCGGTAAAACAATAAAATCTCTGAGGCTTTATTCACAGGAGCGCATCTATGCAGCCATGTACCCGAGTATCTGAACAAATGTATTGCATGTAATGCTGCATCCTTTCTTATGGCCAGCGTATTTAAATAGCCGCATATATAAACTACTGTGAATAAGGGCTACCTTTAGTGTTGTCATAATCGTAATGACCTGTAGCATAAAGGTAACATAATATATTTGTACCACATGGGGGCGACATAAAAACAAACAGTGGTGAAATTGCTCCCCCCCCCCCCCAAAAAAAAAAGAAGTTATTCAATACATTATATGTATCCAAAATTGGTTTCTATAAAAAAAAAAACTAGAACTCAACCTGCACAATACAAGATGCCATATAGCTACATTGACAAAAATAATCTCCGCAACACCTAAGGCGATGCAATGTAAGCCTTAAATTATGTGACTAAGGCTGGCTTCACACAGGTGCTAATATCGTGTGAGTTCTTTGCATTGCGAGACGCTATAGACCCCATTCTTTTGAAAAGTGTAATATGAAAAATAGGTTTGATCCGGTGTTAGCCAGTAAAGTGGGATTGTTCTCAGCAAGAGAGACCAAGTAATCTTATGGATCCGATACCTTCTAATGGCTAACAAAAATACCTGATGTTATAGCGAGCTTTCTGGTTATATTAATCTTTTATCAGGCTATGAAATTCATTTAGCCTGACGAAGGGTCGATAACCCGAAAGCTCGCTGTAACATCATGTATTTTTGGTAGCCATTAGAAGGTATCAGATCTACAAGATTACCGTATATACCGGCGTATAAGACGACTTTTGAACCCCGAAAAATCTGCTCTGCAGTCGGGGGTCGTCTTATACGCCGGTAATACAAAAAAAAAAAGTGTAAAAAAAAAAAAATCATTACTCACCTCCCCCGGCGTTCTGTCGCGCTCCGGCAGGATGTCGCTCGCTCCTCGTCCCCGGCGCAGCATTGCTTTCTGAATGCGGGGCTTGAAATCCCCGCTTCCAGAAAGCTAATACACACGCCGTCAGCCGGTACAGCTATTCAATGACAGCATTGAATGGCTGTGATTGGCTGAAGGCGCACGTGTGTTAGCAATCACACCCATTCAATGATGTCATTGAATGGCTGTAACTGGCTGACGGCGTGTGTATTAGCTTTCTGGAGGCGGGGATTTCAAGCCCCGCATTCAGAAAGCAATGCTGCGCCGGGGACGAGGAGCGAGCGACATCCTGCTGGAGCGCGACAGAACGCCGGGGGAGGTGAGTAATGATTTTTTTTTTTTTTTTACACTATATTACCGGCGTATAAGGTGAAAGTTGGGGGGTCCTCTTATACGCCCCGTCGCCTTATACGCCGGTATATACGGCACTTGGTTTCTCTCACTGAGAACAATCACACTTTTGAATAGGGTCATACACATGAGCGATATTTTCCTGCATGGTACCTCGATGCGATGTCGGAAACAAATCGCAGCATGTTCTATCTTCGTGTGTGCTATCCCAGTGCCCATTGTTTTCAATGGGGCCGGCTGCAGCATTGCATCACATGCTAGGTGTATGCGATGCGAGATCACCCATTAAAAAAAAAAAATGGGAAAAACTACACAACTCCCCCCACCCCCCGCCGTGGCTGTCTTGCTTCTTCCCCAAAGTAAGGCAAAGCTTCTTTGCCATGAAAACAATTCGCATCCTTGGGGATTTCACATGGTGGGGAGCGTGATATGGGGGTGGGATTCATAGCCCCATATTGCGCTTCCAGCCTGTGGGGTAAATATGCACTTCGGTGATGAGTTCGGCACCAAATATATTCACATAACAAATCAAAATCTACAATAAAAAAGTGACATTTTCAGGAACATTTTTCCAATTTTAACACAAGTGTTGGGGGGAGGGGTGCAAAAGTGAGCAAACCTTTGTTTCCTCATCTGAATGTGCAAATGATCAGCTGACGAATGAACAGATGTTTGTGTTTCAGCTGATCCGCTTCTTTATTCCAGCATATAAATGTTCGCTGGTCGGCCGCGCATCTTGGTGGAAACAGCTGTGCAGACGACTAGAGATAGATGTATGGGTATATATTATTGTACCCCGTTTCCCCCATAATAAGCCCTACCGTGTGGTCCCCCCTTTGGAGGGCGGTGGGGCTTGAAATATAAGCCCTGGCTACACTACATTTAAAAAAAAAAAAATGTAAACAATACATTCCCTAGAAGGCTCGTTCCTCCACCTGGTCCCCGAAATTCCTGCAAGCTTGCTTACCGTCCTCAGCCGCCAACATTAGATTGCTTCCTGGTAACTGGGTTTGTAAACCCCGCCTCCAAGAAGCGATAGCTCCGATTGGTTCTTGAGCATTGCGGCTGAGCCAATCTCTGTAGCGCTCGATGAACCAATGCAATGGCTGTGATTGGTTCGAGTACTGCATTGATTGGTTGATCCGCGGCACTTGAGAACCAATCAGAGGCATCGCTTCTTGGAGGTGGGGTTTACGAACCCCGTTAACAGGAAGCGATCTTCTGTCGGCATCTGAGGACTGCAAGCAAGCGTGCCGGAAACCAGCAGGAGGGCCTGGACTGTGCCTGCTAGGTAATTGTAATAAGACATCCCCTGAAAATAAGACCTAGTGCCTCTTTTGGGGCAATATCAATGGAAACATGGTATTAACAATCGTTCGTCCCCATTAAGCCGGACATCTGCCGTGTGTGAATGGCAGTGAATGAGTGCTGTGTTGATTGGTTCTCATTACAGCAGGCTGATTCTCGCCCCTTGTAAATGGACCCTAAATGTGCCCTGTGCATTGGGTTCAGTGTGGAGCTCCTGTGTCAGTGGATGGAGGTTATGATCCTTCTGTCCTTATCTCACAGCCCTCTATTGTCGGGACTGATTCTAAAGTCTGGCAGGATTTCGGCCACCCTTTTCCTCAGCATCTCTCTTCGCTCCTCCTGTAATCTCAGCTCTCTCATCACCTTTGGGAACTGTCTCCATGTCCTGAGCGTGTTGGAGAGGATGCGCCTGGAAGACAATAGGGTACCGCGATGATGGCATGCTCCCCATACCTGGTGCGCCCAGACTGGGTACAAAGTGCAGCTAGTATAATGTCCACCAACCGTTGGTTGTGCTTCGCGGCCATCCTCTGCTTTTCCCACATGGCTATCTTCTCCTCTTGAGTCACATTTAGCCACGCCATGAAGGTTTTTCTCCGAAGATTCGCCCTGTGGCGCCGCACTGCCCTTTCCTCTTGGATGGACAGGTAGTCTTTATACTAAAACACATTAACGAAGCGTGTATTACTAGAATGCTGATGGCTATACATGCGCGGTTGCATCTGGTGCCAAACAGTTGCTCCCATCCCCTTTACCTAACTGAGCAAGGCTGGGGCTGCTTGGAGATGATCATGCCACCATTTGGTGAGGGATGGGACACAACTCACCTTGAGCCATTGCTGCAAGGTTCTCCTTAAGAGTATCGTGGCACACAACCGTTCTGCCCGCTGGATCTTCTCAGACACAACCTCCTTTACCGCTTGTGACCAACACAGGAGGCTGCGACTCAGGAGGACACGACAGTAATGAGACTCTGCCCTCTGGGGAGGTGGAAGAGGGAAATGGAGATGCCAGATTATTACATTAGAGATAGTAACATAGTATGAAAGGCTGAAAAAAACATGTCCAGCCTATAATCCTGCACTGTAGAGCCCAAGGAAGGCAAACAAAAAACCCCAATGAGGTAAAAAGCGATTTTATCATTTTAGGAAAAAGTGTCCTTCCAGATATTTACAGAGAACTTTTAAAGATCTTCCTAGTAAATAGCAAATAACATATAGACCTAATCTACTTTTACTTTTGTACTGATCCTGAGATACATCCTGCATTATATACTCCAGAGCTGCACTCACTATTCTGCTGGTGAAGTCACTGTGTACATACATTGAATTACTTATCCTGTACTAATCCTGAGTTACATCCTGTATTATACTCCAGAGCTGAACTCACTATTCTGCTGGTGGAGTCACTGTGTACATACATTACATTACTTTTCCTGTACTAATCCTGAGTTACATCCTGTATTAGGCCGAATGCACTAGGCTGGGTTGGATTCAGCATGCTAATTATTGCGGAAGGGCCGTTAAGTCTGACGGCATCCATTGACTTTAATGGAAGCCTTCCGCACAGAAGCCTTCCTTCCCCCCTCCCTCCACACACACGATTGATTTCCACTCATGGGCATGAAAACCCACTTTTACATTGCATGCTCATGACAGGTATTTGCTGCGGAATCCAGAGGTGGGCGCCCGCTCCGGATTCTGCAATGCAAATCCAGTTGTGTGCATTCGGCCTTATACTCCAGAGCTACACTATCTATTCTGTTGGTGGAGTCACTGTGTACATTACATTACTTATCCTTTACTAATCCTGAGTTACATCCTGTATTATACTCCAGAGCTGCACTCACTGTTCTGCTGGTGGAGTCAATGTGTACATACATTACATTACTTATCCTGCACTGATCCTGAGTTACATCCTGCATTATACTCCAGAGCTGCATTCACTATTCTGCTGGTGGAGTCACTGTGTACATACATTACTTATCCTGTACTGATCCTGAGTTACATTCTGTATTATACTCCAGAGCTGCACTCACTATTCTGCTGGTGGAGTCACAGTGTACATACATTACATTACTTATCCTGTACTGATCCTGAGTTACATCCTGCATTATACTCCAGAGCTGCATTCACTATTCTGCTGGTGGAGTCACTGTGTACATACATTACTTATCCTGTACTGATCCTGAGTTACATTCTGTATTATACTCCAGAGCTGCACTCACTATTCTGCTGGTGGAGTCACGGTGTACATTACATTACATTACTTATCCTGTACTGATTCTGAGTTACATCCTGTATTATACTCCAGAGCTGCACTCACTATTCTGCAGTGGAGTCACTGTGCACATACATTACATTACTTATCCTGTACTGACCTGAGTTACATCCTGTATTATACTCCAGAGCTGCTCTCACTATTCTGCTGGTGGAGTTACTGTGTACATACGTTACATTACTTATCCTGTACTGATTCTGAGTTACATCGTGTATTATACTCCAGAGCTGCACTCACTATTCTACTGGTGGAGGCACTGTGTACATACATTACATTTCTTATCCTGTACTGATCCTGAGTTACATCCTGTATTATACCCCAGAGCTGCACTCACTATTCTGCTGGTGGAGTCACTGTGTACATACATTACTTATCCTGTACTGATCCTGAGTTACATCCTGTATTATATATACTCTAGAGCTGCATTTACTGTTCTGCTGGTTGTTATTGGAAACGGATGTGCTCCTAATTCACGGGGCAGTTAGTTCTTCCTACACTAATTCTTCCTGGTGTAAAGATAAAATTCCTAGCATGCATATGACCGGTGCAAAGAATGTAGAGCTACTGATCAAACAAGGGATACTGGGAAAATGCAGCTCTGAAGCCTGCAGAATTGTGAATGTCGCTCTGAAGTATAATTTGGGATCATAAAAGATAAGTACAATTCCACCTTTTAGAGCTGCATTATATAGATTAGCGAAATGTATTATAAATGTTCTAATATTCCCTATATTCCAGTAGCAATTCAGGAGAGCAGCAGAATACAGGCGTTATTACAGCAGAGGGTTTGTCACATTGTCTCCAATCCGTTACATTATGCTGCTTATGTGATTCTAGGTGGATTTTCACCTTCAAAGCTGCAGCATCCAAATAATGGAAAACAATTGCTAAAGCCCTTTTCGGATGCACCCGTCCCCCTTGCCATTACCTCTACATTCTGCCTGCACTGCGCCAGCAGCTTCTTCCAGGGCTCCAGGCCCCAGCACCGCAGCAGCCTCCTCTCGTTGTGCTGCTTCGCTCTCTCCAGGATCTCCTGCTCTCTTCTCAGCCTCCTTTGCTTCTCCTCGTCTTTCTGTGGAAGCAAGAGACTAGAACCCATTATCACTGGGATCCTCCTAACACCCATGGTTGTTGACTAGGTTCTCAGGGTTATCTTACCTGCCGCTGCAGCTTCTTCTCCTCCCTCTTCCTCTCTAGCTCCGCCTCCTTCTCGGCTAACTCCATCTGCAGCTTCTGTTCCTCTGCGGCTCGTAGCTGGGCCTACAAATAGTCGGTGGAGACATGAAGTCATGACGACTTATATATTGTAAGCGGTAATTGTAAGCTTCCTCACCAGTTTCTCTTCCTCGCGCCTCCTCCTCATCTCCTCCAGTATCCGCTTCCTTTCTGCTCGCTGCGCTGCTCTTTCCTCCATGGCTGCAACAAGAAAGTACAAAGGGGTAAACACACAAGAAGCACTGGGGCTTATTTACTTAGACAACGGTTCACCCGCCAGTCTCCATAATCCCTGTTCTCGGCAACGAACAACAAATGTATTAAGAGGCACAAGCCTCCAAGGACGTTTGTTTCATCAAGCGGCAGTCTATGTCAGTTTATTGTATGCCTGAAGAGGGCGCTTTACTCCGCCAAAACGCGTAGCAACCGATGAAAGAAATAATTTACATTTATCTCGTGGACCTTGTGTCCTTTACTGTTCCTGGACCCCACGAGCGCGGGGGTATTTTTTCTTTAAGTACGCAGGCGGCAGCTTCGTGTAACAAAACTACTGGAGGGGTGTTTGCTATAATCCACACCAGTTTCTGGCGTAAATAATAGTAAAAGTGATGGGTCATGTGCAGCCACACCCCTAAAGCTGTGCTCCTCCCACTTTTTGAAAAAGTGCCAGGGACCAGCATACAGCCCACAAGAGTACATCAAAACATTTGGATGACACAAATCTAGCGTCCAAGAGTTCTCAAATTGGCCCTCCTGTGTGTGAAATACAGCGCTACGGTGACATTAAAAATTTTCCTCCCTCCGGGCGACCGCGACGCTACCCCCCCCCCCCCCGGCCTCCGGCCGACCGCTCCGCGCCCGCCCTCCCTCAGGGCGACCGCGACGCTGCGCGCCCGCCCTCCCTCAGAGCGACCGCGACGCTGCGCGCCCTCCCTCCCTCAGAGCGACTGCGACGCTGTGCATCCACTCGGCCTGCACACTCCCGTGGGTCAGCTTGTCTCATGACTATCCTACTGAATCTATCGCAGCCCCTGACTTGTACCTGTGACTGCAGGGTGAGGGGTGGAGGATCCACCAGTTCTCTTGGATGTGGATATAGCGCTGTGGGCGGGGCTTGTGTTGAGGTGTTCTGATGGTGTAGAAGAAATCGGCAATCTATAAAAACAATAATATTTTGGTGACAACTAACGGTCAGAAGCAAAGTTCCAGAAGAGGTTGTCACCCAGCTCTCCGGGAAGTCTGAATGAAATCCAGGAGCAGAGAGTTCTCTCCATTACTAGGCACATTCATCATGGGCGACATCGCCAGTGACAGCAGAAGTAGATGTCACTCAGCTTTCCCAAGATCAGATGTAACTAATGAAGCCAGTGAAGAGATTAATGTACGGGGCTGAGTCTTCATACCTGCGTAGTGTGGCTTGTGCGGGGAAGCCCGGTGTAGAAGGGTTACTACCCGTCCTGTGGGTGACTCTGGCAGCAATGTTGCGCCCAGACAGTTCTGCAGTCACAGCGCTGGCGGTTTTGGCTTCTTGCTTGGCGATCATCAGTCTCTGGTTTTCCATTAGCCCCAAGATCATCTCTTTCTGCTCCTGCAGCTGCCGTTTCTGCTCTTCGATCAGCTTCTGCTGGAAGGCATGACGGCTCTCAAAGTTCTCCCCATATGGGGATAACTTCTTGTGGCCGGACCCCTGCGGGCTGCTGCGGGGCTGCAGACTGTGCTGCTCCAGCTCTGCAGGAGTGAGGCGGGCATGCTGCAGGGTCACCTGCCAGGCGTGCCTGGGACTGGGTGTTAGTTTCTCTGCCTCCTTTTTTTGGGATGTGACCAGAACTTCAGCCTTTGTGCTTCCGTCCTCCTCTACCTACAAACGAGCAGGAGAGAATGTCAGAGATTTCAGCTCTGAGGGCAGTCCCTGCAGCAATTACTCACAAGCAGAAGAAATCGGGTGAAACCTATACATGCACCCTTCCTGCGCCACCTGCAGGAAGTAGGAAATACTACACTTGCTTTACTCCATTTGCTTCACAGCTCACTACAATTAATTGCTCACTGTTATCAGGCACTTCATGCCAGGGAGAGGCTGAGGATAGGACAGGCGATTACAACCACAACCCCGTTATAGCCCATTTCATATTGGTGGAGCTACCTAGTATTCATCAGTAGGAGGCCGCTGTATGGTGAGAATATATCCTTCAGCATTATATGAACACCTGTGTAATACATGGTCAGTACTTAAAAGGGGGTTTCCAGGCAAAAACTATTGATGACCCATCCGCAATAGTTGACCAGTTAGGGTCTGCTGCTTGGGGCCCTAGCTGATCGGGCACCCACAAAACGCAAGTGTCAGAGCGGAAGCAGCTGCTCCGACCCCTGTGTAGTGGCGGCGCTTGTAATTGCAGGCACAGATTCCACTGATTTTAATGTGCGATACGGCTGCAGTTACAAGCGCCGGCCACTACATAGGAGTCGGAGGAGCAGCTTCCGCTCCAACCCCTGTGTATGGCAGCACGAACGTTGGGCACCCAATAGCTGATCAGCTGGAATCCTGAGCGCGGGACCGCTGCCGATCAATGGTAAAGCTGTTTTCCACTCCGGCTATTAAAGAAGGGTCCTCAGCGAGATACGCCCCTTCAATGATGCCCATATGACAAAGGACAGGCTCGTTACATAAAAATGTACCAAATTATACTGCAGATACTACGGTAAGTGGAGGAATTACCTTTGGCACGACAGTCTCATGGTTGTTGACAGTCCCCACCCTTTGATCTTCATTGCTCTCTTTCTGGCCTCCAACTGATGAGGCTGCATCCAGGAGAGCCGCCATCTTTCTCTTAGTCTCTTCTTTCTGAGCCTCCAGCTGCCGCTTGCCTTTCTCACATTGGCAGCAGAGCTGCCACTCTATCAGGCATCTCCGCAGGAGGCGTTTGTTGTAGCACTCTGTCGCCACCTGCTGTTTCCTGGAGGGGATATGTAGTTAGTGAGTGACAGATATACAAAGGGGGCATCCCAAATGCAGTCCTGTGTGGACGTACATCAGAACGAGTGCACTGGGGAATATATGTGCCCCAATCAGTTAGTGAGGCCCAACTTCTTGGTGCATTTTTTGGTTCCTTAAAAATGACATAAAACTATTTTTAA